>NC_140186.1:29816342-29933842 GCF_965226575.1 Pagrus pagrus
ATTTATTAGCTACTGATGGCAATGAAAAGGTTTTAGTCCTGACTGTAAATATGGAAAAAGAACAGTACAACAAGAGGGGAAAAGAAAAGAGAAAGGGTGAAGGGGGGCTCCAAGCTTCATGGCCAGATGGTCACCAGGAGGGGCCTGACAGCTGTGTACGTGTGTGTATGGTGTGTGTGTGTGTGTGTGTGTGCGTGTGTGTGCTCCTATGTAAGTGTGTGTACAAGAGAGAGAGATAGGCACAGATTGTGTCCAACACCTGCCCTCCCTGGACACAACAACAAAAGAGAAAGCATGAAAGGCCAGCTAAACTCAACATGGGCAACATCAAACACACAGAGCAGGAGACAGAAAGAAGGTGAGCGAGACAGTGAGAGCGGAACTGCGTGAAAGAGAGAAAGCGACAGAGCAAACGAAAGACAGCAACAGGGAGCGATGTACAAGAGAAAGAATGAAAAGATGAGAGAGACAGGTGGAAAACGAGTGGGCGGATTTTCACCTTTGTTCCTCCATATGGAGCCAATTGTGTTATCACACATGTAGAGGATGACATCTGCAGCCAAAAACAAAGTATGTTTGTATGTAATAAATGAGTATGAGTCTACTGTATGTGTATGTCTGTGTGCCTTTCAGCGGGGTTCCTCTGATTGGGTCGGTCGGGCAATGTGCCACAGAAGGCGAGCGTGCGATTGGCTGCGTTGAAACCCAGTCGGTTTCTGCCTCTGCCAGAGCCTGTCGTGAGGGCAGACTGGTGCACACACACACACACACACACACACACACACACACACACACACACACACACACACACACACACACACACACACACACACACACACACACACACACACACACACACACACACACACACACACACACACACACAGATTTATGGATGCTCAGTAGCAGGAACGACTGTTTTTCCCCCCCTCTTTTTCACCAGTTTTCCCTCTACACTGTTGCCTCTGAGCTGAGGGGGAAGAGAGGGAGAGAGGCTGCTATGGTAACAGATCACTGTGGCAGCGAGTGGAGGGGCCCTGATGGCTATTTGGCAGCAGCACCACAATCTCACTGGCTGCACACACGCGTCAGTGTGAATGAGTGTGTGTTAAGTGTGTGTTTGTGTGTGTGCTGACCAGAAGACATGCTGAATGGGGAAGTGTGTGCACGTGTGTGTGAGCCTTTCTGGGGGGAATGAACCCACTGAGCTTTGTGAATCTGAGTGTGTGTGTGTGTGTGTGTGAGAGAGAATGTGTGAGTGCGTGCGTGTGTGTGTGTGTGTGTGTGTGTGTGTGTGTGTGTGTTTTCTGTGCTCCAGATGTCCTTAGTCGTGCAGATCGATGGCCACACGAGAGCACATCCCACTAACTTGAGTCACGACAACCGGCTCCTTATTCTGTGTCTTGTCTACCCAGCCCTGAGGACTCATCCACTTCTTTTTCTTCTACTGAAGAGGGTTTACTTTTCTGTGGATTGACCTATGAGCTGATCAACTAGCCTTATCACTTCAAATATGATAAATCAGCTGATGTTGTCAGAATAAAATACTTTTATTCTCTCTTCTTGGCTGCCTTCACTCTTTCCTCTCTCTAATTTTTCTGAGTGTATAACTAGGTCATGCAGTAATAGACTGCTGTTGCCTCGACACTGTGCAATTTTTTGAATGCTTGTGCGTGTGTGTGTGTGTTTACACAGCCTAAACACACATTTCAACTAGACCTGGAAAGAACAAAGTCCAACCCAGTATGCGCACATTCAGGAAACAAATGCAAGATCTAAGTATGCATACACAAACACACGCTATCACACATTTATGCCCTTTATAATGGGTTGGCATTTTGGAGAGGCAGTACACAGTGTTTGTGTGTGTATGTGTGTGTGTTTGAGACTGCTCACATAGTATATATAGGTTGTTATGTTCTCTATGTACTGAACTTGACTAAAATTTAAAGCGTTAACAATGTGTCAGAGAACATTTCAGAGGGACACATTATATTTGCGAGTAGTCAGAGCAGTCTAACCACACACAACATCAGAGTTTTCTTACACTTAAATGCATCAATATTTTTTAAGCCACTACACATCCTTGGTATACCTACACAGCTGTTTTCTTATTTATCCTGATTGGACGTGTGTGTTTGTGTGTGTGTGTGTGTACAGACTGAGCCCGACTGGCATCTTCATGACCACCCTGTTAGTTTGTGCCACCTGTTGGAATGGGACAATGTTTACTTTTATCACGGCCTGATTAGACCAACATTAACGACAGTGACATTGTGGAAAGAAATGTATTCATGTCAATGGAAGTGCAGCACACATTGTGTTCTTTATCAAAAGTTAGCTAAATCTGCAGTGAGCTCAAAGCTTTTCTTTACTTCTCTTGGATGCACATGGTTTATTTTTTTGCAGTTATATTTGTTAACTTATAACAGGTTGGTAACTGCAAGCAAGCTAACCGACAGTTAGCAATCAAGCTATTGTGGCTGGCGTGTGTTTGCACGTTGCAGATGAGCTCATAAGCTAGCTCAAAGCAGCTAGCTAACTAACCCTTCAAGTAGTCTCTATAGTTAAAAATAGCTCCCTCATTCAGTCACTCACTTCAGCCTATACGAAGGACACTTAGTAGTTTGCAACAAGCAGGAAAGTTGAGAATTCATAGGATGATAAATTATCCTCATTTTATGTCATCAGTGACAGCTATAGTGTCACATAGATCTAATTTTTACAGCTACAAATGCAACATTTTGCTTGTGGGGAATTTCATCAGAAAGCAGTGTAGATGCTACTGATGCTAATGAGCACAATCTAATTGTTACACTCAAATAAAACGTTTTTTTGTGGTTGTTAAAGGCCCTCAAACCAACACGTTGTTTCTTTAGGCCTATTACTTTGTCATTATCATCCCTAGTTAAGTTGTCGGTAATCCTAAATTGTTAGTTAAAAGCATTAGCATTTAAAGTAGCCTACTTTTATGTCCAACACGTTCTCAGCTAAAGTATTTAACCTTCAGTCCTGCTGTGTTTAACTTTTAACTGTGTCAGCTCTGTTACTTACTTTGGCTGTTAAAACCCTTAGCCAAGCACACAACAGGACTCAGCTGCCCACCTGCTGTGTGACAACAGCTAACAGCTAACTAGCTCTCTTCCTATCAATTTCAACATGGATTTGTTGTTTACATTGTAGCATCAGGAAGAAAACAGGATGCGTCTTCCGTCGATAGTGTCTGTAATGCGTCCTTTCTGATTTTAATGCCTCATAGGTCTCACGATGAGTAGCCAGCCAGTAGTAACTATAGTAACAGCATGAAAAGATGCACTCCGTTGTAATCAAAACTCAATTCAGTTTGTCATTTGCTAAGGGATAGTTATACATCCATACATTCAATTAATTCCCTTTCATTGACGAGGCGTTCAGGGGAAGATCTCTGTTCATCTCAAACACATTTTCCAATCAACCAGAATTACCGAGAACCCCCGTGTGTGTGTGTAGGGCCTTTAACACTGGAGGAATGAGTACTTCTACTTTTGATGACGTAGTACATGTTACTGCTAAAATTATTTTTAGACATGTTACACATTCTTGAAATAAAATTCAGTTAAGTCAAAGAAATATTTTCAATGCAGAACTTTTCCCCTGAGCTATTTTTCTATTTTGGTGTTGCTGCTTTTAGTAAGTAGAGGGTTTGACTAATTGTTCTGCTGGTTTAAACTATGAATGGATCTATGTGTCCGTGGCTGGCGTGTGTCCGAGTGTGTTTCTTCAGCACTGTGCCTCTGGGCAGAAATCATGAGGGGAGCCAGCAGACAGAAAGCCTAATCCATCAAGACCTCTATAATACACCTCTCCATCTATCTCTGCCTCTCCTCCACTCTCACTCTTTCATCCCATTGATCTCATCTCATGGCAGAGCGATCTTCATTTAATGCAACAACAACAAGTATCTGTATGGCTGTGGTCTCTGTTTCTGTGCGTGCATTTGCTGTGTTTACACGCATGTGGTCACTCTCACTTCCCTCATGTAAACTGCACTTTTTCTACCAAATCCAACAGACGTTTACCCTCCATCTCTACCACTCTTCTGCAGCATCCCCTCCTCTCTGTTTCTCTCTCCACTCACCATGTCCCTCCATCCATCCTGCCCTGCGTTATGCATCATCTCTCTCATCTGTGCAGAGCAGACAGACCCATCATTACCCCAGCATGCAAGTATTGATCCACTGCCCCAGTGTGTATGTGTTATTTTAAGATGCTCAGACCTGTAATCAGCGTGTTAATGATAGTTATCGCCAAAGCGACAAGCTCTGTGCGGTTATTCTCGACCAGGAGAGGCCGGCAGCCTGAACACACACATACAAACAAACACACACATATAGCAACGAGGGTGAACGAGATGGAGGCATGGTGTTCTAATGAGGGTGAGTGCTGCTCCGGAGCTCGTTGGGTCAAATCTCTAGTAAGGATCGCTTCCTGCTGTCTGTCCATCATAAAAATGAAAGATCATAGCTCAAACAAGTTATCATTATCTCTCCAGGGTTGCTGCAGTTAAGTGTGTGCACCTGTGTTTATGTATACAAAACAAGTATATAAGGTGGCTGCCATATTGGAGAAAGGTGACGTCAGCTGTCAACTGTGGTTATGAAAATATTTAACACCTGCAGGAGAGTCTGGGATTGCATCTTGCCTGTTTAGATCATCTTTTTTCTTCTTGTACTGACATAGACATCAATAAATGATATGTGTGTGTGTGTGTGTGTGTGTGTGTGTGTGTGTGTGCGTGTGTGTGTGTGTGCGTGTGTGTGGTATGTGCATGTGTGCACGCTTCTGCCCATCAGGAAAAGGGAAGTGAGGCTGTGTAGCTGCGGGCTTTGACTCGCTCTGGACAAATGACTTCTGCATTTCCCCAAAACATGGCAATTTCACATTCCTATCAACACAAGGTAACCTAACCGCCATGCCCACGGACACACAGACACACAACATTATGCACGCACAAACACACACATGCAGACACAATCCATCTTGATATATTACAGGATACAGGTGCTGCACCCCCACACTATCCTCCCAAAAGCAAATCCATATCCACACACACATACGCATGCACACACAAACACACACAGACACACACAGCTTTGCCAGTATGGATAAGCCCTATTTGGCAGTGTTGAGGAAGATGCATTTCAGAGGTAAATGACATCATTACCATATAAATGACTTCCAGCCAAACACATCTGCTAATGTAGCTACACACACACACACACACACACACACACACACACACACACACACACACACACACAAATATGATATGGGTTACACGCACTTTTTAGTGCTGCCGACTTTCATATTGTGTGCACACTCAACACAAAAACTCAGCCTTAACTTCACACATCACCATACAACTTAAAAACACACACACACACACACACACACACACACACACACACACACACACACACACACACACACACACACACACACGGCTCTGAAGGATTTAATGCTCAACGGATTGGAAGACCAACCTTACACACCAGAACACATAAACACAACACAGCACGTGCAAACAACGCACAGCCTAAATCCAGTTACACTTTACGACTTCTTCAAATAAAGACTGTTGCTCTAATGCTTACTCATGTGTAGAAACCTTTATTTATGTGAAAATATGTGCTCTTTAACAGCGCTGCTCTGCTTCACAATTATATATTTATCGTAAACACATTCACACCTTTGAGTTGCTCAAAATAACACAAGGCCTATATTTTCTACCAATGGCCACTACCAGTGAAATGCCACAGTGCTGCTGCTTGTTATAGTATTTGTTGTTTGATCTGTTTTTCTCTGTTGTGTGTTTTAGATTGTTACAAGAAAGCTAGTTATTGCTTTTATTTTCTTCCATTCTCCTATACACTCTCCAAGTTGCCCGCCGCTGTATGAATGACATGACGGCTCAAACCTGGGAGCCAGTTTTCCATTTAATATCCTCTGGCAATTTTCTACAGTCAGAACATGGAGTGTATTAGAGTAGTGTAAGACCAGTGATGCTGGTAACACGTTACTTAGTAACGCGTTACTCTAATCTGACCACTTTTTTCACACGTTAATATTTCCAAACCAGTAATCAGATTAAAGTTACTTATTCAAGTCACTGTGGGTTACTATATTTTGTCATTTTCCTTAGTAAAAATATATATTTTTGCTTTCTTCTTGCGTCTCGGGGAGTGATCCATGCATCTGGAATGCAGTATAAGTACACAATACAACCAAAATGGGGTTTCACTTGCTATAGGCTCAATAGCTCTACTAGTGGTCAAAAACTCCACAGGGTACCTTTAAAGTCAGAATGTTGATATATATTGTTAACTCTGCTAAATACTTCAGCTAATGTAGACCAGAAATGCCACAAGCTAAGTTACTACCTGAAGCATTCCTATTCAATAATGGATACTGAGTGCACCTACAGTCTCAAACACCAGCAATTAGACCCATCCTCAGGAACAGGAGCAGGGTACTCAGACAAACATATAGGAATACAAATGGTGTTAAACATATCTGACCCAAGATATGAGCTCCTTGGCTGAAGACATATTACACTGCAGGATTTTAAAAGATTCATTCTGACAAGGTGGCAGATTTTTTAAATATTTTTGGGTAATACTTATATATATATATATATATATATATAAAAATATATAAATGCCAGGACTGGTTGACGAAAAATAAAAAATCATTATATTTTTTGCCAAGTACCTCAATATCGATATTATGGCACTGTCGTAGGGATGAGTATTGGTACTCTCACAATTTTTGATTAATAAAAAAAATTGTAATGTAGGTACGAGCAATAGGTTGTTAAAGTAAGTGTTAGAACAAGTAGAAAAGTCTGATAAGTTCAGAAAATTACATCACTTCACTGTAATTCAACCTTTAAAATGTCACTTATGCCGTGTTACGATATAAAGATATCCAAAGTACTTGACCATATTGAGCCTCATATCAGGATAATGATATGATATCAATATATTGCCCAGCCCTAGTAGTATAATTGTATAATCCTTGTTATTAATTTCTGATTCTGAATCTACAGGCTCAACAGACATACTGACTTCATTTGTGAAAACATGTGAAAACATTTCTTGACATATAACTAAACTCAAGGTACATTGCTCTAACCACACTAACAAGATCTAGGGTTAGACTTGAGACGGCATTAGACTTTTGAATTATTTGAACAGCACATGAGAATTCACAACCCTCTTCTTCTGTGTTCTCCTTATTTTTCCAGCTTGCTGCCGTTTTCCAGCTGTGCTGCCCCCCATGGTGGATGAAAAGAAATCAGGCTCGTCTGTCCAGAACTGTACTGTGATGGGCGAACAGGCTCGACAAAGAATTTCTCCCCTTATAGAAGATCTACAGTATGTGAACAAAGAAAAGAGCTACCCTACCCAGATACAGTGCTCAGCAATGTTGCAGCTGCATGTGTGAGAGGAGCTTACGTGACGAACACAAAGGAGGAGAAGGGTTCGGTGTGACACAAGACTAAGC
Organism: Pagrus pagrus; assembly: GCF_965226575.1. Lineage (NCBI taxonomy): Eukaryota > Metazoa > Chordata > Actinopteri > Spariformes > Sparidae > Pagrus > Pagrus pagrus. The sequence continues at coordinate 29,823,888 of NC_140186.1, forward strand.
TCACATAGAAGCACCTATACAGGCGGTCACAGGCTGTGTGTAGCGGGCGCTAACATAAAGCTGGCGCTGGAGACACTTTCTCATGCTACAAAGACAAGAGGAGGCAGGTAGGCGACGCTGACTGCAGCAAAGCTGTGATGGCCGTTATTGTCCTCAAGACTGGGACGGCTTTTATCTGCTCTCCAGGCTCACAAAGAGGAGCGAGAGAGAGAAAGAGAGGGGTGTGGGGGGGATAAAGAGAGAGAGCACACAGACTGCCTGCGGCTCGCTTTCAACATCTCAATGACTACATACACTCCTCTCTCTCTCCCTCTCTCTCTTTTTCGCCCTGTTCTCCTCACTGGTCCTCCCCTCCCTCCCTATCTGTAGTTCTGCCTTTTTCTCCTCCTACTCGCTCTCTCTCCCCTCATGCCCCCGGGCCATAAACATCCGCATGTCACACACATGCCATGAAACACAATGAACACACACACACACACACACACACACACACACACATACACCACCAACACTGAGGAACACCAGCGGTAGGCTTTGTTCCACAGCGCTGGTTCTGGGGTCCTGAGGAACCGTTCATGCAAAAAATAAGTGTGTGTATGTGTGTGTGTGTGCCTGCACACACATACACACATACTCTTTTAACCCCCCACTGCCCGACCGCCCTCCCACCCAGACTGTCGCTTCTTAACACCATCACTTATTCATGTGAGTGAACATTAGAACAGGACTCTCCCTCTCTGTATCTGTCTCTCCATCTTACTACAGTGTGTGTGTGTGAGTGTGTGTGTGTGTGTGTTTCAGAGGAGGGGGTTTGTTAGTGGTGCATGATTACACGGGTTATGTTGTAGTGTGTGTGTGTGTGGTGGGAATTTAGTTTATATTCACTGAAAACAACAGAACCAACCAGAAAACCAGAAAATTTGCCGTTTACTCGCCAATGTGTGTGTGCATGTGCAGTGTCCCTGTATGAGAGTCTGTGTGTGTGTGTGTGTGTGTGTGTGTGAGCAACACAGAGAAAGAGAAATAAAGGCAGAGAAAGGAAGCGACAGAGGAAGTTATTAATTATTTTAGCTTCTATTAGGAGGAACACGTCGAGCCGATACCCCTGGAGACGTGTCATGAACGCCTCTTATTGTTCTCTAGCTGACATACGCCGCTCTTCTCCTCCTCCCCTCCCACCTCTCCTCCCCCCTCTTCTATCCCTCTCTCCCTGTCACATGTACCTTTCCTCTCCTCCTCGCCCCCTCCTCCCTTCACTCTCTCCGTCCTCCCTCTCGTTCATTCCGGCTGTGACATGCACATCTTTCCTCCTACCCTCCCTCATTTTCTTAGTGTTTTTTTTTTTTTTTTGCTTTCCTCCAGCACCGCATGTCCTCCATCTCAACCTTTTCACTTTCATTTCCCATCTCCGCTGCGCTTACCACATCACCAATTTCCCTGTCTCCTGTCTTGTTCTCTTATCCTTTTCACCTTCTCTTCTCCCATGATCGTCATCCTACCTCGAGCCATCCTGCCCCTCCCTCCGTCTCTATTCTACATTTACTTCATCTCTGATGTCTTTTCTCCTCTTCACCCACACAGACACAGCTCACTCATCCCTGTTGAACTGTCAAACTGTTTTTTCGTGTGTGTGTCGTTGGGAGATCATCTGGAAACTCGCAGCCTGCCTCAGCCCAGGAGCCGCCTCGGCTTTTATCCCCTGCTCGGTCGCAACGACTATAACCCGCCCACAGCCTGCTAAAGCAGCCAATGACAGGCTGGCAAGCCACTTCCTTGTTTCAAACGGCATGTGGTTTAAAGAGGCATTGGACAATTGCACGCAGAGAGAGGAAAACAGACAGACACAGAGAGACGGAGAGAGACAGACACAAAGAAAGAGGAATTCCCAGTTTAAAGATACGGCTTTCACTACAAAGCAATTAGCAGCTTAATCGTGTTTGCCGTTTCTATGATTGGGTCAACATGGATTAATACATCCTGACCCTGCAACCCTGCTTATGACCAAGGTTAAGCTCAGGTATAACTCTAAAAAGGGGAACACAGGTTACTACAGATAATTTATATAAACTGCAATTTATGAGTTGCTCTAATCCTTTTACAACATATAAGCAGCAACCTTCCAGTACTCTTGAACTGATCTAGGGTTGAAACTTAACTTGCTGGGCAATTTATTGATATTATATCATTATCGGGATATGAGACTGTATATGGTTTTGGATTTATTATATTATGATTTTTTTTTTTTTATTTATTATGATGTCATTTTCTGCACTTACCAGACTGTTGTACTTGTTCTTATACTTTATATCTACATTATTTTTTATATCTTCTACATTATATCAACAGTACTGATGATTATTTATCAAAAATCTCAATCAGTATATGTTGTTAAAGTACCAATAGTCATCCCTACAATGTTGTCATCATATCGATATCAAGGTATTTGGTCAAAAATGTGACATCTGATTTTGTTGCCCAGTCCTAACATTTATGAAGTGCTGTTGAAGGGATTTCCATATTGAGATAGTGTATTGCGATTAAGCCTAAAAATGTTTCAATATTATTTTGGGGCCATATTGCAGAGCCCAACATTACATTCATACAGGGTTAGTCGTAAACAGCAGTGCAATAGTAACAGTATGTACAGTATGTGCCATGTCATGTACAGCAAATTAACTGAGCTCTTTCACATCTAAGATGTGTCTTTTGTGTTTTCACTGCATCCAAGCATTATAGCACTTGATAGATCAACAATGTTGGCACTCAGTAGACTTTCTGCCACTCAGTGGTTGTAAGTTCTGCCTACTGTGACATCACATGTAAAGCCTTTACTGAGCTTTTCAAGTTAATTGGTGAAAACTCCTGTGTTTTTTCATGTTGTCATATATAAAGCAGAAAACCAAATGATGCAATGCCAGTTTTATTCTAGTATCATGCAGCTCTAATAAGTTTTGTATTTTTTCTTAAACAAACAAACAAAAACAAAATACCGGTATTGGATCGGTAATCGAGATTGGTCGATATACAAATGTCAAGTATCGGAATCAGTATCAGGATGGAAATGAAATGGTACTCTCGTCAATCTCAATAATTATGACTGAAAAGTGTTAAAAAAATTGCTACATCAACTATACATAAGATGACTGATTAAATAAATCCTGCAAACACATTAAACCTGTCAATGTTTTCATATAAACAACAGATAAAATGGTTATGTGTAATGTGGAGGGAGTCCCTTATGGGCACGAACACACAGAGGATCCTCTGACTCTGTAGTTCTACTCAGCTTACGGAGCATTTTAGCCTCTTTTAAGTCTTTCTTTTGGGGTCACCGCCCACAAGTTTACTGTTTTGGTTTAGTCACATCAACACCCTCTGTAGCAGGTAGACAGGTAGAGTTAGCCATACAAGCAGATAAGCTACTGTGTAATAAGCAGTAAGCAGGACTCAAGTCAAGACAGGAAGATATTTGACCTTGGAATCTGTTAGGTATCACCAGTCTCATACACAAATTAGACACTAATTATCTGTGTGCACACATGCATACACACACATTTGTAAACACACACAAGCTTAAGCACACAGACAGAGATTAAAATGATGACTGTTAGATGTCTACGCACGCACGCACGCACACACACACACACACACACACACACACACACACACACACACACACACACACACACACACACACACACACACACACACACACACACACACACACACACACACACACACACACACAGCTTTCTACTGTCCCCCAGACAAAGAAGGCAATGCATCCCTTTGCAAGTGCCCCTGGGGGAGACCTGATTCTGCACCCACCCCTTAACCCCCACATGAATGCACACACACACACACACACACGGATATTAACCCACCCCCGTGCTTGACGGCCTATTTTGAAGAGTAACAAACGGGCTAGCAGACAGAAGTGGGGGGTGGGGCAAAGGGGTCCCTCTATGGTAACAAGGGCATTATAAGCCAATTAGGAGTGCCGCCTGAGTGACTGACAGACAGGGTGGAGAGCGCGACACAGCTCGCTGTCTGATGTGAAGGTGTGTGTGTGTGTGTCTTTGTATCAAATTGCATTGCCCTCTCTCATAACTAAAGCTCTGGGCTAAAAGGCTCTAATATGTGCACATAAACAGGCTAACACACACACACACACACAGGGCAAACATCCACACGATCCCCTCCCTTGAGGTCCACCTCCTACACGCGAAGGCATTCAAAAGATCTCTTTGTCTCTCTATCGTGCCAGAGAAACAGAGGAGAAAGACGAGAGAAAAGGGAGAAGCAGAGTGAGGGAGAAAAGAGAGAGCAAAGAGGAGAAAAAGAGCAGCGAAAGGGAAGAGGGTTTGCAGGAAAAGCAAGGAGGAAAGAGGGAGACCTGAAGGAGGGGGGGGGGAGACAGAGGGAAAACACGGAACAAGAGACAGAGGAACAGGAGGGGGAGTGCAGAGGAAGACGAGGAGAGAGCGGGCTAAGAGATTGAAGCTGGGAAAGAGCAAGAGACAGCCGGGCTCCAGCACTGCTCTGAACTCGTTTGATCCAGTTCGTCTCGCCAGGCGTTCCTCGAGATACATTCCTGTGGCTGGCTGGGCGCAGAGCGGGAGAGAGACACAGAGAGATACTGAGAGAGAGAGAGAGAGAGAGAGAGAGAGAGAGAGATACTGAGGGTGAGACCAGCACAGACTGAGAAGCAGAGAGAAGCTTGTAGGTGATTTGTGAAAAGAGTAGAAAGACAAAGATCCACTGGAGGAAATTAAAAGGCAAAGAAAGAAAGAAAGAAAGGTATCAGCTTGCAACATATAGAGAGAAACAGAGAGGAGGAACAGCGAAAGTTCACTAAGTGACCAAATGTTACCTGCTACAAAAGTTCAACCCTCCAACCCACCCTCTTTCTCTTATTTTTTTGTCCTCTCACTACTGGAAGCCTGAGCCAAGAAATAAAAAGAAAACAGAAAACAATGAGAGAGGAGAGGAGAGGAGAGGAGAGGAGAGGAGAGGAGAGGAGAGGAGAGGAGAGGAGAGGAGAGGAGAGTTTTGTCACATTTAAGGTCACTGAAATAAATCTATGATATAAGCAACAAGCAACCAAGAGCAGATGTGAGCGTGTGTGAGAGAAAAACTTATACTTCAGCAGTGTACAGACACACAGCCGCAGAGTGAAGACTGAAGAAAGGGACACCATAAGAAGTAATGGAAACCCAGAGAGGAAAGATTTATGAATTCTGTCAACACAGCCAATTAGGAGAAGAAGAAATTGGAGCTTGTTTTCTTCTTTTTTAGTTCTGTGTATCAAAATATGGAAGGCACTTCGACTATGGACGAGTTGTGAGCAGTAACATTAGACAGTAATGTGTGACAATGGATCTGTGTAAGGTTTACATGTATGACTTTATTTGCTAAACCTTGTCAGAGAGGGGATGTTTCCTGCCTGTAGGAGGTGCCACAGTTTCAGTGCTTTCCATCTCAACAGGAAGTATTTCACTCAAACTAATGCTATACAGGACCTTACTGGCTCTTGACATATGTATAATAGATACAGTATTTACTTCCTGTTTTTTCTGTGCCGTTTCTAGATAGGTGTAGGTTGGATGTGATAATTTTCGTCCATGTTTGGGCCAACAGTCGATTTAATCCTCCTGCTGCAGATTTACAAGTCTTTGCAACATGTAAAGTGACAGTGTGGTAGTTATTATTTGAATGTGAACCAAATGTTTTGTTTTTTTTTCATCAGTGAGAATGTGCTATTTCCAAACTTCCCAAACCAGAAATATTAAAATTCCTACTTCAAAAGACTTTCTAAACTTGTTCTCGACTACACTCACAGCAGTGTTTCCTTTGTACTAAACCAACTGTCAAGGCAAGCCAAGCAAGGTGCTCTAAATCCAACAGTGTGTCCCACAGTGTTGGATTTAGTTGGCCTTTATAAGAGACAGTTCAGTTGATTCAGTGTGTTAAGCTGGTCTCAAGAGGCAGTCAGTGAGAACTGTATGCTTTTCCAAAGCAATAAAGAATAATTTTGGTTTATTACAGCTCGGGTCTTAGGTTTGTAATTTATCATTTCCAGTAATTGGTTACCAAGGTAATTGGTTTGGTGAGTCCAACGAAGTCTGACAGAGAAATAAATGTGATAGACGAACAGATATGTTGTTGGCCAGATTATCTACACCACTCCATTTGGTGATAAATAAAAGCAAGCATACCTAAAGTGCTGATAATAATCCCTTATTGCAGAGGAAACTGTGTGCTTTGAACAGAAGAAGTGAGGTGAGTGGAAGCTTTGATCAGACAGCCTGGAGTGTCAGTACCCAAACAGAGCTGCAGCTGTTTCAGAGCTTTCACCAAAGACTGTTTTATAGTACTCCTCTTCAGTTCAGATGGAAAGATCAAGTAATCACAAATACAATAATGTATAGTATGATTGTTATGTAATAAACCTTTCACATATGAATGTGTTTGATGACGGGTGATAGGACGAGAATAAAAAGAGATTTAATCCACAGTTCCAATGCTATTTTTTTTCCTTTTTTTACAACGCATTTATGGCTGTCTGTCAAATCACTATTTAACACCTATACAATCAATGAGGTATAAAATGGGTATTTGACAACAATGTCAATGACAACACCTGAAGTGGATAGTGTGTGATCAGATGTATAAAAACATAAAATCCAAGACAATGGAGCAGAGCAGAGCGTGTCATCGATCATATTTTGTCAAAATCACTGAGCAGATGGGTGCAATGCAATTCAACACTTTCCATCTATTATTCATCTATTTAATGATAAAGTTTTAGAAAATGCATCCTATTTGGGCAGCAACAAATGATCGTTTAATTGTAGATAAATCTGTTGGTTATTTTTTTCTAGTAATCGATTAGTTGTTCGGTCTACAAAATGTCAGAAAATTGTGAAAAATGTTGATCAGCGTCAGCTGATGTCCTAAAATATCTTGTTTTGTCCATGACCCAAAGATAGTCAGTTTACTGTTGCAGACAGGCAAAGACACCAGGAAATATTCACACTTAAGAAGCTTGACTTAAATAATAACGCTTATAAACAGATTAATCAATTATCAGAATAGTTGGCGATTCATTTAGTAGTTGACAACTAACTGATGAACCATTGCAGCTAATAACACTATCCAATAACACTAGTGTGAAAAGAAAACTTTCGACACATACAAGGTGCTCTCAAATTTCACATAAGCTTGATCATATACCATATTCGCATGGCGGCCATTTTCCTCTGACATCATGTGCAGGGTAAGAAGCTCACATGTTGCACTGCTGTGTTCCAGGTTACACATTGTTGAAATGAAGGGATTCTGATGAATTAATATCATTTTACTGCTTCCTGATTGATCAACAACTGAAAAGGCACTGTAAGGTGAAAATGTGGAGGGACATCAGGCCCTATTTCAAGGTAAAACAACATATTTGATAACCTGTTAGCTTCCATTAGACAACAGCTAAAATTAGCATTCAATCACCTCCTTGCAAACGTTGTTGTTTAAAAGTTTTACACAATGTGAAAGGGAAGGCGTAAATTAATTCTAAAATATCACCGTTCACCTTGGACTCTCTTATTTAAGCCTGGAAGTGAAACAGTAATGTTAGCTAGGAATTGGTTGAATGCTAATGTTAGCTAATGGGCTATCAAATATGTTGTTTTACCTTTAAGTGCAGCCCAATATCCTTTCAGATCTACAGTCCATCATCTTTTCAGTCGCTTATCAATCCAAGTGGTGAAATGATAACTATTTGTCCAGTTCCCTATGTGTATACGACTAATCGAGAACACAGCAGCACATCATCCCAGTTTTCAAGCTTCCCACCCTTGTTGGACATCAGAGGAAAATGGCCGCCATGTCTTAGACCTGCTTTGAAGTGTATAACATGTGACTTAACTGTGGACGTAGTGAACACATGAAAAAAGTTCAAAGCGAACAAACTGTTTCCTGTGATGACTGCTTCAAGTCAGTCAATTTTAATGATAGTCGGTGTGCGCTTACACGTCACTTTATCGACAATGTGAATGTCTCTGCTGACTCACCTCAGGTGTCACAGCTCCGTCCCTAAACACACCTCTCCTTCTCAAGTCCTCTGTCCTCCCTGCTCCCTCTCTACCCATTCCCCTACACATCCCTTTGTTTTTTTCTCTGCCTCTCTTGTTCACATCTGCTGAGACAAGTCAAACAATGGTCATCAGCTGTATGTGTGTGAGTCTGCGTGTGTGTATGCAAGTGAGTAAAGATAGTCTAATTGAGGGTATAAAGGAGAGAAGAGGGATGGGTCAATTACTGCAGGAAATGGAGAGCGTGTGTGCATGTGTGTGTGTGTGTGTGTGTACGTGCACAGAGGTGGGGGAGGGTCTGGTCCGTCATTACTTCCTTCCTTCAGGGTCTCTTTTTTTACGCATCTATAAAACGCCTGAGCTGCTCCAAGGACACCCCCCCGTTACTTCTCTGTCAACCTTCCAAACTCAGCCATTCCCACCCCTAAGCTACCATCTTTTAGCCCCTCAACCACAGAAACACACGTGTATGAGCTCTGTATGAGCTGTTATTAGTGTGGTTCATGCACTCCTACTAACCTCTGACCCAGTCACCAAGTACTGCACACACAATAGCTGGACACAATTCACATCAACAAACTGATCCATTCAGCAAGTAGTCAAAAGCTGTAAATCAAACTCCTTATTGCTGTAAATCAAGTTCCTAAGTCAAACTCTTTAATAATTGGACTGCTGGAGTGGAGAGATAATAATCATGTAGAAAACAGCTCATATCAGCTATAGAATGGAAAATACACAGAATCAATGGGTAAATCCCAAGTCTCTTATTGATATTTTCTCGTTCCTCAAACCGGAAGTTGTTCTCGTAAAACATCTTGCAGGCCGTCCCAAAGCTCTCATAGCTGCTCAGAAGAGTAGGGAGTGAGGAGGGATCTCTGAGGAACCATGAGTGAGGATACACAAGAGCAGCCTTCCTAGAAGACATTCAGCTGAACGCTATGGCATATAAATACTGTGCCCCAACATCTGGAACATGTGCATCCTTGGCCCTCCCACTGAGGATGCAAGGAAATTTCACAAGAAAGACAAACATGGAAAAAAATTGAAGAGACTCAGGATGTTCCCAGTAACCCAGTCAATTTATGTAACTTCAAGCAATAGTTTATTAGTAAATGTTAATCTATTCCTTTAATATTTGGATTAAAAAGCTGAAGCAGCTCATGTTGAGTAGATTTCTAGCTACAATAATGGCTCGGTAAAAGTCCACCGACAACAACATTAGACACCAGTCTTGTTGGCAAAGTTGCTATTTGTGTGTTTAAAATACTCACACACACTCACACACACATCCTTCCTTTAAAGGCCTCAACCTGTTCGCCAAAGACAAGGGTGAGACTTGCTGTATTTAGAGCAGACTTGTCTAAATACATGGGAATGTGCATGTAAATGTACCAACGTGTGTAAATGTCAATGTGTGCAAAGAAGCAAAATATCTGATCATATTAGCATACACAACTACACGACACAAAGGATCTCAGAGACACGAAACAATGCGGGGTAGTGTGTGTGTGTGTGTGTGTGTGTGTGTGTGTGGAGGCGAGGGCAATTAGAGGAGGGCAATACAGACAGAAAAGAGAGGCAGAGACACTAGTTCTGGAATTTAGGGCTTCTTGGGAAGTAACTGACCACTTGTGACGCTGTAGAGAAATATTTTGACCAGGTCCACATATAGTATTTCTGCTGACTGCAGAGGGCGATAGCTGTAATATAAATTGCCAATATCAGAGGAAGAAGACTGCATGTTCGCGTCATGTTTAAAAAAAGGGATTTGTAAATGTTGTTCATGTTCTTAGTCTTTAAGGTTATGCAGAGTGATGTTGAGGAGGAATAATGTCTGTAAATACCAACGTGTGTTTGCAATGAAAACCACACAAAGCAACTTTTACATGTAGCACTAGCCACAAGGAGGTCAGCTTTAAGCGTGGCTGGTTAGTTTGTGTTTTGCAAGACTATGCTTCTTTTTTGGGTAACCGCACATTACTTTGCCGTTCCTCGTTTACTGCAAACTATCTCAGAAGAAGATGTTAAAATTATGGTTTCTAGTTTCTTGTGTTTTCTCAAAATCATTGGTCGCTGTGGTTGGTGCATAAAACCAAAGTTGCCCTCTGAAGAACAGATGAGATGAGATGAGAAGAGAAGCCCACTATTGCATAACAGGAGTCAGATGTATTATGCGTGTGTCTGTCACTGTATGGTTTGTGTACAATCAAACAAATGACTCAGGTTGCGTGTGTACTTGTGCACACACTGTACAAGCAAGCGGACAATATATTTTAGCGCAGAATTACAAACTGTAGCCCATGTGTAGGTGTGTGTGTGTGAGTGTGTGTGGAAGTGTGTCTGTGGACCAGTGTCTTTAGTAGACTTGTGGTAATCCTCTTAGCGTATGCTGCTTGAAGCTCAGAGCGCATTATGTAACCCCTCTAATCCAGCACCGCATCAAGACAGACAGCAAAAGACCACAACCCATGCTCCCTCACACAGACACACACACACACACACACACACACACACACACACACACACACACACACACACTTGCTCCTCGAGTCCCACAGACACACAATGTCACTGGACGTTAAATGTCAATGACAAACAAACTATTCTCACTTTAAATAGCTTTAAATGAGATAGACACCACATGTAAAGATATTGATTATCAACTCCACATTGATTGAGCTTTAACTTTTAGTGTTGAAGTCCAGAGTGAAGCTGCACATAAACTGACAGTCTGTGTGTGTGTGTGTGTGTGTGTGTGTGTGTGTGCGTCCCTGCTGCCCTCTTCACATAGTCTCTGTATCTCCGCGATAACCTGAATATCCAACCAAAAAGAAAGAAAGAAAAAAAACGAAAAAAAAAAACAATCTTTCACTCTCTCCTCCCGCTCTCCATTCTGTTGCCAGGGCAACAGCGGCCATCTTGCCGTGCCCCATCTGTCTTGGGTACACATCACAGGCCGGTCATAAATGTGGAATGACAGTCGGAGAGGGAAAGCAGAGAGGGCGAGGTGGAGACAGAGAGAGTCAGAGGAAGAGAAGGAGAAAGAGGCAGCCAGAGGGACGGAGGGGGAGACTGACCGTGACAAAAAGGTTCACACGTCGCCTCTCCGGGTTGAATAAATAAAAAGCAGGACTGGCCATGTTGGCACAACCTTGTCTTTACCTGTTATCACCTTTCTGATATGCTTATACAACACAAATCAACCTGATGTTCACAGATTACGACTGGGTATCCTTTAGAAATGCCAAACAATACAACACCTTATATTGATAAATATAAGCATGGTTTTCTAAGAACCTTTATTTTTTTAATTTGACATAATAAGCGTAAGTTCTCAAATGTTAACTATTGTCTAAACACAAGATCTGTGCCTGTAAAAATCTAAAGTCTAAGGTTTGTCAAATTTTGTTTGAAATTGATCAAAAGGAAGACAATAACAAATCTGACCAAACATATGCTACTGGTTATTCTAAATTTTGACACTAAGATTTTTATTTTTACCACCAATGTAATCAGTTCCAAATATTGGACATCAGTCTACTTGATAACTAATAAGCGGTATAGACCCTTAAAAACAATATCAATCAATCCCTTATTCTCAGGCCCAACAAGTCTCAGAAAACAAGCCCTCAAAATGTAACATATATGTATTACACTTACAGGCTTTACAGTGTTTTATGCTTGTTCATTAAATAGATGGAGTATATAAGGGTGACAGAAAGTAAGCAGAGAGAGATGGGGAATGAATATTCAAATAAAGTCCTAACTGGACTAGAACGAGGGATGCCGTGGCCCATGGTCAGCAGCACAAACTCTAAACCACCATGTTGCCCAGAATGTCACATGAGCCTGAAAATGAGTTAATCATATCCACACACTTTTTTCCCCTAATGTAGATGCACAAACAGGCACGGACAGTTTAACACAAAGAGAAAATGTCCTGACCCAGACCTTGAAGTAATGGGGTGACTAACAGATGTTACTTTCTTAACTCCTAATCTTTTTTTTCTTTTAGGAGAACTGTACCAGAAATCACTAAGATATTAGTGTGAATCAAAGTAGTAAACACATGTTCACATGTTCATTGCTGTACTTAAGACTTGGGTTTCAGATTTGTTTTGCTTCTGAGACTATTTAGTCCCGTCACTCCCTGGAAAATTCTCCTGATAATCAATACAGCAGGGCAATCCTGCTTCCAAAGCTAGGATGAACAATGGCTGCTGGGAAATTTACTGAGCACCTACACACTGTGAGCCTGGTTAGCACCGACACACTGACCCCAACACACACAGAGGAAAAACGCATGCCCACACATTTTTCAATGAGTTACTGTTTCAAGTTATTACAAAGATGATCAGGATAGAGCCCATGACTTGGTGACTGTGTACAGTGTACCTACTGGTACCTAAGGTTGGACAGTAATGAGTCATTGAATGCTCTCATTGTACTGTTTTCTCAGCATTAAGAGAGCTGTATTTCATTTACAGCAAAGCTTTTTAATTTGTATCTAAAAATAGTTTTCTTTCTTATCTTGTTTTGTTTTCAGCACTCACATAAACTCAGTCTGATTCGCTGTAATGAACAGTGAAGCACTGAAAAAAACCTTACTTTAGAGTAAAAACTCCACCTGTTCACAGTGTGTGAAAATCAAAACCACAAGTTAACTGACTTCACACAGAAGCCAGTTGCAGGCAGTGTGTGGACTGCAACCTTGCATACAGTGCAACTGATCACAGTAGTGGAGCCACAATGGAGGCTGGGGCGACCTCACATAACCTGGAGCTCAGGGGGAAGTGACGCAGTGGTTTCACTCTGCCTGTGACGAAACTGAGACACAATCCTCTTGGAGCATGTGACACTCGGCTGCAACAGAGGCTTCACAGAGAGCGGCTACAGGAAATATCGAGGATGTATGCAAAATATTTTTAGACGAGACATAACGCAGAAAGCTTGCAAACAAAAAAAAAAGACTGGAGTGAAACGGAAAGAAACCAAGACAGAAAGGAGACGCACAAAAACAAGAAAAGGTTCATTAGCAAGAATGAAAAGGGCAGGGCCAGTGCGAGACAGAGGGGATAATAAGTGTTGCTCTGGTCCTTCACTGGGTTGGGTTGGGTGTTGGGTTACTGTACGTGCACAAATACAAATGATGAGTCACTTTCTAAAACACACAGGCACAAGTTTGCACACACAACTTTAAATATAGACTCATTATACTCAAATTCACAGCAAGTCCACAGCTCTCTCTGTAACCAGCCAGCCATTCCCTTTAAAGTCCTGACCAACACAGAGACGTATACTAATTCATGACAAATTATTACCTTTTTTCTCCACAGCAACATTTCCATGACCTTTCTGCCAAAGCTCAGAGAGTAAAGAAAAAAGATTATTTTTAAAGAGAAACGTAGACCCCCCCCCCCCCGAAACCCACACTTTTTTTTGCTTCTCTCCACTGGCCCTATGTGCACGTTCATGCACACGCCTAGGCCTGCTCCTTTTAACATTTTCTCAGAATTTTTGTCATCTTAAAGAGCACTAATTACAGGCTTAAACATGTGGGCAACTGTAGAGTACACACATACACACACACACACAGACACACACACACACACAGACACACACACAGACACACACACACTCCCACCCTCCCAACTCAGTCAGAGAGTGAACATAATTAGAGACTTGAGAAAGCTATGAATGAGTGGGGAGAAGGAGGGAGGTTGGGGGGTGGGGTGGAGGAGAGGAGATTAGCAGACATGAAAAAGTTTATCTTAAGAGTTGGAGATCAGGGAGGAACTTCACACTGACTTCCAGCAGTTTTCACTTTTAGACCACAGTTTCTTCTTTGGAGTTGAAGCTTTTACTGAACATGAACCAGGCCCAGACTGGCCAAAGGGACTATTCCCAGCGGAGTATCAGGCCAGTGTTGAAAATGCTAAATTAGATGCCTCAAAGAGAAAACACTCCTGCTGATAGTATGATCTGGAGTGCACGTGGCTGAGTGGTGTGATTAGAGATAGATCGATTGGCCAATATAATCAGCCGATATAGGATTATTACAGATATATCAGTATAGCTGTACGTGTTGTCCGATATGCCTTGATATAACAACTTTTTTTTTTTGCTTTTTAAGGAACAAAATTTAAAAAAAAAAGATGTTTGGGATCATTTCAAATTCACAGTAAAGTTGTGAAGTCATTTCAGTGCTGTGATGTTTTTTAGTTTATTGTTTCACTGTGAAATATCCTGGCTCCATTACATACAACTTAAAAACAAAAGTAAAAAACAGTAATATTCTAATATTCTAAAGGATAACCGAATTACAGATGATGGATGGATGGTAATATTCTAGCTGTTGCCAAAAATACTGTACAATAATGCATTCATTTCTTTTCATAATCAAAATACAGTTTTTAGCTTTAATTTTACATGTCATATTATTTATTTTGGGGCTGTTTCGTGGTTCATATATCAAACTTAAATGTAGCTATTTCATCTATTAAGAAAGTATTTTTTTGTGAAAATGTTACATTTGCTAAAGTAGTTTTACTGTATGTGGATGTGTTATTCACACTTGATTCATGTCATTTTACATTAAACATGTAAATTCACAGACTATTTTTGTCATTTTATTGATATTTTTGTGCATTTCAAAAATAAAAAAATAAGTGTTTGATAACCACATTTTAGGGATTATTGCAAAACACGTGTGTTTATGTACCTTTTTTTTGTGTCGATATAAGAATACCGGCAGATATGTCAATATCGGAATATTTTTACTGCCCCATATTGGTATCTGCATCTGCCCCAAAAATCCAATATTGGTCGCGCTCTACTGAACAGCACAGGAGAAAGACAAAAGGCAGAGATGAGCGCATTAACGCTAGAAAAGCCCTGCAGGACAGTGCAGCCACAAAATTACAGATATGTTCATGAGCAAGAGACACCGGCCACCATCAGCACATTATAACATCACAACACAGTTACAAATAACATCAACACTTAATCATGCTCAGTAGGTAAGTATAACATGTGTATGCATAGAAAATATTATTGGAAATAAAGATTGTATTTTAACCCACAAACAAACCAGCCATTCTTTACCTAGCAACTTTTTCTAGCAACCACTTTTTTGTTTACGTCAGTACAACATGTAGAACCATAAAACTTCCTTGACGTGTAATCCATCACACTAATTATCTAATTGCCTTTATTGTTGTTTTAGTGTTTAGTGTTGTTTTCCTCATTTATGTACAGCAATTTGTCCCAGCTGTCGCTGTTTAAAGTGCTTTATAAATAAAGTTGAGTTGTGTTGAGTTGAGTTGTCAGAGATATGTTATCAAGCAGTGACTTGTGTTTAAAAAACTGATTAGCAAACCTTTAATTCCAATAACCACTAAACAGACATCCAACATGCTTGTTTATCAAGGACAGAATATAAATATATCCATGACTACAAAACTGTTCATTTTTGTAATTGTGCCGTTTATTGTGTTTACTGACGGCAGGTAAACAGAACTGCAAAAAACACATTAACCTTCTTCAATTATGATCTCACACACACACACACACACACACACACACACACACACACACACACACACACACACACACACACACACACACACACACACACACACACACACACACACACACACACACACACACACACACACACACACACACACAAAGCACAACGGAATATGAAGGATGATGATGATACACCAGTGGATATATAATGCCACAATCAGCAAGGTTGTGGCTCAGTTTTGTATTCCACACACATAAAACATAAAGTTCGTTGACTAATCTCTACTAACACCATATGGAGATCATTTCAAAATGAAAAAGAAATTTACTTTTAGATTTTCTGGAAAGTCAGTTTAAACTTGTGCTACATTTGGATGAAAACCTGCCTCATCAAATCTGATCAAACCATACCCACACGGCCCTGATGAAGTAAAGTAAAAGTATCCATGTAAAAATATAAGTTTAAGATGTTTGATTGTGGCTAATCAGGAATATCTAAAGTTTACTAAACAGAAAGAAAGTTTTCAAGCAACTTTAAAAGCCCATTTTAATGCCTTAACTAAGAAAACAAATAGTGAGCTTATCAATTGTTAACGGCTTAAAAGAAGTCAAGAGTGTATCTAATAAATAACATACAATAAGACTAAGTGGCTGTCGTTTGAAGGTGAATGTGTTTAATGATACTTCATACTTAAAATCTTTGCTTGTTGCAATTTGAAGCACTGTAATATTTTGTAGAGGAAGTGAACAAAAAGAAGGAATATGTCATCTTTCTTTGTGTACTGAAAAGTTTAAATCAAACTGGACATGTGTTGGGTTACATTGTTACAGCCTGAACAATCTGAAAACAATTCTTTTCAGCAGCTGACTCCCGGATATCAGAGCGTCCTTGAATGCACCACAAGAGTTTTCAAACAGTGTCTGCAACTGCGTCGTCGCATGATAACAACGTAACTTTAACCAAAAATAAAGGAAACGAAACAGTCACATGATGGTTTGACGCCAGTGGGAGTTGTTGCTGTGTGAACTCAAAGGTCGCCCATTTGTTTTGATAACCTACGGGATGAGTATTCACAGCAGCAAGTGGGTTTTAACTTACAAAACCACTGGTCTGACCTCTCTCAGTGACAGTAAGCCTGAACTGTATCAGGACTGAACTACTCTTGCTGTCTTTTAATGTCATTTCCTTGATGCAGATCTTATCTCTGGGCCTTGAACATGAAGCGCTTAGTTGTTTTTACATTTTGCCAGACTTTTTAAAACTTTCTTGCACCGTTTCCAACTCTTTGCAACACTATATCATCAAACTGTTCATCACAACCTCTCTTGATCCCCTTCTCTGTCTGTTTGCGTCTCTTTACCTCTATTTTTAGCCCTCTCTTTTCGCAGATTAGGGGCCTATTTATAGACCCCCTTATGTCGTCCAATAAGAGGGCTCTCTATGGGAGAATGGCAGCGTCACAAGGATTCACACACCTCCCATTTGGCACCCAGCCAACCTCCCTCCCTCCCTCCCTCCCTCCCTCTCCCCCCACCCTTTTGCTTTCTCCTCCTATCCCATCACACTGTTCTCCTCCTCCTTTCTGCCCCCTTCACCTCACTCACCCTCCCATCTATACAGGGTGGCTCCTGGCACCGAGCCCACAGCTTCAGTGGAAACTTTACACACAGGAAAGAGCCTCGCGTCAACCCCCCACAGCCTGACAGAGAGTGTGTTTAGAAACTGCGTCCTTCTTACTAAAAGAGACAGTATAGATATCTACAGTAAGACACTAAAATAAGCATGCCTCAAACCGTGTGGCATTCGTAAACACTACACTCCCCTGGCGTACTGAGAAAAAAGCAGACAGAGAGACAAACAGATGGACAGATAGGATTTTTCTTCTTCTTTTTCTTAACTTTTTCCCCCTTTAAAAAAAAGGACATTACATAATTCTCCAAACACTTCCTCTCTAAGCCGAGAGCACTCTGGCGTTTTATCAGACACACACACACACACTTGACATATCCAAGCAGACAGGCAGCCTGTTCGGGCTGTCTGCATCACAGTCGCTATGACAACGACGGGAGAACAATCCACAAAAACAGCCACTCGGGAGGAGGGGGGGGAGAGAGGGAGAGACACAGAGAGAGAGAGACAGACAGACAAAGGGAAGGAGAGAGAGGGGGCTAATGGGAAGCTCATGTGTACGTGCAGCTGTGCCAACTCGGGCTCCGTGCCATTTCTTTGCCAGATCCCCAAGTCTGTTTCCTTTACCTACCCTCTTCGGGAAAGAGAAACTCTCGCAAACAGTGGAGTCACGTTTCATTTTCCAGAGCATTTCCCTTTCTTTGTGGCTTTTCCATGACTTGTCTAACAGAGAGTTGCACATAAACATGGTCACACCAAAAATAAGACATCAAAATGCTGCCTGCCTCTCTACCTTCCCGCTGTTCACACACACACTAGAGGCTAAAGAATATGTCACGTTCTTTACAATTTTTCTGCAGTGCAAATCTCAACTGGGTCATTTTGATGTTCGGGTGTTCAAGTCTGATGATAATCAGTGCAGATTATGGTGCAGAATGGAAAGGCACATGAGACTGCGGCTGTCCTGACCACTCAAACTTTTTCAAATGTACTGAACATCAGAGGGCACATTTAGTCTGGCCTTAAAGTTGACTAGATATGGTACAGCACCTACACCACAGGGGCTTTGGTGTTTTCTATAGGTGCATTAAATGTAGTTTAATTTACATGCACTTTGTCCGAAATTCATCTACACATGTTCAATGACCTCAGACACTAGTTTGTCCCTTTCTAACAAACTCCCTTCCATTCCTAACAGCATTATTTTTGCTCCACATCCCAAACTGAATGTAAATGTAATTACTTTATGTATCAAATGAAGGTACAACACAGGTAAGGTGTTTTGTAGTGATGCTATGACAGACAACAGGTAAAAGAACTATAAATCAGCTACAGTAACACCTCAACACTGATGTATAATTCAGGCATCGTCCAAACTGAAATCTGATCACAATGATGGCTAGTGTCAAGGGAACAAAATGAGAAAGAACCCAGTCACTTTCAACTTCCGCTTGTGACGAAACTTGACACGTTAGCATGCTAACAGGCTAATCAGCACGAAATGCATTGTGCAGCGAAGGCTGACAGGATTGTCATTTGTTTAGCAGGTATCTGGTCGCTAACCCAAGTGTTGCACAAGATCCATCTGAGATAATTCGATGGATGAGTGAAAACAATGACCTGCTAGCGGTGCTCGACAAAAGACAGGGGGCTGACAACCACTGACATCACGAGAGGAAGGTACCAATCAAAGCAAAAATAAAACGATATAAAATTACCAAACAAGATTGAACGCAGCAGCTGTGGCTCAGGAGGTAAAGCGGGTTGTCCGCTAATCAGAAGGGTGTTTGTTTGATCCCCAGGTGCCACAGCTAAATGTTTAAATATCCTTGGGCAACATACTGAACCCCAGACTGCTCCTGATGTAACTGCATTGCGGCCTCTGCCATCAGTGCATAAATGTGTGTGAATGGCTGAATGTGCTGCGCAGCTCCTTGAGTGGTCAGTAGACTGGAAAAGCACTAAATATATGCAAGTCCATGTACCATTACCATTTAACATGATAATTTAGAGGGATGGCTACCTCAGTATAAACAGTATGGCAATATCCCATGTTATGGCCCAATCTTAACCTCTGCAGAGAGATTCTCAACTCTACTTGCTCCACTCTTATGCTTCTTCTATTTCAGAAATTTAGCATCAAGTCTGAACGGCCGTCACTGGGTAGGTGAGGCGTTGAACAGGCCTGTCATCTGAGCTCCAGGGTCCATTACCAGAGGCTGATACCAGCACAGCTAAAGACATTTAAAGTAGATGAATATTTCTTTGTCTGTGTGAAAGCAGCTTACATTTGCAAGGACCATATTGTTGTTGTTTTTTTCAAACCCGTTTGCTTAGCACACAGGTGTAATGATCTGGAAAAGCAATGGTGTGGAAAATACACTGTTAATGTTCCAAAATATTTAGTGTACGCTCATAACACAGATTAGGACTTTTCCATCTCTCCAGGGACCTTCGTTGGCTGACAGTTCGGATCCTCGAGGGGCTCTCTTTGTTATGTTTTGTGCGGCAGTCATTAAGTATCCATTAAAACACTCAATGGCTCCTTAACTGTCAACAAGCCAAAAATAAAATAAGAATCCCACTTGCCGTTCTCATGAACAGGGAAAAGTGACAGTTACTGAGCTTGAAAAGAGCATAATCACTGCTCTTCCCTGCGTTGAGTGGAAGTTAGGCATTTTCAAACTGTTACAACTTTTCACAGACGGAAGACTTTCAGGGCATTATCACTAAAGGCTCTCAGCTGAGCTTTAAGCTGCTAACTCCATGAAGCTCGCTTGACAAAAATCATACCACGTCTGACCCAAATCTGCTCACAATCTTCAGGGAAATGTAGTTTTTCCTTAGCTATTTTTGTTACTCCGCACTCATCTTGCGAGTTCAAGCGCTGTGCGTGATACACTGAAGTGAACAGTTTGTGACAGCAGAGAGCAGGGTAAAACATCTGCCGATCTAGTCTCCTCAGTAGAGTCCAAAGTCTCCGCTAGAGGACAAGTGGAGGCAGAGAGAGACAGAGAAAAGAGAGAGCAGAGGCTGAGAAGATATTGGGATATGCAAAGAATGGCAGTCGGACAGACTGAGCTTAGTAATGGAGGTGAAAAAGTGAGACTGAAATGTGAAAAACAACGGGAAAAGAAGATGTACTGAGTGTCAAGAAGAAAGAGCGTGGAGTCAGAGCACATACAGCCTAAGAGATACCAAGAGACAGACTGGGTGACACCAAGACAGAAAAAATGTTCAGTGACACAGATACTGATCCTAACTGGTCTGAACTGAAATTTTAAAAAAATCTGAATAAACCACAGTAGTACAGGATCATATAAAGTAATCAATATAGTAAAATCTTTGCCATCTCCACTAACGTCCAGCATATTTGCTATTTCTAGCAGGAATAAAGTGACTCAACAGTCAATGTTTACATTCTCTGCATCGCAGTGATGACATTTAAGGTGTTTACAGGTCTTGAAAAGAGATGAAAACAGAACAGACAAATGTGACTTATGTTAAATAGAAAATATGCTTCAAATGCATATGCTTTTAAAATAACTTAGCAGACCCAGCTTTAAATCTACAATCAGCAGCCAGTTAGCTTAGCTTAGCATAAAGTACTGGCAAGAGGATTTTTCCACTTTGGACGGAGCCTGGCTAGCTGCTTCTTTATGCTATGCTAAGCTAACCAGCTGCTGGCAATAGCTTCATATTTACCATACAGACATTAGAGTGTTATTGATCTTCTCGTCTAACTCTTGTTTAGCAAATAATACCTTCAGCTAAACAGATTAATCTACTCTATAACTAATGAAGATGACTTTTGAGCCACCTGTGCCTTTATTTTTGAAACCTGTGACAGAATATTTCCTAATAGGATTAAACCTTCATGCATTATCTTACAACTGGAAAACTGTAGATCATTTTCCGATGCTTTTATTAATTTGACACACTGTTTTCCAGAGCCAGTCTAAACACAATGAGCCACTGACAGCAAACAAAAAGTGGCTTTATGGACTACAGCTGGTTTGTGTGTAACATGAAAGGGTCACGATTAGCAGAGAACGGGTCCTGGAGAGTGCTCACTTCTAAATCCTCTTATACCTATCTATTACTTATGTTCTCTGTTATTAAGAACTGTAGTAGAATTTCTGCAATTCAACTAAAAATGCTGAAGTGCAGGGGTCCAATAACTGTCTGGTGAAAGTGTTTAACACTAGTATAGCTATTTGGTGAAATCCTTATAATACCCACGCCTAAGGATAGAGGGCAGAAAGTGAGTGTGGTTTGAAAAGAGCAGCTGGCGTGTTTCCTTGGTTGTGATCGTTGTTGCTACTATTTTAGGAACCATTCAGGAAGTGATGTACAGACAGGCTGCTGACGGAGTATTCAGATCAACTCATCACGAACCAAAACAAGTACAACTGGAGCACGGAGACAGTGCCAACAGAGAAAAGAAACCATGAGGAAGCTGGACATTTTACATCTCTACTTGATCCACTTTATATATTCTCATGTTTACTTTTATGAATTAGAGTAGTGCAGCACTCGCACCTTATCACAGGTCGTATGAGCACAGACGATGCTTCAGTGGCTGTGAGTTATGAATCCCTTGCTGGTTTAAATTTTAACAGGGTTGACCTTTTTCTCCCCACAACAAATTCATGAATCAGGTTCCAAAATATTACATCTGATATGTCTCACAGCACTGTGCATCATATTTCAACCACTGGATATTGCTCTCCTGTTCCACGCCGGCTGTAACCCTCGACCAACCTTCAGGGGTTAGAATTAAACTCTCTACTTGCAGAATGATAACAGTACAAGTAGTACTACTAGTGTACAGTACATCATTTATTCTTATCTATAAAATATCTGCATATCTGTGAGCAGTTACTGACAGCCAGCATCAAAAGCATTTCATTGACATACTCTCTGTGTGACTGTGTGAATACTAAACATTAACTGTTGCAGTTACCACTATCCCTATAATTTCACTCTGAAACACACTGCTCACACTTCACACTGAAAACACATTAACTGTATGTTTTTACAGTAATACAGGGCAAGCTAGTTAGGCTAGCCAGTTAGCTTAACACAAGACTCATTTCTGAACAGGCTACTTAGTGAAACAATTCTTTATAAAGCAGCACAATAAATAGACTTAATATCCACTAAAAGTGCACTGTCATACTATACATAGAGAGAATCCAGTTTTTGTGCCAAGTGAACCTTACAGCAGTAATCGAGGGATTGACATTGTCAGTGACTTCTACGTTAACTACTTTAACGGCACCAGAGATGAAGGTCTCATTTCAGTAACAAAACATGCAGTTGAAAGCTTTGGAAAAAGCAAGTCAGTGACCTTGAGTTGAGATTTCTTTCTGTCAAATTGCTGGTTGCAAGGTCAAGAATGAACAGGCATGTTCAACATTCAACAACAGTGTTTCCAAAACAGCAATTTAATGATCACAAGTGGATATACTGAGGTCAGCTGACACTGACAACATCCACCTCAGAGCTCATTTTCCATCCAAACGTGTTGGATTCAAGTGTACTCTCAGGCAATATAAAGAGTCATCAGACAATCAGTGTCATACAGTATCTGTAGGTCCCACTGCTGCAGCACCACAACACTTCCAGTCCGAAATCACCTGGTATAAATCAGTTATCAGACAGTAGCATAGCAACCATGCAGCTAACTGTGACCACACAGTTAATATCCTCCCTCACACTGTCCTGCTGTGCCCCACAGTGTCCTCGCTCCATCTTTCCCTCCATATTGCCCTCTGCAGTATTATCAGATAATGTGTTTTTTTTTTCTTTTTCCTCCTGCACTGCAGCCACTGTGGCACAATTACCCCGGCTGCTGCACTAATGGCTATTGATGCAGCTGAGGGCCCCACACACACACTTGCACACGCAAACATTCATAAAAAATTCATGACACTGGCTCAATAGGAAGGTGCGGGGGGTCTGGCCAGCCCTAGAAAGAACAACAAATGTCATTTAACAAAGGAGGGAAGAGGCAGATGATACAGGTCCCGACATTTTGTGCAATGTGACACAGAAAAACACACGCACACGAGCACAAATAAATGTGTGCAGGCTAATTGTGTGAAGAACCATCAGGTTAAGTTCAACTAGACCTGTTAGATGCAATTGAACAGATATCTGTGTGTGTGTGTGTACAGGTCTGTGGTATACAGTAACAGCCTGTGTTTATGTGCTGCTGGAGTCTGTGCGGTAGGTAATTCCCTCTTAGCGCAGGATTTCTCCCAGCCACCGACCTGTGCTGAGAGAGCTTTAGAGCGCTAAGCCTGCTAGCTGAGACTGAACCAGGGATCACTGGAGACAAGGGGCAAAGAGATGGAGGGAGGGATGGAGAGGGAGAGAGAAGGAAAAGCACAGGTGGGTGTGAATGAAGGTGAAGGAAGGAGGGAGGGAAGATTACAAATAGGAGAATTGGAAGGTCAAATGGAGGTAGAATTGAAAGGGTAAGGAGAAATAGGACAAGAAAAGGATCCTAACCAGGATCAAGCAGAGGTCGCTGTGTGATGGGTGGATGTAGAAATAAAGGGAAGGATGGAGGAGGGATTTAGTTAAAGAAAATTATTTTTCGTGGGGAGTGTCTTCAAATGGATCCTGATTGACCCTGATTTTAAACAGACAAACCGGAAACAGGAAGGTCACTGGGTAATTGCCCGGCACCAACAGGAAGCTGAAGACTCAAAGGGAAGGTGATATTTCCTCAGTTGTCACCACTGTCTAAGTAATCTTTTACTGTGTGTGCATAAACCTCCGAGACCAAAAGTCATGTTGATGAGCATGTATGGATCACAAATCACCTTTTTCTTATTGGAAAATGTGTCACACAGATCATGACAGTCCTCATTAACCACACCAGTACATTAATTCAATTACTGTATTCAAATACAATCTTTATACATCTATTCTACTATCTTTTCACGGAAATACTGTCCTTTCAATCCACTACATTTTTTGACAGCCATGGTTAATTTACAAATCATAATTTTACCTAAAAACACATGAGATAAGCTTTTATGACACTTTTTTTGGCTTGTGGGCCCTTACAAGAAGCAGGCATCATCATGTTTCACGTCTGAGTTGTAGGCAATTCCATTAAGGAGACATTTGCAATATAATTTCAAGAACAAAAAGAGGTAAAATGATCATATATTTCTCAAAAATGATTAGACTGTAATGGAAAGTAAAAGATATAACTGTAACCCTGTGGCGGGGGGACCAATAGACTATACCTAAGTTTATGTAAAGTAGATTAGTTCTTTTACTTTCACTACTTACAGAACATTTTGCTGATGATACTTCTGTACGTTTAGTAAGGTAGGATTTTGAATGAAGGAATTGTAATGGAGTATTTTTACTGTGATGTATCAGTACTTTTATTTAGGTAAAGAATATGAATACTTCCAATATAACTCAACAGTGAAGGATGAGATACCAACAGTCAGATGTGTTTGCTAATGATGTGACTGTCGTCCAGGAATAAATCACAGGAGAGTGAAAAAATGAGGCAGAGAAGTGTTGGATTTATAGAACTATTCACTGCCGGTGAGCAGCAGATAAGGGGAATAGTGAAGATAAATAAGGAAGGAAAGACCTACATTGTGAAAAAACCACAAAACAAGTTATTAAGACTATAGTTTTAATATTATACCAATTTGCTGTGAAAGAGGAACACAACAAGTTTCAACCAACATCATTAAACCAGCACCTTATTTTGAAGGTTGTCCCAACTCATTTCCTATTCCGGTTTTGTTTAGTGTGAGGCCTTTTTAAAAATGTAATATGTAAGAATTTTTGTTGAAAACAATCTAAAATTATCAACAGAATGAAGAAATAGCAGTTTTGAATGTCCATGCATTTTATTACACAGATGTCCAGTGAAGTTAGTATACTAAACAGCTATCCGCTAGCAACACTCCCTTGGTACCCAAGCTACCAGTTCAGACCGCTAGCTGCACAGCTAACAGCGCTACAATTAGCTGCAGTTAGCAGTTACTCTGATATTTTTGCTGCCCACTTTTTGTTTTTTGTCTTACATATTGCACCTTTAATGTAAAGTAATGTTTAATTCTCAAACACATTGTTTCCTTTCCTTAGCCGGCTGGGTCGGTGCTTCAAAACACCACTGAGCAACTTTCATAGGAATGAATGGGGCTCCGCCTCCAACACTGTCCAGTAATAAAACGTCCTTGAACAGACCTCATCCCAAATTCCTTCTTGATTTACGCACCACCACTGGATATTGATAACCCGTCATCACTTGTCACGGGGGAATTCAACACGTTCACCGGGGTCTTACGTTTAGATCAAAGCTGAGCCGAGGTGAAAAACCCGGGTCTACTGCAGTGTCAGGACCCGGGTGTAAATGCAGAGTTTACACATTCCCACTGCACACAAAAGCCTGATCTTAGCGGGTTTAAGTGGGATTTTTGACCAGTGGAAAAGGGGACATGCACATTCCTGCTGAGAAAAAAAGTTTCATGGTTGGCATCAAACAACTCTGGTCGTCTTTCTGCATCCTCTTACTTACATTACATGGTACAAGTACTAGATACATACTACTACTAGTCATATAGACAGAGGTAGTGAGTGATAGAAGGTGGGTGGTCAATCTCAAGTCTGCCCTTACCAAGGACATTATCTTATAAAGCCTGCTTGGTGGTAGCATAGTTTCCTAATTGGTGGTCACTTACCTCACAAAGTGCTGGAAGTCAAGAAAAAAAGAGCCGCTGCCAAAATTAACAGACACTTGGCCGAGGCTGCATTTAATTTAGCTCTGTGGTTGTGTTTGTGTGTGTGTGCATGTGTGCGTGTCTGTGTGTGTGGTATGTACAGATGAAATGAATGTCATATGTTACATGTTAGAAGATAAAACAGAAAACTGTTCACAACATCCAGTCATGACAGTGGGAGTAAAACTCTTTGTCGTCACACACACACATACACTCATATCCACATGCACATTCACTCTGTTCTCACATTTATGTGGAGTACGACTCACATAGTTGAACACACACACACACACACACACACACACACACACACACACACACACACACACACACACACACACACACACACACACACACACACACACACACACACACACACACACACAGGACCTAGGCATCTCTGATAACAACCTCATCTATATTTTACCATTTTACCGTTTGTGTGACTACATGAGGGGTGAATGGAACAAAGATGGGTTCCCATCATTCGGGTATCAATAATGTAAAATCTAAACTGCCGTTCAGACACTTCTTTAATGCTATGCCACCTATTGTATGCAGAGGAGCAAGCTAGCAGCCTTTTAACAAAATCCAAACAAAGGGACAGCACCAGCACACAACCAACAGAGATAAGACAACAGCACTGAAGATACCGGAGGAGTCCTCCCAGTGGCCGTCTGTTTACTTTGGAACATTTCTGAGGCACTTAAGTCTATTGGTGAGCCAGTGGCTTTGTACTGAAGAAATAAGAGTGCTGCAGGGACGCCGGATTTTTGTAGGCTAACTCGGAAGTAAGTATCGCCCTGGTTCCCTTGACAAAAAGCCTATGGGATTTTTGAATTGGATTTTGGATTATCGCAGAAAACAAGCTCTGTGGCAAACACAAGCTTATATCACTTACATGTGTTGTTCAGCAAGATAATCTTCATAAATGAAGATCACTTTTATGATATTTATAGTGTGAACGCAGTCGCCAGAATTAAAAAGGCTAATGTGAGGATATAAACTAACTACACTGAAGTCACACCGCCAAGCTTCCTGCTACGCTGTACTATACACTTTGCTATAAAATAATCAATCTACAAGTTGTAAAGTTAGAAAAAGAATAGTTTGTAATTAAAGTCGGAGTAGATGAGTCTTCGTGTTCTGCGTGATGATGTTTAATGTCCCTGACAACTTCTGTAATCATATTTAGCCATTTGTTAGCAACCACCATTTTCTAAGACATGTTAACTCTTCTTAATTCACAATTTGCGTATTTACTGATGTATTTTATGTAGTAGAACAAAACATGAAAATCTCTTAAGCTTGTGTTGCTCACAGACCTTATTTCAGGCATTGGACTGAAAACCCATTCAAAACAACCACTGACTTTGGAACAAGAAGTCAACAAATGCTCACTGATTTCTGGGTTTTAGGACTCATTCCTGTGGCACTCTATTGTGCTACAATTCAAACTCTTTACACAAATACAGTGGGCAATATTAGTTGATTGTAGGTGTAACATCATACATGTTTGCAAATCTGTTTGCAATCCATATATAATGTTGTCATCCTGATTGTTCATACTATGGTTTTATCCCATAGGTCATATTTTTGATATTGGGCTGTATATACAATAAATCAATTAATTAATTGGTCTAAGGACTGTCAAAAATTGTGAAAAAATACCGAAGTCAACATCTTCAAATGCTACGTTCTGCTGTTATCTGACTATCAAAGTAGTAACAGCAACCAAAATTCAGTTAACCTGAAATGGGAATAATGAATCTTTTACAAATTGGTATGTTTGTCTGAATAGCAACTATTTCAGCAGAAGTTAGAGTGTTCTTTGTCACATATCATCTCACTCCCTCGTTCATCCTGCAAGTCTCACGTCACTGTCAAACTGGCGCTGCTTTGTGTGTAGAAGTGGAAGAAAGTGGCTTTTTACTGGGCAGCAGAAGAGTGTGAATGTGTGTAAATGAATAATTATGAAGCACAGAGAGACACATGTTGAACCAAAACAGACGTTGATTGTTAGAGCCAAACAATACCGGATGCAGCCTCGCTAAAAATCCCAGACAGAAGCTTAAACAACTGAGTGTTTAGCAGGAAAATACGATGCAGTTGTCAGGAGGAGAGGACAAAAGAAGGCCATGAAGCTAGCTGAGTAAATATTTGAGGACTGAAACATGAACAAGGCCTTCTGCCATACCCTGCTGAACCATCACTGATTATGTAAGTACAACCTTCTTAACAAGTGGACTAAGCTTTTAAGTATGTGTGCATGACAGAAAAGGTGCTGCTAACTGTTATTTTTTTACTAGTGTGATTCTCTGTGAGATTGTAAAGGTAAAATTTGTGACAAAACAGCATTAATGTTGCAGAAGTGTCCTCACCTTCAAATCTTGTTCTCAAGATGTAAGAAAACATGTTTGTTTGGTACAGACACCAACAAATTTCACATCATCTTCATGCCTTTAATAGTTTTTTCAGTGAAAAGAAAAATTGTGATGCAAAAGTGATCATTTCCCCTTTACTTTCACTTTTAAGTAACTGAAACTTTCTACACTAGACAGGAGCTTGTTGTTGCTCCAACAGCCTAAACGCAGGGAAAACTGCTCCCTCGCTTATCCAAGGGTCTGTGCCGAACGTGTGTGTGTTCCTGTAGAACATGTGAACAAGCGTGGGTGGAAGGGAATGTGGTCGCAGCCGCCCAAAATCAAAAACATCAGCGTGTGTGTGTGTGCAGGGACTGAGGGATATGGGTGAGAAGAAGCAAAAAAAATATTTGAATTAAATCATACAAGAGCAGAAAAGATGAAGGCTATACTTTAAAGTCAATGAGACAAAACAAGAGGGAGTCATTGAAATGAGTCGAAAACAGCATGACTGTGACGTCACGGGTGGATGTCGACGTCACGCTCTGCGTGTGTGCATGTACGTACTGATGTGTGTCAGCTCCATGCCAGCTCAGTGGTTTAAATATAGCTCTTGGGCAACACTCCCAGCTGACATTAACAATGCTATAGCCACCAAGACCCATGCACACTACATTAGCGCCGTGCTAACGCTGAAACCAGAGAAGTAGTGAACAGAGGGAGGGAGGGAGGGGGAAGAGGAAGGGAGAGAGAGGGAAGGCCTCGGATTCATGAAAACTCAGCCGCCCACACTGTGGCCTCTACTGCCAAAAGTTGAGCAGGACAACAGTGTGTGTGTGTGTGTGTGTGTGTGTGTGTGTGTGTGTGTGTGTGTGTGTGTCAGAGAGAGACATTCCTCGGCGAGGTGGATGCCAAGGAGCGAGCAGAGCTGAAGACAGACTGTCCTGAGCTACTGTGTTTCAGTGGAACTAACGAGCCCCTCACTGTGCAGCTCGGCCTCGCAGCTGCAAACTTGTTAGCGATTAGGTAATCAGATCTGACTGCATGTTTAGTGAAAAAGTACAGGTCACAAATCAGTTTTTAAGCAACATCGTGGCCCATCGGTTTCGAGGCACGTGTCTGTAACTGAAAGGTCACGGGTTTGAGCCTCACAGCAGCCTGAGTGCTTCCATCAGGATCTCAACAAAGAAACCTGCTTGCATACAAAACACACAGTGAAAACATGACAGCTTCTGATGAACATGTTCTGTTGTTGTTCTGCCCTCAGATAACTAGCCAAAAGTTGAAAACGTCACATCATGTTAAGATATTAAACACAGCCACAATGAAATTTGACAGCAGACCTCTGTTCAGCGATGGGAAACTTTAAGAAATGTCAGATTTTTGTGTCACTCACTCACTATCAACATGCAATTTTTTGTTTTTGTGCTGATGTTTAACAATTACATAAACGAAAAACAAGAAGAATACAAACTCCAATTCTCTCTCTAACAACACATCGAGTAACGAATAAGCTCACAACTGTTCCCTACAGGTTGTCACAAGTCATCCTGGGAGATTGGGCGCACCAAACGACCTCTAATCCAACAGCCATCACACACTGATTATATCTAACCGATGTTCTGGTGTTCTAATGACTGAGCGGTCCCAAACAATTGAGACCAAGATTGAAACTCTGAACTGTTGCGTTGCTCTCTCCTGTGCCGTTTTCTTGCTAAAAGAAAACAACCAGTTTAACATTTTAAAGGGAGGGACAATGTGAATATATGGGCAAACAGGGCCCAACACACCTATCAGTGCACACAAACTGACCTTTCATTTAAAACCATAATGCATTCTAGGGCTGGGCCATATTCCCTAAAAATAATATTGAAACATTTTTACACTGTATCACAATACACATCTCCTCAAGCACTTCATAAATGGAAGGACTGGACAACAAAGTCTAATACCACAATATCTTTAACCAAAGATAGCAACATCAATATTTGGCCAATATTGTAGGGATGGCTATTAGTACTTTCACAAAATATTAACACAATAAGATTTTTGATAAAATATCATCACAAATGCGGCTATTACGACTCAGTGGTTCAGAAAATGACACGCTTTACTGTAATGTTGCCTTTAAAACCAGGAAAACATGACACTCGTGCCACATTGCCATATAAAGACATTGTAAATCTAAGACAATGCGATATATAGTGTCATATCACGACAATGATATAATATTGATATATTGCCCAGCACTAATGCATTCATATTTTGAACAAAAGACTACATTGATGCAAATTTACAAATGGCATTCATTTATCAATATTATGTGACCACCTAAGTGTCGTGTTTACCCTAAACTAATCACCGGTGGTCATCGCCTAAAATTCCTGGACTGGTTAGGGTCGATGTAAAGGGGTTATCAGGAGTCCTGCAGATACCTACAACTAGAGTTCGAATGATACTTGATTTTTTTGGCCGATGCAGATATTAGGAAGCAAAAAATTCTGATATCGATAAATCAGCCGATATGCACATTTCTTTCCAATGATCCCTCAAATGTGGTTTTCAAACACTTGTGACGGAGACATTTAACAGAGGCTGGATATTTTACAGGAAAAGAACAGCAACTAATTTCATTGTCTAAAATGACATCAGTGCAATGAAACAGTAATCTGAACTGTGAATTTAATAATTATTCATTATCCCAAGCATTTTGGTCTGTATCATAATCTCTGAAGAGAAAGGTTTCCATATCAGCGAATGTCTGACAACACATAATATTAGCCAGCTGATATATTGGCCGGGCTCGACCTACAACATAGGTTTTGATCTGCAGTCAGATCTGTCAGATTTCACCTGCGAATAACATGAACTGCATGTTACTAAAAAGGGAATAAAATACTAGCAGGCTGAAGCGTTTATTCAACTTGCTTCATGTAGAACAACCTAGTATTTCTTCAACATTCACAGTATCAACGATCAACGTTGCAGTCCTCAAGTTGTATATCTATAGTCTCCATAACTATGACATACAGTGTAGTGACATGTTTGAGCAGGAAAACATCAGTTGTGGTGTAGCCTACAGCAGCTACATTCATAACGTTGTAACCCCCTAATATGCACAATAAATCCAGCTTTATTGTCTCTTCGTTCTATGTGTCCACATGGTCACGAAAGCCTGCGTGATGTAAATCTTGTTATCTGCCCATGTCCGCAATGGTCTTCATGTCTGTCTCTGTGTATAAGCAAAGTCTGTGCGGAATGTATGCGCTGACTGCACAGGCGTAAAGCACTTTCATTTATACAGACACCTAATGTAGTAAAACAGACACATGTATCCATGCATGTCCACCAGGCTCTATGTGTTCCTCAAGGTGTAATGTACTTTTAATGGCATGAATATTTTAGATTCATCATAATAAATGACAGAAAAAACTGACTCTTGGAGTCATGGAAGCCACTGCTGAGGACCACTTTATAAGTATGAGGTGTATATGTGTGTGTGTGTGTGTGTGTGTGTGTGTGTGTGTAATAGACAGTGAGATAACAACACACCTTCAATATCCCCCAAGGAACTATAATTATTGGCTTCTACAATGTGCTTGCTAGTTGGACACTGTCTGTCTCGCCCATAACTTACAGCATTGGGTGGACAACTAATCCAGAGTATGTATAGTGTCAAGAGTGCAGCAGTTTTTTTTTTTTTATAGGTAAATGAATGTGCAATTTGATACATGGCTGTTGTCAGAAAGCAGAAAGAGGGCCTGTTGTTTCACAAGCAACCCTCTCATTATCAGACAGTTACAAGTGTGGAGGTGTCCATCTTGTGGAAGTGAATATCAGCTAGCCAATGATTGTTTTCCAACCTTACTTTCTGTCTGTATGTGGTCACACCATGAATATCATATCCAATCAGCTTTGAATGTTTTGTAGTTTGCTACTTTACTCTTTGAATGCTGTCAAACAAACGGTGGGAAAGACACTACGTGCTCCCAGTGTCTTCTTTTCCTTTCTCACTAATAGTTAGCCTATAAACACAAACACACACTTTCCATAATTATAGGCCTCCCCCTGCCACGACGTGGGTGTGTCTGAGAACCATTAGACCAGAGCACAGTGTACTGGGATGCACTTGACAATACAAAATTCTCAAGAATACCACACCAAGACGGGATGGACCATTGAATTACTAGTCTATCATTTCCAATTTAGAACTGCAATCTGTCATAACTTGAACACAAATGTCTTTTCAATTTGTCAAACACTGTCTCGCTGCTTTTATCTCTCAGAGACACACTGATTCTCACATATTTGCTTTTTGTACATTGTAGACATTCCTGACATTCTTCAAACTGACAATTACCATATTGACACTGCAAACCAACCAGCCCAGCAGCACACACACTTCACATAGTCATTTGTGTCATTTAAGACTTAAATTGTGAAGGCTTCATATGCAACTAAATCATAATATGAGCATGTCTGCCCATGTGCTCATCTTTTAGGTGTAGGTGAAACTGCTTTTAAAACACACCTTCTCTGCACAGTATATTTAACAGTACATAACATAACCCCTCCAGATTAAGACCCTCTGGGTATTTGTGCATGCGCGTGTGCATGCATTGTGTGTAGCTATATTAACAGCATACTTGGCTTTCCTAGAATGCCTGCTTCTGCAGTGACTACATACAGCCATCTAGCTGCAGCTCTGTTCTTCAGAGGAAAACCAGGAGAAGGATGGCAGACTTGACTCTCATTTCCTTTAATCTCCTTTATCATTACCCAAGAACGTACAATGTAGCATAAAGAGGGTACTCTGGGATTTAGCTACTGAATGCAGTGTGTATATGCATCTGAGATGTCACCGTCAGTGACTGGGAGAGGAGCAGAGAGGGACAGAGAGGGACAGAGCTGAGGGATGCCACTGTGTCTTTAAGCAGTAATCCCTCCATTCTCTGAGCATTTGTTGCCGGCCATCTAATGGGCGGTTCGGTTTAATGTCCACAAGGGCCGCTGGGAGGTCCTACACTATTAAAATCACTGCTGCTCTCTAAAGCTGTGGCTGGTCAGGCTTGTGTGGCTCTCTTAAATAACGACCGGGGCCGTCTCAGAAATTAAAGACATTCTGATTTTGCATTTCAAAAGGGGAGGAACTGGGCTCATTGCAGCAACAAAAGGGGATAACAATGTTGACATTCCCGACATCTATCCTTTGGTCTTTTCTGAAGAAAAGCGGAGCTTACCCACAAGAGATGTGGTGCGACCAGGGGACACTACACGCAGCTCGCCAGCGTCTGTCTCCATCTCTAACATGCGAGCAACAACGGCCAAAAATCGGGATATTTTCTTTGCAAATTACAAAATCTGACCTTTTCACGATATAATCTGCTCTTCAATAAAAACCTCCAAACAAAGATCCTCATATGACAGTCATAAGAAACACAAGGATCTTCCATATGATACCACTGCCCCCTACCAACAGGAAATCATTGTAGCATTCCCTGTAAAATCTGCTGTGAGTTCATATTTCCTAAAGCATCACGGCATTATTTCAAAGAAGACATGCAGTTTTGTAGAAAACGCCTCCTTCTGTGATGTGCCGTGTGATCACTGTATTATTTTTTGTAAATTATGAATGAATCTCCAAAAGTTACCTACAGTATAAACAAATGTTCTGTGGCAGCCGCCTGATATAACTTTCATGCCTAATGGCAGGATACATGTTGCGAGGAGGTGGCTGTCATTAGGTGTTTGCAACATTATGGAGACTGTTGATTTTGTGAGTATGTTACAAAGGTTACAGAAGCTGCTACTGCTGAGAGCAAGGAAGCAATGTTGCAATCTGAGTGCTGCCTGTCTTGCAGAACAAAACAGAGCAGAGCAAAAACAAAGAACAAGAAAGGAGAAGTTGTTTTCGTGCACAAGAAAAGAGGCAGCGATCCTCCAGAAGTTAGTTAGAAGTTCCTGAGGTGAAAATCTTAACTTGACAATTAGCAGTGCCTTCCACACTTTCAACCTTCCTTTGAGAAGAAAGCAGCACTGATCTTGCAAAAGATCAAATATCAGCTGTCAGGCTTGTCATTTCCAAATCCTGCAGCATTCAAGCCCTAGCAGCTTGTTTTCTCCATGAGGGCCTGGGTTTCTTTGTAAACAAAAGCACTAGTTGGCACTCTGGTTTGAAAAAGTGAAGTGTGTGTTTGCAAAGCAATTGCCAGCGCTCAGTGAACGTGTTTTCAACAAGTTTTCACAGTGGTGAACAAGTAGTAGTAGTAGTAGTGCAGCTTTCAGCTTGCTGCTTGATGGGGGTCCAAGATTTTGGGGGGACAGAGAGATGGAGGGGGAAATGAAAGAGGGAGTTTCTACTGAAGTGTGTGGTGTGTTTGTGTGTGAGTGAGCGGGTGTCTCGGGGCAGTCTTGGCCGTGATTGAGAGCTCGTCCTTACCGCTATGAGCGTGTTATTCCTCTGTTCCGTGGAGGAGGCAGAGTCCGGGTCCGGCTGCTTGCTCTGCGGCTGCTTGCTGCCGCTGCCGCCGGCCGACTTCTTGGCCCTCTGCTCCAGACTCCGCTGGTACAGGCTGACCGTCTCTCTCCGCTCTATCTCTAGCTGCTCGGCGTGGGCTTGCTGGTACCTGTTCTCGCAGTTTACGTGGTGTCTCCGGCAGCCCTCTATCCGCTGCCTCAGCCTCTCCACCACCGTGCTGTGCTTAGTTATGCCCACCGCCCCGGCGGGCACCACGCTCCCGGCGGCCGGGTTCATGCTGTTGTTGATGCAGATACTGCCGTTGGGTCCGGCAGCGGGGGAGGCGAAGTCCCCCATCACTGGGCCGAGTGGCTGCTATTTTGGAAGAACTTTTCTCCCCGTCAAGCTCACCGCCACCGCCACCACCTCCTCCTACTCCGGCCACCTCCACCTCCACCACCTAGTGTCCTCTGCCGCTCTGTCTTCCCCGGCGAAGGGTCCCAAGCAGCCGGGCAACGGGCGGAAGATACGACCGAGAGCAGCCGCCGAAGCGAGCAAAAAGCGGGGAGGTTTAAAGGGCTGCGAGCCGAGCAGTCATACGGCGAAGGGCTCGCGAGTGACCGTTTCTTCTTCCCTCCTCGGCACTGTTTCCAAACAAACCGCTCCCGAAAACACAAATAACACCCAGCCCGAGTGAGAGCAGAGCCAGCCCCCAACTGAATTCAACAATAAAGCCGCTGCCACGCTGCTAACAACAACTCGGCTGGAAAAAACAACAATACGGCGAAGGTTTGAGCGTTAGCAGGCACTCTCCGGTCATATACACACAACCCGTCCCGCGGAGGGCCAGCAGCTGCAGCAGCAGCAACAGTCCACTCGCCGTCTCACCGTGTTGTCCTTTGAGAAAAAGTTTTGCTGCCTGAACCGAACGGGCTCCGGAGTTTCCCAGTGAACTTGCATCTCATATGGTTTTGGTTTGAAAGAAATCCCGGTGAAGATGTTGTTGAGTTGGGGGGAAGAGCACAGGCGCCCTCGGTAGTCCGGTTGTGAGGCAACTCGAATAGCCCATACGGCGCAAAACGCGGATATGGGAAGCTGTGGCGGAAGTCTGTAGTCAGTGACTGCCGCCTGCCACCATCACAATAATCAGGTCCGCTTCTCCACCATGCCAGCGGAGTGATATCAGGACAGGAGTTGAGTAAAAACCAGCTAGAGGCTGTGAGGAGCCCGCTGATGGACACACAGAAAACCCGGGGTGGAGTCCACAGTGTATCCCGGAGAGGACCGGGCTGGTCCCACCAGTTACACTGTAATTCAATCCTCGGCTACATTTCTTTACAGATTACTTCTATTGTGTATTCTGCGGAGAGTAGTGAAGTGTCCCGAACTACATTTTCAGACCTGCACTCTGTAGTAAAAGTAATAAAATGCAGTGCAGCTCATCAAGAGTCAGTGTGCATGTGACATGCTGCACAAATCAGCATATCAGGTCATATTCAATGAGATCATTTCTTTAGAATTGAACCTAATATTATAAAGAATTGTGAAAGAACAGAAACACAAGAATTAGAGGAAGTATGTGAGCAGTATTTATGTGTCCTATGATACTTGGTGTATGATGAATCATAGCTTAGAGCATTTAAGCAGGAACTCATAATAATGACATCAAATGTATTAGGCGCTGATAGCCTCTCTTCGATGTAAGCTATTGTTTGGCCTGCTCATGTGCATTGTTTGGGTGTAATGCATGTTTCATGATAATATATCATCTGTTGAGTGCAGAGTTCATAATAGTGAATAATACACAGTCTGTTGTATGTTAGTATGTAAGTTTCCTAACACATGGGTGAGTAGCTGAGGGCTATAGCTTCTTATTCAAGATTTACCACTGTATCCCTTCAGTTGTAAATCGTTTTCATTTACACATTTTCCATCAGAGAAAACCAACATGGATTTCTTTTTTAATTAGCTGAATGAAGGATTTGAAAATGCACAGATTCAAATGAGATCCAAAACTACTTGTGCTCCTTTGCAGTGATTAAAGCCTAAAATATAATGGTGAGCAAACAAAGGGGCAACAGGTGCTCAAACTCTAGCAGAAATCTCTTTTTGTGAAAAAGAATTGAGCTTTATTTTGAAATATAAAAAAAAAAACAACAGACTGTATAGAGACAAATTAGGGCACAGTTACAGGCATTTAGGTGATTTTTCTATTGCACACAACCTACAAAAGGTTCAACAGTTGAATAGGTTTCAGTTCCATTTAAGGAGCTCAATGATAAAGAGAAGTACAGAACCATTGTGCGTTAATAATAGCTGTTAAAAATACTCCTGCCACAGTGAGGTGCAACAAAAAGAAAAGGAAATAAGAAAGATTTTGTTTCTGTTCCTTTCAAATGTGAACACTTGTAAGGTCCTGCTTGGTCTTTACGACAATCATGTGAGTCACAGCTTCCTATCCAGGATGCAACATTTGAGTTTCCAATGAAAATATGAGATTCAGCGCAGCGAACATGTGACTGATGATTTTTTTTGTAATAAACAGTAATGTTGTGAATCACAGGTACTTCTACATTGGGTGACACTCCTCTTCCCAATCACCAAGTCAACACCAAAGAATAATCACATGCATGCATGCACACAAACACACGTAATCTTATCCTCATAAATGCATGTGGTTTAATTCAAGGTAATGTGGCAGGCCACTTCCCTCTCTCTCTCTCTCTCTCTCTCTCTCCATCCCTCGGTGTGTGTGTGTGTGTGTGTGTGTGTGTCTCTCCCATTTTATTTTTATCTACCATGTCATGTGGGAGTTCTGAGTTCCATCCCCGACTGTTCAGGCCATATGTGCTCCCATGTCTCTTTCGAACCATCCCACCAACACACACTCATGTACTCACACATGCAGTCATTCATCCCCCTCACACACTAGACCAACAGAGACATGGACCTGCACACACACACACACACACACACACACACACACACACACACACACACACACACACACACATATACAGTAAACACACTCACACAGTCTACATGGCGATTCAAAGATCGACAGCATGTGTCTGTGCCTCCACTCCATTGGGTTTTATTCATTTCTGTTCCCAGTTTTAGTGTTGAAAGATTAATGAGGTGATTCTTCTGTGAACACCAGCGATCAAAATTACATGTCAAACACACATTTGT
This sequence comes from Pagrus pagrus, assembly GCF_965226575.1. Taxonomy (NCBI): domain Eukaryota; kingdom Metazoa; phylum Chordata; class Actinopteri; order Spariformes; family Sparidae; genus Pagrus; species Pagrus pagrus. The sequence goes on from NC_140186.1 coordinate 29,861,918, forward strand.
GTGTGATAGCACTTAGTATTTGTAAGCTCCCACTTTGATATCATACACCAGTGGTTTCAAACCTTTTTTGGTTGTGACCCCTAAAAATTGTAAGAAATACCCCTGGTCACAAGTTCCATGTTTGTAAGTTGTGAACAGTGAACTCCCACTGGTTAGATTTGTTTGAATCATTTCTAGAGGCCTGGATAAAGGATAAACTATATAATTTCCTGAAAAGGAAGCAAAGACTGGAGAACTCTTTTATCTTATTTCTTGCTTGGGCCATCATCTCATGTGACCCATGAGATCTCCTGATCCCAGGTTGGGAACCACTGTCACAAGCCAAGGTTCCATCCAGATTTAGGGAAAAAAGTAACATTATGTAACTATTTTCCCCAAAGATAACAATCCCAAAATCATTTTAATGTTACAGTGACTTGTAATAGGGTGAATGGACCTTCGGTCACATCCACTCTGTCCCCGGTCGCTTGTTCCTGCACTGTGTAACTTTGGTGAGCAGCTAGGATCACAGTGCGTAATGCTTTATGGCAGTACATCACACACAGCACCAACTATCAGTTATCTTATTGAAACTGGACTATATCTTATGGAGAAAACATTTTCTGGTTTTCACTGTGATGTCCTACAGATGCCCTGCGTCATCTCTGTAATTTTTCCGGACTTGAAAGCAACCTGTAACTGCTGTGGAGTGTAGCTACAAGTTAGCTCTGCTAGCTGACTCTGCTCGGAGCACTGCCAAGTAATGTATGTGTTTGCACTGCTATCACAGGAGCTTTGGACCGTCATTGGCTACAGCTTCAATAAATAAAAGACTGCAGAGAGACGTAGAGCTGGACTTGCAGCTGTTGAATAGAAAGTAATATTAGCTGGCTTGCTAAGTTAAATGTTTTGTGTTATTGGCACTTGCTTGTGGCTTGGTTGGGTTAGCAAAGTCGAATTCGCTAGTTTTTCAATTCACATTTCAATCAAATAATTCGGCAATGAGTTGGCAATTGAAAGCAACTTCAACAACATGTCCATATTGCAATTATTTAGGGAAATTAAATCAGTATAGTCAGGTGAATCCTGCACCCCAAGTGTTGTCTCTGAAAGTGGCCCTTGTGGAGTGGATGAACTGTGGGTTCAGACAGCACTGAGCAGTCACAGACCTCCGAGGAACGCAGAGGTCTGTGACTGCTTCTTCTTCCAGACCCGTGAGTCTGCAAGAGCTGTGAGGCCTGGACTTTTGGATGCAGTCCTGATTAAAGGAGCACCTGTCAAAGCTCAAATGAACAAGAGCAGTGGGAAATATGCCTTTTGTATATATCTGATGATTTGTCTGCCTATATTTTAATCTCTTCAGTGGAGCAGTTGCTTCAGTGGTCACTTAAGCCACATGTTTCATGTACATCATGATTTATTGGCTAAGTCTGTTTCCATTGCACTCTGTTTGTTTTTGCCTGTATTGATACATGCAATTTTCTGGCTCGGATAAACCTAATAACTTTTTTGCGATTTTCTAGACTTTTTTGAATCATCAGAGTTTCCACTAAGGATTTCTTATGTGCAAATTGAAAATGCACTTAAAAACAGGTGAATGGAAACACACAAGCACAATGCCACAATTGATGTTATGTAACTTGTCACATCACTGCTAAATCAAACAGGCTGTCACCATTTTTAAGGTAGAGTGTTAAATGAAATGTTAACTGAACTAAACTCTTCCATTAAGTTGTATAAATGTCCCACTTGTGGATTTAAGTCATTCAGTGTTTTTGGTGAAGTATTACATTCTTGTTTCCACGATGTTCTCACTGAGCCCTGGAGCTCTTTCCAGGGAAAAATCTTGCGGAGTACAGGAAAGGAACAGCATCAGTGGTTAGTTTGAAGTAAACAGAAAAAGAACTAAGAAGTCACCAGTAGTTATAGCTGTAGTTATTATATATGGGGAATGAAGGGGGTCTTATTTGTACAAAAAATAAAACTTGATTAATCAAACATCCCAGAAAACATTATCATTGTACTGAAGACACTGTTTCATCACCATTGTGAATGGTCAAATGCTATAACCACAAACATAGAAATATATCAGTAAAAATGCAAAACAGGGACATGACAATGGCATGGACAGAATAACAGTGGCCGAAGCAAAATTTTACAACACTGTTTCTGACTGTTTCATCATCCCCTTTCTGCCTGACCTGAAGCCATGAGGATTTTCTCAGAACATCTTGGCTTTCTCTCTGCTTTGTAGATGGAGAAAAGGCTTTGGTTCACTTGTTGTTGTTCTGGGTTGAGCTAGGAGATGTCTCCACTGGCCCTGGGCAAAATATTGGCTCAAATAACTTGCTGCTGCTTCTTTTTACATGCTGATAGTGCACCACACCTTAGAGAAGAGTGATCTTTGGCTGAGAGAGTGCGTCACAGATTTTGAATTGAAATTCAATAGTTCATTCTTCTACCAATGATTTTTATGTTTGTGTCTGAAACAAACACTGTACCACTGGGCTTTTTGGCCACAACCAGAAGGATACATGTTATGTCTGTTAGCCTATAAAATGTTGGATAAATTGGTGTGGTAGCCCCGCAAATTATTATCTGCAACTTAGTTGTTCACTCATGATAATACTGACAAACTGCTGGTGAGTTAAGTTTTCATATGTGGCTTACAACCCCTCACAGCTCTGTAATTAGTAACTAAAGCTAACGTTAGCTTCACAGACTGACAGATGAGTGACTCACAGCCTTGAATCTTGGAGGACCAGATTCAGAGCTTTTACATTTTAAGCTTAAAACAGTGTTATAATGATTACAAGGATATTATAGAATTTCTAATTACCTGCAATTCACTGCGAGCCGTGAGTCGTTTGCTTGCTAATGAACTAACTGAAAACGATAAGGTGGTCAGTTTGATAGACAATCCAGGAAAAAAGAAAAACTCATCACTCTGCTGGTCTCCTTGAACGGCAGAGTCCACTCTTAATCTTTATAATCTCAAAAATGATAAAGAGTGGTCCTTATTTTTATGAACATTTTTAAGTATCACATTAGAAAAGATTGACGAAATGGCAAAATTTGGAGAAAACAAATAAAATGTATACTCCTTTTTTGGTCGATGGAAATACCTTTTCTGAAAAAATTCTGAGGTAGTGATCAACTATCTAACTAACATCACCAATTAGCTGTTTCTGCTTTGAAAGAAAAGGAAGAAGAAGCTGTTTCTGCTACCGCCATCTTTCTGGATATTCCAATAACACATATGTGGACCAGTGAGGGGATAACAAATATTTCTTCATCTTCTTATTGGAGATCCCGCCAACTTCTGATGAAACTACGCTTTGCATAGCCTAGTTTATTCCTTCCAAACTACTTTATGGAAACATTTTCTTTTTGTTCTCTTTTGTGACAATGCTAATGTCAGTATGCTAACATGCTCACAGGGACAATTCTACCATGGTGATGTTATGACGTAACGTTTACAATAATAAATATGTTAATTTAGCATGTTTACATGCGACACGACCAAGTGCTGAGGGTATATCTAAGTTCAGCTGTAGTGCCATCACCAGAGTAAGCCCCTCCAACCGCCCAGCAGCTCGAACAGCTCACGACTGGCAAATGAGGACCTTGGAACCCAACTCAACCTCCTTGAAGCCATTGAGAAGACCACCCTTCCACCGGACATTGTGCAGCTCTCTGAAAAATCGTAACAGGTGCTCATGCTGGAGCTCACAGTGCCCTGGGAGTAGCGGATTGAGGAGGCCAACGAAAGGAAGGGAGGGAGAGATGCGCAGAAGTGAAGGAGAAGTGCCGCAGATGGGTGTGGTGTGTAAGGTGCTCGCCCATTGAAGTGGGAGGTAGGGGCTTTGTGGAAAGATCATTGTGCAAAGCCTACAGCCTCCTGTGCATCACTGGTGCATGCAGAGTGGTACAGGAGGCAAACCAAAGAAAGAACCAGGAAATGTGCTGCCTTCCTATCTAATCTATGTAGATTTCACAAACAACAGCTAGAACAGAAGTGCAGTGGCCACCTTGTGTGCTCAAAAAAGGATATTGCATACTGCAAAACACATACAGAGATGCAGCAAGAGGAGAAGATCTGGGAGAATGCAGAACCTTGATCAGTCCACCTACGTCAACCACTGACTTTAACACTAAAGAGCACATTTTGAAAGAAATTCAAGCTGTTGTCAAGGCTGCCAGAGCTAGTTCAGCACCTGGACCCAGTGGAGTGCCTGACCTGGTATACAAGAGGTGCCCCAAGCTTTTCCCAACGCCTGACAGAGTACCTCCTCAAGAACCAGTACATCGACACCTCGGCTCTGAAGGTTCCAGGTTGCCTAGGACATAGTGTATGGAGAGAATTTTGTTCCTTTATTATTCAATCAAATAGAATAGATTTGAAACCAAAAAAGAGATTCGAGAGCAAAAGAGAGTAAGTGGCAATCAAATTTTTTTTTTTTTGAGATCGAAACTTCAATCAAAACTCAAAACCATTTTGCTTATAAATCAGTCCTCTTTGCTTTCAAGTTAAAAACCTTTGCTTGCAGATCAGTCCTCTTTGGTTGCAAATTCTAAAGTTTTGCTTGCGAATTCAACTGCACTTGATGGGCGGGGCCTACGCTGGTGGACGAGAGAAGAGTTTCTATTGGCTGGTCTGACCTGGCTCCAGCGCCAGCTACGCCTTCCGCATTGCACCCACTTCCCCCTTGTGCTGTGCTGCTTGGAGGTAGAGTTTAGATTCTCTGCCCAAGCCCGAGCCCGGACTTATTTCCCACCACTATCCTTGGGCCAGGCCGGGCCCTTGATCAAGCATTTGTGTATGTTTTTTGTTTTTTTTAATCATTACTTTATTAGTTTGCGATCCATTCCGTTCTGAATGAACAAACAACGCAGTGTACATGCTTTGTCCTTGTTGCATTATTCATTAAGGTAATTGTAAACAGACTTCTGTAGTTCAAACACCTGGGAGTTGTAGTTGAGAGCGTCAGTTATAACAGCCCACTGTAACGTGAGCTGCTGAAGGGGAAGGTGATGGTCCACTTTAGTGCGGTGCCTCCGGTTACTGAAGAGACGGCAGGCAACATGTGGGGGTTTCCACACGGCACTTTTATTCATAATACTGACCACACCATGCCAGGTCTCTGCGGCACTAATGTTACAGGCATACGCAAACGATCCAGGCCGAGGTTCTTGCGCCAACACTTTATTAAATAAAGACTAAATAAAATGGGGAGTCTTCGCTCTGTCGGCAGCATCCTGTCTCACGGGGAGCGGAAGTACACCTGCTCTTCTTCACTGTACAGGTTACATCACCCACTAAACAAAAGGAGGCTACATTGAATAACTCTGACTGTTACGCCACGTATTAAAAAATTGTCAGGTTTAAATCGGGCTCGGGCTCATAATTACAGTTAATGTGTCGGGCCGGGCCAGGCTCGGACGCAACGTACACGGGCTCGGGTAGGGTTGGGCTTGATTTTTTGGGCCTGATCTAAGCTCTACTTGGAGGTAAGTTGATAGCCTGTTGCTCTTGAAACGTTTCCCATAAGTAATGAATTGCGCTATAAATCGTTGGCTACAGCCTGCCGTACATTCACAACAACAACAACAACAACAACAACAACAGGTAATGAATTATAATGCCCTGCTGCTGCAAGCATTAGCAGCATCATGGTTGTCTCTGCTAGTCACGGCCTGAGCAGAGTAGCCTAATGAGTGAGTGAATTACAGGGAGGCGTATACAACGTAGGGCTGTGTCTAATCAGTGTGCTTGCAGCAGCAGGCATTATAATTCATTACTTGTTGTTGTTGTTGTTGTGAATGTACGGCAAGCTGTAGCCAACGATATATAGCGCAATTCATTACTTATGGGAAACGTTTCAAGAGCAACAGGCTATCAACTTACCTCCAAGCAGCACAGCACAAGGGGGAAGTGGGTGCAATGCGGAAGGCGTAGCTGGCGCTGGAGCCAAGTCAAACCAGCCAATAGAAACTCTTCTCTCATCCACCAGCGTAGGCCCCGCCCATCAAGTGCAGTTGAATTCGCAAGCAAAACTTTAGAATTTGCAACCAAAGAGGACTGATCTGCAAGCAAAGGTTTTTAACTTGAAAGCAAAGAGGAGTTTTGATTGAAGTTGAAGAAATATGTTCTCTCATATTTTTTTTTCAATTGCAACCTGTTCTGTTTCGATCTCAAAAAAAAAAAATTTGATTGCCACTTACTCTCTTTTGCTCTCGAATCTCTTTTTTGGTTTCAAATCTATTCTATTTGATTGAATAATAAAGGAACAAAATTATCTCCATAATAGTGGAGTGGTAACACAGCTAATCCAAGAGGCATGAGAAGGAAAAGGCGACCTGGCAGTACTAAGGTTAGCCCTTGCCAACGCATATATACTCTACAAACTAGTGGAAACAGCATTGGAGTGGCATCACATCCGAAGTAACATCAAGAATCTTATTTTGGATTATTATGACAACTTTAATCCGAGAGTCAACTCTGGGCCAATCACATCCAGGTGGCACAGACTCGAAAAAGGGATTATCACTGGCTGCACCGTTTCAGTGACCCTTTTTGCTCTGGCCATAAACATGCTGGTCAAGTCGGCCCAGTAACCAAGTCTGAAGTCCAGCAGCCCCCCATCAGAGCTTTCATGGATGACCTGACAGTAACCAGGAAGGTCCCAGGAAGCAGATGGATCCTTTAGGGCTTGGAGAGGTTAATCATTTGGGCTTGGATGTGTTTCAAACCGGTAAAATCCAGGTTCTTAGTACTGAAGAGAGGGATGGCCATTGACCAGTTCCACTCCTCTCTTGGGGGTACTTTGATCCCATCAGTTTCAGAAAAACCCATAAAGAGTTTCGGAAAAACCTTCAGCTGCTCCCTAAAAGATGCAGCCTCCATCAGAGCAACTAACCAAGAACTTGATGGCTGACAGCTGTCGAGGGATCAGGACTACCGGGAAAATTCCAAGTCTGGATATACCAGCACAGCATCCTACCCAGGATATTGTGGCCACTGCTGGTGTATGAATTCCCACTGCCTTTAGTTGAGGGAGGTGCTGCAAAACAGGGAGTCCAGGGATCCAAAAGTCTCCCAGGCGGGAATTGAGGTAAGGACTGGAAGGAAGTGGAGGGCACTGGAAGCAGTGGACCAGGCGGAATCTCAGCTGTGTCACAGAGTGCTGGTGGGATCTGCAGTAATTGGCAGAGCAGGACTGGGCAGCACTCCAACAACCAACTACAACAGGGCAAATGGCAAAGAGTGGCGGCACCTGATCCAGAAGGAAGTGAGAGCTGAGGTCCAGGAGCTGTGTGCGAGTCAGATGGTTGGAATGAGACAACAGGGGGCATGGACAAGATGGGAGCAGGCAATGGATCGTAAGGTCACGTGGTCTAAGTTGTGGAAGGCAGAACCCAGGTGCGAAATCACATTTGTGAGAGCGGGAAAACATCCAAATCCGCAACCAAAAGACCAGGCAGGCATTCTTGGAACAGCTCATGACGTGAAGGTGGACCGGGAACCCAACTCAAATTCCCCAAAGCTGTTTTGGGGACCACCCTTCCACCGGACATTGTGTTGCTCTCTGAAAAATCTAAACAGGCGCTCATGCTGAGCTCACAGTGCCTGGGAGGAGTGGATTGAGGAGGCCAACGAAAGGAAGAGGGAGGGATATGCAAAGCTGGTGGAGGAGTGATGCAGACGGGGGTGAAGTGTAAGGTGCTTACCCACTGAAGTCGGAGGTAGAGGCTTTGCAGGAAAATCATTGTGCAAAGCCTGCAGCATCCTGGGCATCACTGGTGCACGCAAGAGAAAAGCCATCAGTAGAGATTTAGAGGCAGCGGACAAAGCCTCAAAATGGCTGTGGATGAATGCTTCTTGGACACAGGCAGGGAACTGATCACTCCCGGTTGGGTCGTCTGGGTGAGGGTGTCTGAAGTTGAAAGACCCGAAATATCCGATGACCCCAGTTACTATCACTGAGGATGTCTCCAAATGCATCATAAGATGTACTAAGCTAACATGTTGCTGAGGCTGATAGATCATTAGTTTTGCAGTTATTTGGTCATAAACCTAAGTTTTGGACAAAGAGCAGAAGTCAAGAGATCACCAAGTTGGCAGGATTCATCTTGAGGGTACTATGAATGTCTGTATCCAAATTCATGGTAATCAATCCAATAGTTGTTGAGAAATTTCAGTCTGGACTAAACTGTTGGAAGGACCGAATGTCCGGTAGACATTGTAATCCAACAACCACAATCGCTAGCATGGCTAAAAATGAACATTGCAGCTTTTAAGTGTTGTAATTGATTTGCTCCTTTTATTGGATGGCTTATGCAGCATTATTTTGATTTCTACATGTAATCAAATCAGCTTTGGGCAATTCCCTAATGAGAGAGATGCTAAGCTTTTTCAGTGACAAACATGTTTACAAAGTAGTTTCCAATCTTATTAATCAGTTGGAACTCCCAGAATGACAATCAGTGTTGGGAAGGAAACCAAAAATGTGTGAGTCATGTTCCACTGGGTTGGACAGCGACCGAAAAGTACTTTTAATCAGGGTAATAAATTATTAGACACTATTTGGTTGTCTTCATTTGCTTTGTATTATGTTCAGATTTAAGATGAAACAATGTGAAAACATGTTTTGCAAATACTCAGCTTTGGTCTGATTTATCACTGTAACTTCCTCTTTACTCCCCTGAGCACCACAAACTATGACCACGACTTTGCGTCACATCCACCAGCTAGCTCTGCAGGCACAGTTTGATAAAGAGTCTCAGCTGTGTGTCCATGGAAGTGTGTGTGTGTGTGTGTGTGTGTGTGTGTGTGTGTGTGTGTGTGTGTGTGTGTATATGTGTGTGGCTGTGTGTGTGGCTGTAACGGGCTCTCTTGTGCTGCCGGTTTAGCGCTTCAGGAATGAATGGAATGTTGTTTTACACACACACATGCGCGCGCACAAACACACACAGACACACACAAATGAACCACATTCTCAAGTATGTGCTTTTCTAGTATGTGTCCTCTGTTTCTTTGCCTTCTCTGCTACCATAATACTGACAGATTTTGTTCAAAGTGAGATGGTTTTACTTGACATCCATTTTGGTTGTCAGCACTGACACTGTGGGAGTGGGTGGTTGTGGATGTTTGCAAGATTTTGGAGCGGGGGAGTGTCCAATTGTATTCTGACTCTAAAACAGCCATTGTTAAGTTAAAATACGGGGTCCCCACCATAAAAAAGCTCCAGCCTGAGCTCTCTGTGATGCATTAGGATAGTGTATGCCTATGCTACAGTTTGTGAAGGTACAATAGTGCCGCAGATGGATTTAACACTTGCAGTTAGCCAGTGATCCTCATTAAAGAGGAGAGTTGTTTCTGAAGAGTTAAAGTGATTATTAAGAGACGCTAATAGCTGTTTTCACTGGATCTGCCTCTGCGCTGTGCACTCACACAAAAGCACAAAAGCTCATTTGTTGTTTGCTCTCCAACAAGGGAGAGACGTATTTTGTTCCTTTTCTCACTGTCATGCCGGTTTGTCTGCTCACGACTTCAAGTGTGGGAGGTAAAGAATGAGTTTACACAAAAGGTACGGACACACACTAGCGCATACACACACACATAGAAACACACTGAGGGCTGGAAGGAAGTATTGAGTGTTGTAAAAAATCAACAGGGCAAACAAGGATGTCTGTATATCTGCCTGGCTGCGTGTTGCTCTCTTTGTTGCATCAAAAACCAATCAAACAGAATCCGACCAACACAAACATCCACAAAGACAAAAAGAAAAATGTGCTTAACCTAATTTGACGATTTCCTCCCACACTGACACCACACATCTCCTCCTCCTCTTATTTTTCCATGTGGCCTTTCCTGTCTTCCTCTGCGCTCACCACATCGACTTCCACAGCGTTTTGACATTCAGACCACACTGTTCACCCTGTGATGACCCCCGACACGCGCTCAGCGATACCCACGGGAAGAATGGGGCTCTCCTACCCGTCGGGCTCTTCCGGAGACTCCCCTCCCTGGAGTGGCAAAGAGAAAGAGAGAGAGAGAGCTTAAACTGCCTCTCTCTCTCTCACACACACACAGTGGAGAGGTTGCCGGGCTGTTGCACTAGACCGTCTGTCTCTAAATATTTAATGTACGCAGCAGTGCCTCCGAGAGTGAGATAAAGAGAGAATCAGGGTGGTTGATATATTGATGAGCCACAGGGAGGCCAGAGGATTGGATGGAAGGAAGGAGGAGGGATGGGAAATAGAGGAATAAAAGGAGGAGGGAGGACAGACGGATGTGAGAGACAACCTTGCTCAAGGGCACGCTGACGGTAGTTAGTGAGGGTGTGGACACAAGCAACACACCCAGTTTTACCCATCCTGTTCCAAATGTCCACTCTAATGCAGGTACATTTTGAAATACTGTAATGTGTGATGTTTAAACTTTGTTCTGTCACTCAAGAAGTCAGTCCATTTTCACCTGTGGATGGCCCAGCGATTGTATAATGTATGGATGGAGTTTTCAGGTTTGAAAAGTGAAGCTACTGCTTAAGTGTCTTAAACCTGTATTCTTTCTCAGGGCCAGCAGGGGGGCGACTCCTCAGGTTTCAAAAAGTCATTCTGATAATGTAAGCTTGATTTATTATCTCAGTCAACAGTTTCCGAATGACGTTATGGTCTCAGGCGCTATTAGTCTTCCTTACTAAACCATGATGTTCACTTTGTAAATCATGGTCCCATTTAGAGTAAAATAGATGATTAAGCAGGGTTTGCTTTAAGGTGTGGCTACCTTAATGATAGGTTGCTACAATGGCGTGTCCTCAGGTTCTCAGTCAGATCCAATCGTCTGACTCACTGTATGTACACGGTTGGAATAAAGCCTGCCCTTTGCAGATGATTTCAGTTGATATTCTCCTCCTTCCGCTATTAGCATGTTACCATTTTCAAAATCCTTCCTCTATAGGAAACAACAACAAGCTCTGAGCTAGCAACCTACACGCTGAAAATGGCAAGTATTTGTAACTGGTCGCTAACAGTGAGAACCTAAACAAGCTAGCAGCTCTTACCTTTTCTTTTGCAGGGATTTAGAATTACAAAGAATTACAAACAGGCCAGATCTTTTTTTCCTCTTTCGCTGACATAGCACTGGGGAGAGAGGTCTGGCTATGCGAGACGAGATCCAATCGGGGTATCCTCCCTCTACCCTCTTGTGCAGATATGTCACTTCACAAAAAAAAAAAAAACAAGATGGTGACGACCATACTGCCAAATTTACTTTGGTGAGCTTTACTGCCAAAGCTCTCTGCTCAAATATAGGTAAACAAAAAGGTTTTACAATACAAGGGGCCCTATTTAGACGATCTATACAGTTGGTCTAGGGCGTGTCCAAGTCCATTTTGCTAGTTAAACGGTGGATAATCAGAGTGCGTGAATGGTGTGAACCCGCCTGTGTAGGCGCATCTAATTCGCTCTTTAAATAGCAGGAAGCAGACAGTGCCTTTGACTTTACACCAGCTTTTTGTTGGTCTATGGCGCAGTCACTTTCTGCTGCCTCAAGATAGCAATCCGCCATCAGTGCGCCTGACCACACCTCACTTTAAGACCAACATGACCAGGGGTACACAGGTGGGCGCAGGTACATTTGCTATTTACACAACATGGGCACTGGGCGTGAAAATGACAACTGCGTCATTCTGAAACTAGCAATGACACTTGCGCTGTGCTGTGCGCTGCTTTGCGCCGAGCATAAGATAGAGCCCCAAGGGCTGTGAAGTCCTCATGTATGAACATGTTTGTGAGTTGTTGAAATATAACTTACAATTGTAACAGTTGTATTGTTATCATGATAAATTGGTTGCATAACATGAAATAGCATAGCTAGCTAACTAGCTAGCCATTGTGCTAAAATTACTTGACCTTTTGTAGGATGCCTCTGAGCTGCCTGTATTACTAACCTGTACCTATAAACTGTTACTATCCACATACACATTTCTATGTTGGTGGTTTTCCAAGTCCATGTGAAACCATTGGCAGTTAATGAGAGACATGTCCAGGCATGTTGGGTCTACAGTAGACAATAAATTGCAACCCAGAAATAGCTGCCACACAACTCACTCTCACAATTACTGTTTTACCTTTTTCAAACAGAGACGTTATTTCCAAAGCAAACGCGAAAATTAGACTGTACAAGCAAGCCATGATTTTCAAAAATGGATATGCATCCCATGAAAACACATTACTCATATATCAGCATTTTTAGATGAGCTCCTTTTACTGTGAAGGGTGGAATTCACGAAGAAAACAACAACGCCAACAGAGCTGATAAACATGTTATTGGACTCGCACATTAGCTCTAAAATCTGCAGTGAGTACTTGAATGTCACTATCCTGCAAATCGTCAGTGAATGTAAGCTACTGTATGAAGCCTGATGTGTTATAATATATTTGCATATTTGTCTCTCTTTAACATCCCCAGCGCAATGTAGCTGTTAAAACCGAAGATGTGCACAATCCATCCCTCAGACTCTATTTTTCTTTGTCTGTATACCATTATAGAATGCTAGATCTCATTTTAAGTTTGATGTCTCACTTCATGTTGCACATGATCTCATGGGAAATAGAGAAAATATTTTGAGGAGAAAGAAATCTAAATCCCTCAGAAATCAATCAGGCTACAATTGTTTGAGTTTCACTTGTCAAACTTGTCTTCCAAAAAAGTATATTATTAGAAAACATGATGTGCCAATGACCATTAAATTACCATGTGTGTGTGTGTGTGTGTGTGAGAGAGAGAGAGAGCGCATACTGCATGCACTCTCCTCAGTAGGTCCATGGCCTGGCATTAGACTCTGATGTGCTGCAATAACTGCTGCTTTTCATACAGGAATGCTATTGTTACCCACACATACACACATTACCGCAGTGTTTACTCCCAGTGCACGGTGCCGCGACGGTCTGAAACCTCTGGCTGGGAAACAAGAAGTGGTGACCACACTCGCCGTGAAGGCTGGAAGAGGAGAATCATATTGTTTTCTGCCTCATCAGCTCTTTCAGAAGAGCGAGAAGCTAAACAGGATTGAAAGGATTTGAAAAACAGCTTGACACCAGACTTCCATTGAAAAAATGCTGATTTTAGAGGTAAGGGGCAAAGATATTTTCTTAATTTACAGTTACACAGACACATAGTTATCAGGTGGAGGTGAGTGGAAAAAAGAGGAGTTATCAATAAAGAAAAAACAAGTGTGAGAAAGGTAAGACACTGAGGACGTGGGGGTGGACTGCTAATGACAATAAAAAGGCAGAAAAATAATCTTCCCAGTAAACCTTACAAACACACACACATACGCACACCCACATGTGCGTGTCATGATCACAAAGGATGCTGGGTAATTATGCTAATGACGCTATAGTGAGATGCATATGCCCTCTCTCATTAAGGAACGACATCTTCTTCCCTTTCAAAATATGTTAATTTCTTAAGTAGCATGCACAGGCTAAAGAGACACACACACAGGCACACACCATCATGACTGACACGTCGCCTCTGTTTATAGTTACTTAACCCTGTATACATCCACAAAAACACACACATGCCTACATCTTTGCAAAAGCTTACAACCACACATGCACACACATAAATATGAACACGAGGCACTATTTGCACATGAGACTGATGTACTGATGGACCCGTGGAAACGATGGGGATTACATGGCTGCCATAAACAATACTGTGACATCGGATTTTATGGAAAACAAACACACATAGACAAACACACACACGCATCCACGCATACACACACACACAGACACACACACACACACACACACACACACACACACACACACACACACACACACACACACACACATGTCTCATAAACCTACAAAGATGCACATGTTCATATACTTACAAGACCAACACCAGGAACATATAAAATTGAATGATAACTGCTTCACCAAACCAAGTCTGGTTTAATGTATGTAATGTACTGTATCAAAACAAATACACTTTAAGACACACACACACACACACACACACACACACACACACACACACATACACACACACATACACACACACTCTCAACACACTGACACATAACCCTGTGATGGTCTGACATCTAAATTTAGATCACAATATGTGTTGATGACTTCATGGGTGCCTTTATGACTTCATGACACCATCGAGACATTCTGTGTGCACACAGGTCGGAGAATCGGCCACCACCACAGACTGATGTCAATAACTCCACCACACACACACACACAAATGCTAACACACACACACACACACACACACACACACTGACTCATCGAACCCTCACCGAATATCCCTTAATGACTGTTATTTGACACTTTCTTGCCATGTCATGGTGACGCAAGGCAAAGAGAACAATTAACTGAGACTGTTTTGTCTATGTAGAAACAGAAAAACAAGGTGGCGTTGACTCTGCAGCTCTGAAGTAAAAATCAATCCCTAATCGAGGTTTTTTTAATCCAGATCTTTTGATTTAAATGACCACTTCTCACAGTGCTGTACCTTTACATTTAATAGCACAGAAAAACTCATTGGGGCAAAAATATTTAGGAATGGTTGTCACAAACTATCCCTTCTTTGTCTTTGAGCCATTGACCTTTGAATTGGTTGGTTTTATGTTTTTTGTGCTCAAAGTCTCAGACAGCCCCGGTGTGCTTCACTGTGAGATAAGATGGTGGATGTGTGGAGAAACTGATCAAAATGTTGCAAAAGGAGTAAACTGCTAACCCCTGCTGCCAGCTAAAAACTTAGTTAGGCAGTTATGATCGATGATCGATACACTTGTAATGACAATGGATCAAATGACTGTGTGAAGGGTCGCATTACTGTGCAGCTCTCCTCAGCTTTCAGCTCAGTGTTTTGGTTTTTCCAGCCTGTCCTTATCAGAAAAAACATCGTATAGATTGTTTGTAGCAGCTTATTATGACCTATATTTACGTTGATTGATTGGTGGCGACCTCTAGCGGACGGAGGAATTATTACAGCTGCAAAGGAGGAAGTCAGTCCAAGTAGTATAAAGAGCCACAAAGCCTGTGTAGAGCAGACAAGGTTTGCAACTAGATAATCTTCTACACTAAAGAACAGAGGGAGCATTTAGCACCTAAAGTCAGTCTGATATTTCCCTGGTGGAAAGCAAAAATGGTGCTAAATGGAGAGTGAATATGGGTTCATTCATCAGATGAATACAAAGTATGCTAATGTTGCTTCATATCTGCTGGATATGCAAGCAAGCAACTTGCTCACAAGTTTGTCATTTCGCTTAACAGTTAATGATACCTCAATATTATGTTCAGAACATATTTTTGTTGCCCCCAAGAGGCCAAAAAATAAACTATTGCAGGTTTAAAGCCTGTGTGTGAATAGTGATGTGATTCTAACATTCTTCAATGTGCCATGAAATCTTTGAGTGAGCCACTCTAAAGTATTTCAGCTGGCTTCTAGTTTTGTTTCAACAGCAGGGCCGGTTCACTTGTGATGTCAGGTGATGATTTTCTGTGATTATCAACACTTGACTTCATGTTTGAGTTGTTTGCATAGTATATTTCTGCTTACATAGCAGATTAACACATTGACATCACCCTGATCTTACCAGTAACCATACAGACAGCTCATTTACAGTTTTTGGTGAGACCAGTCACAGAGAGACGAAGTGTGCATGTATCTTTCTGTACAGACAGGTCTGTGCATTTGTTTGTGGCTGAGCATACATGTGTGAATGTAAGTTTTGTGAGTATCTGTCTGAGCACATATTTGTAGAATAGGATGCACACTGCCTAAAAGTACTTAAACACAAGTTGATATACAGATCAGCATATTGGTTCAGTCACGCCAGGACGTAAAGTGTTATTTGGTTGAAGGGCCTTTACAGCAGACAGCTAATAGTGGTGGGTGGATTAAGCCCGGGGCCCCTGTCTTAAAGGGGGCCCTCATTGCGGTTTTCTTCTCTGTGCTGTGCGAACCTATATACTCTCAAAATTCCACCTTTTCAAGCAATGAGATACTCAGACCCATTTTTTTAGCTCATCAAACATGTCTTATTAAGTCTATCCCTGGCATCTGAGGCTGTTCAGTGCGCCAAAGTGTAAAAATAGGTTTGTGAAGGAGGATCCTGCACATACTTCCATCAAAGTTTAATATGAAAATAATCCAAGCCAGATTAAAGGAACAGTTCACCAAAAAAAATGAAAATTTGGTCATCATCAACTCACCGTCATGCTGATGAAAGTTCTGTGCTCCAGAAAACATTTCTGGAGCTTCACAGCAAAACAGCATGACAGCGTCCTCCAAAACACCTGAAGTAGTCGGGGACAACAAAAACATAAAATGGTTCTTCACAGCTTGTCATAATCCAAGTTACATTGAAAACAGCATCAGAGAATGCTGCAACCCTTTTTTCTGTGAAGCTCTTGAAATGTTTTGTGGACTACAAAACTTAACCTGACTTTCAACAGACATGAGGGTGAGTAATGACTGAATTTTCATTTTTGGGTAAACCTATCCTTTAAGGCCCAATCACACAGAGACTCATCACCACAGGCGCGACCGCTGCAAAAATGCCCTGGAAGTGCATGCTTTGGCCAGAACAGTGTGGTGTGCCTGCGGAGCGTGGCTGTATGTGCAACCGGGCAATCTTATGTAGTTGTTGCTGCTGAAAAGTTGATGATATTTCAATTTATAATAACCAAGAAATGCTGGAAAACCACAGGAAAACAATGGTTTTGCTGATTATACTTTTCTACCTACCTTCTGTGATTGGCTGCTAACATTTTATCACTCAAACTGGACTTCCAGGATCACATGTCATTGTCGGACCGGTACCTTAAACGGCAAATGTGCTGTTTTAATGTTGCCTTGTTTTTGGTCTGATTCCCTGATAAAAGTCAGCACATCCAGGCTGCTGTAACATGCATCTGCACTGTTTTTTCTTTCTCTTTTTCTTTCTCTCAACTCTATGGAAGAAACCCTTTAATTAACTCCAAACGCAGTCCCATTTGCAAACACTGGCAGTCAACAGTTTGACATATGACTTTTCAAAAATACATAGGGTAAGTCATATTGCAGACGTGTTGGTCAAAACAGCTGCGACATTATTCATTATAAGAGAACCGTCTCAAAAATCATGACTGCATCTGCCACATGAAGCCACACTGCACTGAAGATGCACCGTGGTCATGAGTTACTGTAACCACAGGGGATATGATGGATTTATACAATACTGTTAACTACCATGCGAATTAATAAAGCCGGCCTCTGTAAATAATTTAGCTGCTTCACAGTTTACGTCTCCTGTGTCTGTGTTCTTTGTGTTTTCCATGTGATATAAACATGCTGTGCTGCTTGGCTGGTACAGTTTCATGAATGCTGTGGAGTGTCAGCGTGTTATTCTGGCTGACGGTGGAGCAGGTGAGGCTGGTGACTCTTCCAGTCCTCCACAGCTGATGAATCTACAGCTCTGTTCTGTCCTGTGGTTTCTGGCAGACAGACAGTCAGAAGAAATGGCAGTTCAGAGTGCAGGCAACTACTCTCCTCACTCAAGTATTCTTACAGGAGTGTGTGTGTGCACGTATGTGTGTGCACACACGCTCCCCCCGCAGAGTATGTGTGAGTGGGATGAGATTGAGGCAGGAAGAATAGAGTGAGGGAGAAAGAAGGGGGAGAGGAGAGGGGAGGTGAAGGAGGGGGGGCATGCATGGTGAAGATCGTAAACTAACACTGTAGCCTTTCGTGGCCGCCTGCAAAGCCTGGAGTGGACTTTTAGTGGAACAGGACAGACAGACAGACAGACAGATAGATAGATAGATAGATAGATAGATAGATAGATAGATAGATAGATAGATAGCAGTGTAGGTTTACTGCTCACTTCGAATGAGAGGAGCAGTGTTGAACAGAGAGAGAGATGATGACACAAAACACTGATCCTCATTCAAATGCCTTGTTTGCCCGCAAGCTGCTGAATATTTTAAAGCAATTCAATTAGTCAATGGATAAAGCTACAAGGCGGGACAAACACACACTGGCAAACACACTCATTTAGCATCACAAATGGCCGCCGTCTATAAAGGTTTGCGCACACACACACACACACACACACACACACACACACACACACACACACACGTGTGCACATGGATAAGGAGGTTACTTCTATTAGTTGGGGGCCGTCGACCCTTTCTGGAACACGAGACAGTCTAAAGACAAACAGTGTAGTGGTTTTGTATGTGTGGCTGTGTGACAACAACATTCACACACTATCACCTGTTGGAGCGGGGTAATGATGTACAACAGTTCAGAGTTACACCTGATTGTTTTTCTTTGCAACTTTTACCCAGTCTACTTTCTTTTTTCACCAAAGCCTTTATAGAAGACATTACCAGCTTGACAAGTTATATATAGCAGTGTTACTCCATCTCTCTATGCCTCTGCCTGTCTTTCTCACTTTCCCCTCAGTAAGAAACAGAGGAAAACACAATGAAAATCATAGAAAGCAGCAGTTCTTTCAGCACACTTGCCAGAATAAAATCCTGGCAGTTTATGTTTCTGTCATATTGATATTTCTACAATACATGTCACATCACACTCTGATTACATGTATATTAGCTTACTTTCATGTCCAGCAGCAGAGGGGGTGGTAGTCGAGTAACATCTAGGCGACAAGGATGCCAAGCCAGTGAGCACAGTTCAGACTGCGTTTAAACAAGTGTGAAATCAATGGATAGTTTCAAGGAGACCTCAGGACAATTTACAGCCCTGTTCGTGGTGACAAAACCAGGTCACTGTCAATGTCTTTTCTGAACTCTAACCGAGTGGTAGTTGTGCGTAAACCTAACCAGATAAGCATAGCGCTGTCACAACATGAAATAGCAAACTTAACCTAAAGAAATGTAAAGTTTCAACATATCTGTGGTTTGCGGAAATTTTCAGTGCTGATCATTCTGACAAAAATTGTGTCCTTGACAGGTTCTACTTACAGTGAACAACAACAACGAACATACAGACTGCAAACAAATTTAAACAATGTCCAAAGTGTACATTTATTTCTCGCCATCAATTTTCTAACAACTCTCTACATCTGTTTCCTCTTTCCCACCATGTTGCTTGTATGTGCATCTCCAAAATAGAAGAACATCAAATCACAGATCTCAACTTTCACACAAGCTGTGATTGTGCATGCTAAAATTATACACAATTAAAACCCCTAAATCTTCTCCACACAGAGGCTTAATTTACACAGTGTGTTCGTGGATAACATGCCAAGCGAAGTGTTAAACTGCACATCTTGAATGTTGTGATAGTAAAGGATTGCTGGAGTGGAGGAGGCTGGGGCTATCTTCAGACACTGTGATTTATTTGTTGTTTACATTGGACAGACAAGCAGCTCGGGCTGGTTTTGGTGAGATAATATATATAGCGAGAATTATACATAGATGCATATACGGAAACCATATACAACAAAAGAAAAAAGAACATAAGGAAACTGAGCAGTCAGGAGCCTCTACCCCTTCATTTTAAACAGGAAGGGAATTTCTCCAGTAAAAAATGTTACCAGTAAAAATGGTAATCATTTGTCCAAACAACAGAAAAAGAAAGACTATTCTCTGAAACAGTGAAAAAGTCCTTCTGCACTCTACTCAACATGGCACAGTCTGAGTTCCTTTCCTCTCAGGTTACTGTCCAATCAGAGAACCGTGTGAGACAAAATACTTTATTGAAAAACAAATATGAAAACAAATCAGAAATAATATGTTTTACTTTTTCATCATCTTCAACTGGTTGTTTAATTAACAAAACATATATCTGAGTTTCTGTCTGGGTCTGTGTTTAAGATACCAATTCATAAGGTTGAAGGTGCAATGTGTAAGAATTGGCCACTTGTTGAATTTATACTCCAGACAAATAGGGGGCAGCATATCATCTGAGTAGGTCTGGCATCACTTACCACCCAACCGCCAGACAAACCCCTGTACCGAGGGCAGACTGGGCGCTACAGTTTCAGCTTCACTATCAGCTTTTGAGGGACAAGTGGTATAACGAGACAGGATGGGCTGGGGCTAGCTGGTTAGCATGCTAACTTCAGTAGGTGTCTCTGCAACACAGTACAACGACATCTTCAACACAACTGTTGTTTATTTTTATTTTTGTTGATAATTTTCGTTACATTTTGATTGTTTTAAATTCTTACAGACTGCTCCTTTAAGCTGCAAGTTGTAGTGCATCTGAAATTAGTGTTATTTAAGAACGTGTAGAAAAACAATCGCCAATTTGAAAAAGCTGCTGTGTGTCTTTCTACAGAGTTTGGTCATGTTAAGTGAATCCGTTTAGAGGTTATGCACCTTCTTGTTAAAGGCCACTCCAGCTGCCATACCAGATTTTAGTCAATTAGCATGAACAAAAACACACACCTTCACACACACACACACACACACACACACACACACACACACACACACACACACACACACACACACACACACACTTGACCTCCATGTCAAATGTCCTTTTCTCAGGGTGAAAACTGTGGGCAAACCAAAGGGTGGGCAAATTTGTGCTCAACTGACTGACAGAGAAAACCAGAGGAAACCATTTCTTTTTCTTTTTTCCACAGGGTTGAATTTATCTTGCGCTCTGCAGAGATTCATTATTGGACTCATTCGTGGACATGCTCACGCACATAAACACAATGTTGAGGACACAGTAGGGAGACACAAACATGCTGATGTGCTCAGTACCAGAGTAGCTTCGAGATGGACAGATGGACGAATGCTCTTTTTACAGCCTCCTCTCCGCCCTGTGTGTGTGTGTGTGTGTGTGAGTGTGCACATGTATGAGTGCGTGCATGTGCCTGTATGTGTACGCCCCATGCCTAGCATAACACTGGCAGAGTGTTGGTGCCAAAGTGGGCATCTGGTCTGTGGACTATCACAGGGGAGAGAGCGAGTCACACCAACACACACCCTCATCTCCCTCTCTAAAGTTGCGGATGCAGCTAATCCTGCTACAGATCTTGCTCTGGTTCTTGGATGTCACTGCACACTAATAATTAACTACACACATGCGCACACACACAATGAAAAGGAGCGAACAGGATGGCAGATTTCAACAACAAACAGTTGTGCACTCAATATACAAACAGAGAGAAACACAAGCGCACACCACAGATTGATTCGGACAGAAAATGAAGACACCGAGAGAGTGTGTGACCTTTATTCTGGCCTCTGTGTATGTGTGTGTGTTTCCAGGTTGTGTCGGGTTCACACTGTGTCCGGGGCCTGCAGTACTTCAGGTGCTAGAACCTAAAACTGGCCTCTAACCATCACACACAGTAACACACACTGATCTCCTTCACTCAGAACCTCTACCGATGAAACATCATCCTCCAGCAGCCTGTAAACTTTGAACCTTTGTTCTCTGCTCGCCTGTGAACGTTATCGAATGTTTTGGGTGGAACCGTTGCTTTAGTGTCACCAGCCAAGTTTAGTTGGCAGTGTCCTTATGCTGAGTGAGCGATCAAGCTGATCTGTGATCAGCAGCGGGGCTCAGAAGGGGCAGATCAGGCTGCAGTCTGGAGGGAAGGTTTGGATTATCAGCAAACAGTTGCATGTTAAGGGCTATCTATCCCCTCTCCGTGAAATTGGTCCCATAAATGTCTGTTTTTATGGTGCGGGTGAATCCTCTGCAGACAGACATGCGCAAACACACGCGACAGAACAGGTAAGGGCTCTCAATTAATATCATGCAAACATAAAAGAGCACATACGCACCAAAACAAATGCAAATGCGTCGGAATAAACATAACAAACACACAAACACAGAAAAAAACAGATGCAAACACATTGTGTTTCAGACGACAAAACCACATGCAGCTGTAATTCATGCTATCTGCAGAGTATCTTAGTAGTTATTGTCTGCTGGCTAGACTTAAATACCCCATTTGACTTGCCTGCCACAGTGTCCTTATCTTGCTTGTATTATTATAGTAAAGGTATTACATAGTACTTTCAGTCCTTCCCACTATTATTAGCTCAAAATCTTGAAGCAGCACTTCTGTCAGCATCGCTATTAATCACTGTTATCTAGCAACATGCCTTTTGTCACAATGGTAACAAAGCAGTGACAGAAAAAGACGTTTGAGACCCTTAAAGACTGATATTTTCCATCAAACTCTCATACTTATACCATGAATAAAAATGTCATTTGACAAACAGTAATTTTTTATCATAACGATCATCAGTAAATGGTAGATGTATACATAAGTTATTAAAACTGTTGTAAGCATCGTTTAGCTTCTTGTCCATTTTGCAGTTAGCATCTCCTCCCTCCGCTCTACGTCACCACATGAACCTGCAGCGGTAATCACCAGAAACAGCAGCAAACAAGAGGATCCTGCTCTCTGCACATTCACAGGCCGACAGGACCGCCTCTTTATGGAGTTCTCTGTCCTGATTGGATAAAGTGGGCAGGGATACCGGATTCTTTTCTCTTTTACTGCCTGAGCAGAGGGAGGAGAGACATGGGTTACTGACCAAACACTGGAACATAGAGCTATTTAACACTTATTCTAATAATAAATACTAATAATATCACTTACCGCAGCTTAAACTTTAGTTATTTCACTGATAAAAAACAATGAAATGCTTTATAAAGCATTTATTAAGTAATTTGTAAAGGTTTCTCAACATCAGTTGCAATGCAGTTTATAATGGCCTTCAAATAATGTTTAAATATGAATTACACAGTATTTATTAACCACTTACAAAGTATTATAAACAGTTGCAACTTTACAATAACCAGTTACTTAATAAATCTTTTAAAGCAACAGTGTTAACAGTGTATTAACTAATAAGAAAAGTTAACTTAGCTTTAAATTTACAGTTTTATAATGATGGTTATTAAAGTGTTACCCAACAAACACAGTACTTACACAGTACAGGAGACTGGTGTACATGTTTTAAGTTAGCGGTGGTGGATGTACATACTGCAGTGTCACCTTTTGCTAAAGCTAACCAAGCAGTTTTGTGCACGGCACAGGGTGTGATGAGACTGGATTGGGTGGTTTTTGTTTATTTTTGTTGTAAAGCTTCTTCAAAAATCAAGACTGAACTCTCACATTTGGTTTAAAAGGCTCTTCTGCATTTTGTTAATCCCGCATGGTACAGCCAGGGTTTAGTCTAATATCAGTGGCTTCACTTTAACAAGCGCTGGACCTTCACTGCTGAATATTTACTGTATGTGTAAACTGCACCGTCACTGCAGGCTGCTCTCAGAGGGGACGTGGAGTCTCCGTTGCTTGTCGCTGGGCTGCAGTGTTCAGCATTAACCACCAGAGTGCAGGCTGCTCCCACACATCTATTGGTTTCCCATTCATGTCCTCTTCTGTCATTTCAGGTCACTAATTAGGCAAAAATAATATGAATAATTATGGCAAATAACTGATCCTTTTATAGGGGAGACTTAATATGTTCCTCGTTTGAGCAAAACAGAAAGAAAAACAGCAGATAAGAGAGAAAGATTGGACACCTGGCTGTATTTACACGCCCATTAACAGCACACACTTTCTTTTCAGGTTAATGTGTGACCAAGTGTGCCTCCACTCCTGTGTGTGTGTGTGTGTGTGTGTGTGTGTGTGTGTGTGCACCGTCTTTATGGCTTTCTGTCAGGTGAGCAGTCTGGGACTCACACTTTGACCCCTGACAGTTTTCCTGCTGGGTCGGTCTGTGTCATGTTTTGTGTCCAGTGGTCACCATGGCAACCCATTCCCATGATAGCGTTGAAACCTGAGCAGCCAGTCAGGTAGGGCAGGTAGCCGTGACGAGCCGTGAATGATTCAGGCAGCAGGTGTGTGTGGAGGCAGGGCCAAAAGACAGGAAGAAAGAGCGAGAGAGGAAACAAAGTTTAGAGAAAGAAAAAGAGAAAGTGTCGACTGCTGGATAGCTCAGACACTAATGAATGACTCTGTGAGCTGAAAACAAAGAGGAAGCCAAGCTGGAGGAAGGGAAGGAGAGTCAGGCCATGGAGGCCGAGGTGGATGAGGATGACGGGACGTTCACTAACATCTCTCTGGCAGACGACACAGGTAAGCCTCAAGGGAAGATTCAGAAGTTGTTTTTTCATTTTTTCATTTTTTCAAAGTTAGTCCTTTTCTGACCTTCATTTTAAGAACACTTCTCTGGTATCTGCAGCCAAGAATTCTTGAGCATTGTTAATGTTCGATAAGATCTCTCAAAACCACAGTGAGGAGTTTCTACATTTCTTTTTAAACTGAGTCTTTTTAAATTCTATTTCATGTGTTTTACGTGGAGAAATGGCACTTGAAGGCCTTACTCTTCAAAAACACACTGTACCTCTCTCTGTTGTAAATGACACATGACAGACAGTTAAAGCAGTTGTCAGAAGAATGTGGATGAACAAAGGGCAACGAGGCAGAAACAAACATGACAGGACTGAGGTGTGGCTCCAACCAAAGCTGCATGGCTTTTCAATGCATATCTGATTGACAGCTGTTTGCACCAACATAGTTATTTTCCTTCAACTAAATTTGACTATGAGGACAGAGAGCATTTAACAACATCCAAAATACATATTTCTCCTCTTACCTGCAGTGATTTTTTTCCTTCTAGATTGTTTTGGTGTGAGTTGCAGGGTTTTGGAAATAGCAGCCATAGAGATGTCTGCCCACTCTGGATAGAATGGGACTAGATGGCACTCATCTTGTGGTGCTCAAAGCACCAATACAAAAATACATCTGAAAAACTCTGAAAAACTCTGTGGCAATGTCTCTACACAGAAATCATGAAACAGTTAGTCAAGATAATCCAGACCTTGTTGTGGGCAGGTTCATATAGGACCTACTTTATTTCATTGTCACAGCCCATAAGCATCTACTCATGGAGGAGAGGCTAGCTAACTAAGCTAGTTCATAGTACAGCTCAGCAAAGGAGGACGCCATTAATATTTACATTCGGCCCTGTCATGAGCACAAGCCTATCATGGAGGAGTGGATGTCGCTTCCTTCTGCGACACGATTGGCTGATGTAGTTTGGTAGAAAGAAAATAGTTCCCACATGAAACTGCTCATGGCAGGGTCTGTCAGGAGACATTGCTGTTGAGTTTTTCAATGTTTGTTTCTTTTTTTGGCTGAGTGACATCTAGTTCCACTATATTTGGCAGGCAGCTCTACGGCTGATATCTGCAAACCTCCACAACACCAAAACAATGGAGATGGATAAATAGCGATATGGGTAAGAAGAAGGTATTTTTGATTCTAGGGTGAGCTTTCCCTTTTACAACCAAACTATTTAGTCACAGAAGAATTTAGGCGAACAAGAATGACATGAGTCATGACCACAATCATTGTTTGGTGCCTGTAACAAGAATTGTTTGCACCACATTTGGAAAATAGAAGATTATGCAGATGATAGACTGGGTCCTGTGCAAGACAGGACCACAAGATTCAAAAACACTGCAGGCCTAAGTTGCACTTTTAACCTAACTAATTTTGAATTTTTCAAATGAAATCTAGTGACTCGGTGAATCTGGGACCCCTGAGGGTCTGGGGCCCTGGGCCAGCATCGTTGATAGGCCAGCTTTGGCCCCAGCAGCCAGAATGTCCTGTTGATGCCTGTTGTCACATCCTCTCATATAAACACTGCAAGATATGAGTGAAAGGTCTGTCCCCAGCATTCAGCCCACTCATCAGGCCATCGCTGGGCTTTGCTTAAAATATAAATAAAGAATATATTAGCTGCTGTGGAAATGAAAAGTTCATTTGCAAAAACAGTGTGATTGATATTCCCTGCAGTGCACAGGCAAAAAGGTGATTTATGAAAATCAAAATATTTTGAGATGTTTTATCAGACAGCCCAACATCAGTTTGATTGATACACCCTGGAGTGCACAAAAAACATGATTAAGAAAAATAAATACAACGGAGATATGTGTTTTTGCAAATGAACCCTTCAAATGTCAGATTTGAAGACAGCTGCCTGCCTAAGCTGAAAACAAAACTCTGAGAGCAGTGAGAGTGAATTGAAGAGTAAAGTTGCTGGCCTGACAGCTCAACAATGAGCTGAAACTCTCTGTAAAGCTCTGTAAAGTACAGCCGAAGAGTCAGCTGATACTCCTCTGCAGGTTCATCACTGTAAGTGACTCCTTTCACACTGTTTTCCCATTGTCATTGTATACATTGTCATAAAAATAGCAATATTTCTACTTTAAAGCAAGACAAAGGGCATCACTCTGTGCAGAGATGTGCTTATGACATAAAGGCTCAGTCAAAGATAATGAAGATGGGAAATTAATTGCTTAATGGTGCATCAAAAGGGCATCGCTTAGGCAACTACAGAGCCAACAATATGACTATAGCATAAAACGCACAATACTATTAACCACACATGTAACAGTCATCCATGTTGCACCACATCCACAACTGCAACGTCAATCAAACAACACCAGTATCACATCTACTGTAGAAAGCACCAGTGCAGGTCAGTCTGCCCAGCGACCTTATCCAATATTAATACCATAAAATGTGACAAAAAAGAAACAGGTAACAACAAGTAAAAATTAATGTTAGCTAAAGATAATAAATCAACCTTACCACTAGGTCTCGAGTCAAACTGCCCTGTTGTTCTGATGATGACAATGGTGAGTTCACAATTTTAAAACAAACTCAGTTCATTGATTTGATTTTCATTCTTTTAAAATACTACACAGTTAATTCATACAGTTCACACATTACAACTCAAATACTGTAAATCTCTTCTTCTGGGGGCCGCCACAGATAATCAAAAGTAGGCTTGTAGCAGCTAGCTACACATTTTTTAAGAAGGTGCAGTAGTCTAGAGTAATCAGGGAAAAAGGAGGAGACAGTAGAAACTGCTTTAGCAAGCAGCACTGTGTTCACTATGTGAATCATTATCTTATTAGGCTATGGGCCATAACATTCTTAAGATGTTTGCAAACCAAGGCTTTTCTAGCTAGCTGGCTATTAAGTCGCTACTTAGCCTTACTTTGTTCTGTACTTAACATATATATTTCAAACCACAATCAGCAGCAGCCAGCTACTGCTACTGCAGCTACAGCAGGTTCTCATTTGTTACTCAGTTATATTTCTTGGTGCAAGTTATTTTCCAATATTTGTTTTAAAACAAATTACGCTTTGACAAAAATAATGGGGGCAAAATGAGCCTTTTCAAAAATATGTGGGGACATTTTAAATACTTTTTGAAGAACAAAAACTAGTCTCCTCTCACACAAGCTCGGCGAAAAGATGCATACTCAACATAAAAAAAGACCATAGCAATAGCAACCTTTGCAATAGACCAGGGGCGGCCAAACGTTTTTCCTCGGAGGACCAAGACTGAACTTAATAGTGGACTGTGGGCTGGAAGCAGTGTCACTCTGCCCCTCGTGCTCAGATTATTAACAATAATAAATAATAATAGATCCTAGACCATCTTACCCTACAATAAACTGCATAAGCAGGGGTTTATATTGTATTTCTGTAATGTTTTTTTGTTTTTTTTATCTGGTGAGCTAAATGTAACCTTATAGTGGACCGACTTTGGCCCATGGGCCCTACTTTAGGCCACGACCGACTAGCATTAGACTATACTTTTTTAATTTTTTTAATTTTAGCATTTATCTCAGAATCTGTTCATTACACTAATAATGAATAAGTGGACCTTAGATTGAGTTCATTTGGTCAAACTACAAGCAGCATGTCCTACCTGTACCTACTCTCCACAGCTGATTGGTCCACTTCCAGCAGCTGTGGTTGAAAACATTCTCATTGGTAGCTTTCCTAAATAACAGAGCTGTAGAGCTGTAGTCTGCACTGAGGACTGAGAGTTGAGAAAAGACCTTCAAATCTTGACTTGCAAATTGATCACAGCTTGGCTTTCTAATGTGTTTACTCAGAGCTTTGTCACTGGAAACTGGTCATTGAGAAATAGATGGAAAGAGCATATTTAGAAATGATAGTAGTTGGGGGTATGACGGTTTTGGCACTTTCACCCAGTGATATCACACAGGGTTAGGGAAACACACACAGACACAGACACAGACACACACACACACACACACACACACACACACACACACACACAGAGCCAGAGAGCAGAAGACAGAGTGAGGACAAGATGGAGAGAGAGTAGACTGGTCATAGAAGGCTATTGGCTGAAGCAGCAGTGTCCCCAGGGTTTGCTTTGGCTAACTAGCAGCAGCATATGGACTCCTCAGAGCGAGCAGGGACGCAGCGCAGAGGCTGCAAGGAAACCACACACAGACATGTATATATTAATGTTCACGCCGACCGGCACACACTCCATGCACTCATACAGACAGATGGACAAAAAGAGAACTAGATGCACGTGCACACACACACACACACACACGCACACGCACACACACACACACACACACACACACACACACACACACACACACACACACACACACACATAAAGGTCTGGTGGGGATGACACTGCCGGTCAGGTTTTCACTGCCAACTGCTGCTCTGACTGTCTGCATGTGCATGTGATCTGTTACCAGGGGGAATGACTGAACGGCTGAGCATCTGTTAGCACTGCAGCAAGTGTGTGTGTGTGTGTACCAGAGAGAGTGTGTGTATGGTGGTTGTGCACTGAGTTGCTCCCCCTGTCGGCCGGTGTGGTCACGTACACTCAGTGACGTGGTGGTGACGACGTTGGTGGGTGAAGTCCCAGCTACCATCATCATCCTCCTCCTTCTCATCACCAGCTCACAGCCTGTAGTCTGTTTACAGGGCAACTCCGTTAGAGGGAAAAGACATTTCTCGCTTTAGGTGAGTTAATCGCCGACATGCGCTAACGCTAGCTGTTCGTATAACTGCACATTTTGAGAAGCTAAATCACAGCAGCGTTGTGCGCCCCGTTTGAAGCGTAGGCTAGCTAGCAGCAGCAGTTAGCTTGGAACGGTTAGCAGCACTTTACGCTAATGTATTTAACAGAGAGTCGCTTCTACGCGTGAGACTAAGTAGACGGCTGAGTTGTGGTTGGGACACTAACCTTGCATTTGCTGCGGAAGTACGTATTTCGGTTGTGTTGCAGCTCCGTTGCAGCTAACGTTAGCCACAGAGATAGTTAGCTTACAGCGCTAATGTACACGCATCCATTATCGGACACGTCCTCTGCTCTGCTAATTATTACAGTAAAAGGTTAATGACAGCCTCTAGCTTGGTCAACCACAGTATTATAATAGATGCTACAACGTATGTACAGGTTTAGTAGCGATGCAGACACGTTTTGGGGAAATGTTCTGGTGATGGCTCAGTCTCTGTTTACGGTTATCGGGCCGAGGGACGGCTGAGTCTAGCCAAGCTAACATTGGACCACTAATTCGCGATGGAGATGGAAAATCTCCATCTCATCGTGAAAGGTGAAATGATGAGCAAGGAAGAGCCAGGATTAAAAAAAAAAAAGAAATCGTCGCTCACACGGTGGTTGTCCAGTAATAACATTGTGGCTCTGAATGAGAGATTAGATGTGCTGGCCTCGCTGTACTTTGGCGTTAGTCGCTCGTGTATTTGTGTTTGAACAGTCAATATACACGAGAGTGTTGGGAAGTAGACAGACACAATAAAGTCCACCCATACTGGCTCATAACAGACCTTTCAGTGGTACATTTGCAGGTCAGCAGTAAGCAGCATCATCTCCCATCATGCTCCTGGGTGCGGTGTCTGCTCCCATCCGGCTACCATCACCAGCCCCCTCAGCAGGCCGGGACAACATGCCTGAGCTCTGTGTACACAGCTGTCATGTTTACCTCCATTTCAAAGCTGACAGAACCAGACATACCGGGGATCATAGGAATTATGTCAAGCAATATATTATGGAGCTGATCACAGTGACTACTGATGTGCTGTAGTGATCATTTGTTAACACCAGTTCCAATATATCCTTCACATGTAAATACACAGGGTTTCCCCTCTGTACTTATAGTGGAGGTGGGCCTCCTCGCCTGAAAACAAAGAGCAACTTTTCCAACATAAAAAATGAAAATACCTGCATGTCGTCCGCTCTCTCTCTCCCCCCTTTCCTGTCATATCTTCATCAATCCTATCTAAGAAAGGCACAACAGTACCCATTGTGTTCTCATTAGTATGACTGCTTTACTGAGCTCAGTGTCTGTTTTTGTCTTCTACAGTGGACAGTGGAACTGCAGCCCTGTATTCTAAACAGGAGAACGAGCTTTTCATCATGAACTGCGACATAGATGGTACGTCTGCGTACAACTGTCTGAGGGTTGCATCATGTGATTATTGTGAGATAATGTGTTGTAATTGTGTGTACATGTTTGTGTATTTCAGGCGATATGGAGAACCAGGTGGAGATGGAGGAGAAGACGAGGTTAATAAATCAGGTTTTGGAACTTCAGCACACACTGGAAGGTAACACATCACACACACATCACTCACACACACGTTTATGGTAACTGTGTCTTCGCCAGGGTGAGAAATTGCTCCTATTGTTAATTGTTAGATTTTTTTCGAAGGCCTCTGAGATCAGAAGACTTGGCTTGACTTGCAGAAACCTGTTCATGAAGGATAAAAGTTGCACTGAAAACTATAACAAAAAATTTACCCACTTGTGTCTAAGCCCTTGTCTGTCTGTCTGATACAAACCAGATTAAATAAGACCCCAAACACTCTACTTGTTCTGTCTCCTCACCACCGAAGCATACAGTGTGTCTTTCGTGCCCCTTTGAGCATGCAGTTTTAAGACAGTGGATGCTTGCTTGCTCTCTGTGCTGCTGCTCTTCTCTCTCTGCTGTTCATCATCTCAGCCACTCTGCTGTCTTGATATAGACCTGTGCTAATGCACTCACTCTACCTCTCTTCCACTCTCCCCACATCTCTTTTCTACATTCACAAATACCGTGCACATAAACACATGGCTTTGTCCAATGCATAGAAGATTTTTTCCAGCACGTTACATAAAAAATTCTGGACACTCCTGATACTTTATTCAGGTTATCCCTTACAGCAATGGTCAGTATTTCCCCCTAATTAAGGTAAACCATGGACATCCAGTTGAGTGAGAATAAGGGCAAGAAAATCTTCACACTAATTCATCTGTGCCTGCTGTTTATATTCCTTGACATTAGCCACATACCTGCAGACAGCTGGTAAGCCAGCATTAGCTCCCCAGCAGATATGGACAGACTGAATACAGTTACACACTGTTCCCTGGAGTCCAATGGCCTCACCTCTCATAATAATACCTTGTTAACGAACACAAACAGAAAGTGCATATTAAACCACTTTTACACCCAAATTATAGTGTGTGTGCAGGCTTATTAAATGCAGGTAAATCCACTAAAAATAGGCGAATTACTCCTTTCCCATGGCCAGGCGATGTTTGCCTTTCTCTTCATATTTTCTTGTGTGTCATGTTCGTCATCACGAACACGCTGGGAAAACATAGAACAGCAGAAAGCAGTGAATCATATACCTCATTAGAAAACATCCAGAAGGCGTGAGACTTGTTTGAAAATGTCTTGATATCATTGTGAATTGGAGATATCAGTTTCCCAGAGCTGATGATGGAAGCAGTAAGGAGTGAGTCATCTCGCTTCTTTCTCATTTCTGTTGAGAGTTCCACACACTTTTATTGATTGAGCTGCTGGCAAGACTTATAATGACATGGAAGCTACTGACAATGTTTAACTGGTTACTTTTACTTCAGTCTGTCTTTCAAATGTGGTGCTGACTGAATGATATCTGAAGCCAGATATTAGTGACTGTTAGTGGGCTTTTTGTCCAGTGTGAAAGTGGTGTTAGATTTTATTTTTGGTACGTCTCTATGAGGTAGGAGTCACAGTTTCCGGGAAAATCACTAATGCAGCCAGCTATCATCTACATTACTTTTCGACAAAAGGTAACCTTTTTGTACTCATGGTACTAACTCAGTTTTCACAATGTGGATATTTTTGTTCTTGTGTTCAAATAAAAAATTGAATGAATCAAATAAAAGCTGTATAATGGCCAGTCCTGCTTACATCTGCGTTTGGTTGCTAGCCATCAGAGAAAGTTATACTTACATTCTGTCCGACAGTGGAATAGTAAATATGTATGCATGAGGAAGAAACAAAATAGGGACATGATTGTTGAACATTGCTCAGTAGCACTACTAGTGCTTAAAAAGTCCACGGGGTACCTTTAAAGACGAGGCAAACTGGATTTTATTTACAGTGATGAATTCTTTGTTTTAGCTTCCCATTCTCCATTTTTGTTCCAGACTTGTCGGCGCGGGTCGATGCAGTCAAGGAAGAGAACCTGAAGTTAAAGTCTGAGAACCAGGTCCTCGGCCAGTACATCGAGAACCTCATGTCAGCATCCAGCGTCTTTCAGACCACTGACACCAAGAGCAAACGGAAGTGAGAGATCAGCTCAAGTCCCAGGCGAGCTGGGAGAGGAAACCCACCATGGAGACATGGAGAGGGGTTGGTTTCTCAGCAGACCTGGGTGCTTTTTTGTAACCATTCAGCTCACATACCTGAGTCCAAACTAACAATTTATTAATGAATAAACATTAACTGACCCTGTCCTGCAGGAGGCAATTTAATGTCAGTCTGACCCAGGTCTGTTTTGCAGCAGCTTCCTCTTCACACTACAGACGAGGTACACTTGACCCTTTAATCACTGACACAAAAACCCAACTAGGATCAGTTTGTGGTTACGGGTCATTTGTACCTTGAGTTCCTTTCCTAATGCTCTCTGTCAAAGTAGTATCTGTAAAATAATTCTTAGCTGTTTTACCTGCTTGAAGACCATTCTGATTTTCTGTGGTTTTTCCCATCTTTCTCAGTGTTCCTGCCTCAAACTGACCTGTTGGTGGGTGAGAACATTACAAATATGGTTTGACCATGAACGTCATTTCATCAACACTGCTTTAGTTTATTATTTATTTTTGTAAAGTATTTTCTACGTCAGCTGGATCTGAGTTTTTGGCAGGTCTTGGATGTCATCATGTATATGTAAAGCACGACTGTACTCCTCAGTTTAAAAGATGGCAAACTGAACAGTATTACTTAGAATAATAATCGCATGTATGATAATACATCTCTAGAATGGGGTTATTTTTGTTTGACAGTTTAATTTGTCTTATGAAACCAATAATCAGTGGATTTCAGACTGTGTAAAGCTGACCTCGGTAACAATAGGAGGTGGATATTGGATACATTAAGGCAACATTGAGAGCTCAGCAAGTTAAAGTAAAAGCACAGCACTCCATAGAAGTGTAGGGTTTAACTAATATCAGTTATGTTTTTATTGCAAGTGGTTCATTTTTCATAATGACATAATGAATTCTTTCTGTGGTATTTGCAACCCTTTTAATTCATCATGTCATTAATGAGTGTTGTGGCCCAAACTGTAATGTGAGATTAACAATGGAAATGACAGGGTCATAAATGAAGCAGGGCTCCTTCAGAGACAAACCCTGCGGTTATTACATTATGTGTCCTTATCCTGCAGCGTCCTGTAACAGGGGGAAGGGACTGAATGGGCCAAATGACACGAGGAGGAGGTGAGGTAGGAAGAAAGAGAGGCTTTCCCCTTTAACTGCACGACCAAATGCAGTAAAGAGGCCTTGAGTGCTATTGATTCACTCAGCCAGGCCTGCTAGAGGATGGGTTTGACCGTAAAACATGCTGATGTCCTCAGCAGACTGGAGGGTGTGTCCTCCAACATTGCAAGACAAAAGGATTGAGGGTGGAAGATGAAAAAGTCAAGTAATCTGAACAAATTTGTATTCCCTTTAAATAGAAGTTTAAAGTCTGGAAAGCAGTAATTAATGTGTAAACGTCAAGTGACTGTCTGAAAAGGAGGGATTGGTCATATTAGGGGAGGCTATAAACACTGTATATGCTGTAATTTATTGAGGTTATTTTGATATTTTTAACAGTTGTACAGTAGTAGGTCATTAATTTCTTCCTGGCATGCTGAATATGCCCTACCTACACACATCCTGGTACCAACTGTCAGTGTGTAGACATCCTGCACCTTCTGCCTTTTAACATTTTTGTTTTAATAAAAATCAAAGATAAAGATTGTTGTTTCTCTGGGTCTTTTGTCACCTGCACCTTACATCTGTCAAAGAACAGGAGAAAGGAATCAAAATGAAGGAAATGATGTGCTGCATTTGATCAGACTTGTGTTTTTTATTAAATAATTTTACTTTCAAGAGCAATGTACAATTTGCAAACAAATGTAAACAGGGATACCTGCCAGCATCTGGCAAGAGCATGAACTACAAAAGCTTGAAACAATAATATAAAACAAATAAATTAGCTTCAGCGTCTTCCCCAGGCAACAATCTTGGATTGTGAACTCCAGCTAGTCTAGATATATTCTGGGGAAGCAGTGCTGTGTACTGACTGCATGAGACACTTTTCACAGGTTTAATATCCAGCTGCAGAAACCCACATATTTAAACTGTCTCGCTGACGACTGGTGGCCAAGGCATTTAAAATCAACTATTTTTTTCTGAAAGCACTGACAGTCAGAGTTAACTTTACCTAGGCTCAGAAGAAGCACATCAGTGACATATATTGGAGAAAACAGCCTCAAGTCACTCAAAACACTGCATTAAGATTTCATTCATACTGGCATAAAATAAATTCAAAACAAACCGATAAATGGGGTTCTCAGTGCTAATCCTCAATTCTTAAACTGCTATAACTTAGTAAAAAACACACATAGAAGTAACTGATGCTCCTTACAAACTACCTAAAATCTAAACTGGACATCCATCCCATATTTTTAAAGAGGTAAACTTTTAAACCTAAGCTGAGACGGCTTAATCAACTGAAATGTCCTGACACTACAGGAACATCTCCAACAGCCTGTCCTTGCAGCCTGGTGTCCTCTCCAGCTGGCCTGTTCATGAAAACCGAACCATTTCAAACAAGGAAGGGACTTCAAACTGTGTCCTCGAACATGTTCTCTAAAACAAGTTCAGAGATGTAGCCCGTGATATGCTCTAATGAACATCTGGAGTCAACAGCAGTGCACATGCTCTCTGCTGCCTTCACTCTCAGAGGAGACACACTGGTGGACCTACAAACTCAATTCAAAAAACTTGGGACGCTGTGTATATAAAAACTGTAATCATTTGCAAATCCTTCTCGACTTATGTTCAATACTGTACAAAGACAAGATATTTAATGTAGTCATTTATATAGTTACCATGAGTTTAATACCTGCAACACGCGAAGTGAGAAGAGCCACAGCATCCCAACTTCTTTTAAAATCGTAGTTGTATGATGGCATATATTGAGACTGACAGCAGAGACGGGGTGAACAGGAACAGAGGTGGAAGAGGCTGCTTTTTTAGGCTGACAGGCATTTCGACAGCAATGGCTTAGAGAAGAGAAGAAGGATGAAGAGTGTGGAAGCTCAGGGTGGAGGAGGAAAAACAGCAAAATGCACAAAATCTCCAGGGGATTCAACTGATAGTTCAATGAGCAGACAGGAGGGAGAGCGAGACGAGGCAAAGGGGGGATACAGAGATGTGGTTTGGGAGACTGTGGACCTGTGATGGGTGAAGCCGAGGCATGGAGGAGAGATGGATGGGGCAGCCGGGGTGACTGCAGGCTACCAGGTGGTCTGGAGGAAATACATGCCGCTCTGCTCGGAGTTGGGGGAGCAGCAGCAGAGACAGCCCTTCCACCTCCTCCGCCATCGGGGGAGAAAGGAGACAACAGGCGTGGGGTTCACCTCCTCAGTCTTTCCGTACCCTCCTCTTTCTCACAGCTTGTTTGTGGCTCTCTTCAGCGACGTCTCCTCCCTCCTTCGGCTGCAGGACAGAATTGAAATGAAATTACAAACAAGAAAAATGCTAAATTTAAATCACTCAAAAGAAATTTTCAGTGCCAAGTAGAGTGGAATACATGATCATTCTTAAAAGTGACTGCTCTCCCTGTCACCAATACTGACACAGATACTGTTGAAATGTGACAGATGTATATGGGTGGAAACCTCAGCATCAATTCATGATAAGCTGTGACCTTTGTTTTTAAATACAAAAACATGATGTTCTCGGTGTCTGTGCTCAGAGCCTCAGAGGTAAGCATGAGGAAAAAACCTTGTGTGTAAAAACAAGTATGGCTGCCAGTTCACACTTTTGCGACTTACAGACTGACTCTAACAGACAGAGTGACTTATAACAGCTGCTCTAACGGCTGTCATGGTCCACATGTTGGGGAAATATCTTCTAGGAATATCATGGTGTTAGAATTTCTTTGCTCATAAATTGATAGAATATACAGTATGTGTACCATATAAGGACTTCAATTAATGATCATTTTCATGATCAATTTTAATGATTTGTTTAGTCTTTTATGAAAAATGAGACGTCTTCAAGTTGTTTTTCTTGCCCAACCAACAGTCCAAAACCCAAAGACTCTGACCATTTTCTAATGCTTACATTAGTAGCTGATCTTAGTCTATCCTGTCTGGTTTTAATTCACTTCCTGACATGATCAGGATAGCAAAATATGGTTCCTAGGTCTCATATGACCTCTTTCCAGCCAATCATGCTTATTGTAGGCTGTGATGCTGAATGTGATTCGCAGCCGTCATTCACTCTCCCACCGCTCAACACTCATTTAGGACGACGTGGAGGTGGAGCTCGAACTTTCTCACTAAGGTCCGGTGTGTTCAAGAGTTGTTCTGAACGCACCAGTAAGCCCAGGGTTTTAATGTAAATATGTGTTCTGTAAAATTACAGATTCCCACATATTTGTTCTCGTGGATATGATATCATTCTCCCCAAAATACGATCATTTCAAGCCTCTGGTATAATAGTTTAACATTCCTATCTGGCAACACTGCAGTGGATCTGTGCACAGGGGCTCATGCTGCTGTGTAGGTCACAGACACCAACCTCATCTTCTAATGTTCTCTCAGGAGCTTTGCTTTCCTCTTCTTCCTCTTCCTCCTCTTCCCCCTCTAGATTGTCACCTCCCTCATCAACTCCATCCTCCTCTTCTTCCTCCTCCTCCTCCTCTTCCTCCTCCTCCTCCTCCTCTTCCTCCTCAGCTTCTTCTGTGGCTTTTGAGAGAGGGAGAGTAAAGGTGAGGACAAAGAATACGACTGTAGAACAATGTAGCAGTAAAAGTACAATACAGCACCAGCAGAGCAGCGTGCGATGGCCTGTGTTTGACCCTCTAACCTGCAGTTGCTGCTCCCTCTGTAGCCTCAGCTGCTTTGTCTTCCTTATCTGCTGCTGCCTCCTCCTCTTCTTCATCCTCCTCTTCCTCCTCTTCTACATCAGCTCGGGGGACATCCACCTTCTTGTACACGTAGTCGTCCTCTGATTTCTAGGACACAAACAGGATATGGGATCACAGTCAGGTTTAGAAGGTTTTCTGGTTTGCCTCTGCAGAAATCATACAATAAACAAACTCAATAGGTGCACAGTACCTTGGGCCAGCAGAAGAGCACAGTCAGTCCTACAGGCAGGCCGACTGTCAGTATGTAGATCACCCAGAGCCACGGTCGTTCCTCTGCTGCCAACATCAGCTGAGCGAAAATCCCCGGCTGGTGAGGAAAGACAGGGGACCAGAGAACAAATAGTGAGCTTTAGTGAGTCTTTCCCTCACAGACTCAGACAGCCCTGTGGTCAATTAAACGCATGTAGTGACAATGTAAGTGCTGTTATGTTGCTGCTCTATGTTCTCATTGCCCTTACAAAGCATCACACTGACCTCGTTAGCGCTGGCTACCAGTTTCTTGAGCCCCCAGCTGTCAGAGGCCCAGCGGTCAGCCACCTCCTTGTGAGAGGTGATAATGAAGTTGTCAAAGTAGATGTCTGAGGTCATGGACCACAACTCCAAGCCAAGGGCCTTGAAAGGTGCCATCCTGAATGGCTGCAGGTCCTCAAAATACTCCGGGTTGCTGATCTTACGCGGCTTCCAGACTCCCTTGGGAGAAACAATTGGAAAGAAGACATCAGAAGATGGTGACAGCAATAAAATATGGGTATTGAAAATAATAAAAGATAAAAAATAAACAATACAAGCAATAAAAATAACAAAAATATAATTAGGAAATACTAAACATAAAAATCTTTATAATTATTCAAGTTTTTATAAAATAAAATATATATTAATAATAATGTGTCACATGTTTATAATATATAATAGAATAAATAATAAAGATATATATTATAATCTGATTAGTATAGTTATTAGATTATAATCTAATTATTTATTATAATTAAAATTACATGGTTTAAAAAATTACTAAGCAAATAACTATAAACACTCAAACCATAAAACAAACAACACTACAGAAAGTCAGTACGTATAAAAATATCGATATTTCCTGCTCTGGAAGGCTGTTCCAACGGCTCGGAGCGTAACAGCTGAAAACAGCGTCACAAATGTTGCCACTAATAAAATAATTACGTAGTAGTAATAGTATGTGGTAGTAGTGTAGTAGGTATTTTGTAGCATGTGTTTAGCCTAGTTATAGTTACCTGATAGTTGGGATTGTCCACCAGAGGGGCTTTCCACTTGCCCTTGTACTGAGGATTGTTGATCCTGGGACGCTTCCACTCCCCACAGCCAGGAGCTGTCTCACAGGCTGGGTTAGGAATCTGTGGGGCTTCCCACTCTCCATCCATCTCCTCATCCCTGCACACAGAGAAGAGCAGTCAGGCTGATCATTTCCTCACTGTAAATACTGGAATTTTCACATGCAGCTTGTTTGAGTGATGAATGATTTTATTTACCAGTCTTCTGGTTTCTCAGCGTTCGGGTCGGGGACAAACTCTGCTTCATCGTCCAGCCAGCCCTCTGGCTTCAGAGCGTCAGGGTCCTCAATTTTTGCTGGAGCATCTTCATCCCTGAGACACAGACACACACAGACACACACACAGACACACACACAGACACACACACACACACACACACACACGTCCATATTTGTTATTGATGATGAGGTCACTGAGGCCCTGACATTTAAATATGTCCCATCTGTGACAAAATCTAGTATGGGCATTGTATCACCAGTCATCGGGCTTGACAGCCTCAGGGTCAGGAATCTTGGCCTTCTCATCCCAGTCGTCCGGCTTGGAATCATTTGGATCATCTATCTCTTTGGGCGGGTTGACTGGAGGAACCACATTATAAAGCAGATTGCCACGGCTCACGCTGGATTGGTCTATGAACATTTCGTAGCTGTTGTCCGGATTTAGGACTGAAAACAAGGACAAATGTACATTTGAAAAAAACACAGACATATATGCTGGTATGTCAAATTGAAGTTTTGCTTCTGTGTGGTGCATGAGACACATTTTAGATACACATAAAAACACATTATTTTTCCACATTCTCTTTCCAAACTGTACCCAAAGTGTAGAGGTGAGTCTTCTTGTCAGTGTAGAACTTCTTGAGGTCGACATCGGGCCTCTTGGCGTGCTTCTCCTCCAAGTCTTTGTTGAGAGGATTCTGGTGGCGGAAGATGAAGTGCAGCTTGTAGTCCTCACCACACTTGTCTGGTCCAAACATGATGGTGTAGGGTGTACGATCCTGGAATTGCTCCTACAGTGCAGAGTAAATGGAGTACGTCTGTTTAGTTTAAAGGCAGACAACATTTACCCAGTTCTACCACACATACTCAAGACAGAGGAGGAATACTCAGGAGGTTTTGGATTCTGTGTCCACCAATACTAACGAAGACACTGTATGTACTGTAACATATGTCAAACAGACACATTGTAATGTGGAATGACAACATGTAAACCAACCAGATTGAGATCTTCAGTGTCTGTAAGCAGTTTGATGTACGCTCCACCACAGTCGATGCCTTCCTGGAAATTCACCTCATACCTGCAACCAGATCACACCGAAACAATGAAACAAGTCTTGGTCACATTCATTATACATGGTTTTGTTAACTGTAGCATGCAAATAACAGATTTTAGTCACTAACTTATACACCCACTAACCTTTCTGGCTCATGAACAGAAACATGGGTGTATATGTGCAAGTTTGAACTCACTGTAAGACCAGAGGTTCATCCTGGAAGACGAAGGGTTTGTCCAACATTGCTGCGATCGCATGGTGTTTGGCCCGGGACTTGAGCACCAGACCCTGGTCTCCTGGAACTTTGTTCTCCTTCAGCTGTTCCACAGACCACTTACCTAAAGCCAGAGAGAGGAGAGGGGCGGACATTCAACAACCTGAGTTCTCTTTCAGGGTCATGGTTTACACTGCTATGACTTATGATAATATTTTGGGTTTGTGTGTGTGTGCAGGGTCTCAGAGCTTGAGACAGCTTTAGTGCAGTCAACAGAACATCACAAACACTGTTTTAGTGTCTCGAGCTGAGGCGATGTGACATCATAATTAACAGGAATTAAACTATTAATATGCGACCTTGTAAATATATTTCTTATTTGCATCATTCATGAAAAAAGGTCAGTCTGTGGAAGAAAAAGTTGACAACAGCAAGTTGTTGCTCTCACACGCACGTCAGGATTAGCAGAAAGAGAAATAAAGCAACAAACCATCATATTTGGCGATTTCATCATCTGCATCCCCCTTCACTGTCTTTGACAGCTGCCATCTGTGAACATCAACATCATAAAACTCACGAAAAGATAAACATCCACAAACACAGACAACAACCACTGATGGTGTCAGTTTATCCTGGTCACTCAGTACCCTTGCAGGCTCATGTATCCCAGCATGCATCAAACATTTACGCTGCACTTTCTTTTTAGCAGCACTTGGTGGTAAATTTTTTAGGCTATACCTGTCCAGTGTTCCATCGTCAAACGTTTCTGCAAAGTGGACGTCTCCAGTGGGGACAGGAGTCTTGTATGTAACCTGGGGGACAAAAAACAGAAATTAGTCGTTGATACAGTATACAGGATAGTTTGCCCTTTATCCAGAACTTTCAAGAAAATATTTAATGTAATTTACTAGCTTTGATACTTTGGTTTCACATGTAACCTTTACTTGACCTATGACCCATTCCTGACCTGGAAGGAGACATCTGCATCTGTTCCAGCCTTCCCACTTGCTGTGTCTGCCTCATCAGAGTGGTCGTCATCCATCACTGTTGCCTCCTCCTCCTCTTCCTCCTCTTCTGCCATCAGCACCTTTAATTCCTCCTCGTCCAAACCCATATCTTCATCCATGTCGGAAAGATCCACCTCCAACTGGTTGTCCTGGGCCGCCACAGCCGCCACAGCCAGGGAGGACAGGAGCAGCACGCGCCACATCCAACCCCTGTCCAGCTTCATCTGTAGAGGGCACAATGAGGACGGGGGTGTGGTGATAGCAGGAGGGGGAACAGAGTGTGAGATAAGGGCGTCAGAGATGAGTGTGGTGTGAGCAGCACAGTGAGGAAGGCGTGGTATGGGAGGATGGGGGAGGGTAAGAGGAGGCAGGTGTGAGAGAGATAGATGGATAGTTATTTATGGACAGCAATGGTGTGTGTGCCCGCGCGTGTGTGTGTGCGAACGCCGGGGGGGGGGGGGGGATCAATGATATAAATAGCGAACACAAGTACGTAAAAGGAAAGAGGAATGAGAGGTTGAGTTAGAGAGAAAAAACAAAAGAGATTGAGGTCACATTAGTACACACTGCTACTTGATTAAGGTCCTGTGTCCTCACATTGCATCCTTATATTACGTTTTTTGCACTGTTTTCATAAAAACTTTCGCCTGTCCCTTCTCTGCTGTAATGCATCCCCACCAGATAAATCCTCAGGACAGAGCCTGTCTTTATCTGTGCTTTCAAATCTGTCACATACAGCTAACCTCTTTGGATTTACAACATGTCCTCTTTCTCGTACTTCCCTACTAGTCCAAATTTGTAGCAGCAAACTCGGGTTGAAACTAACCCAATAATGACAACTAACTATTGTCATTATTGATTATTCTGCTTATTGAATTTCTCGATTAATCGATTAGTCTATAAAATGTAAAAAAAAAAGAAAAGAAAAAATGCTCATCACATTCTCCAAGAACCAAAAGTGACTTTCTTTGTCAAACCCACAGTCCAAAACCCAAAGACTCTTCATTTATTATTCTTTAATTATTTCCCCCCTGATTTTTTAAATCAAGATCCAAGTCCATCCATCCTCCGTCCAAGTTTCCGGGAAATTATTACCTTTATTAAAATAGACGGACTTGGTTGAAAACATATCTTCTTGGCAGATGTCATGACTGAAACGATTATTCGATTATCAAAATACTTGATGATTTATTTTTTATTCTAGTCAACAAATCGCTTAAGCGAGTAATTGTTGCAGTTTTACAGCAAATACTCCAGATTAGAATCTTTGTGTGTGTCTTTATATGCGTTTGAAACCTCAAGTGATACTCTGCTGACTAATGATGCAATTCAGATATGTGTAACACCAAACAATAGCTTCATTGACCTCTTATTGATCAGGCCACACCTGCTCGCTCTTGTTGTGAGCAGCAGGAATTGAAAAGCATCACTGCAGACGGCACAGCGGCACGCTTTCATTAATTCCTAATTAACTTTGATTCCCATACTGCTGTTGTTCTATTTGCTAACATCAGAGCGCAGCAGGATCAAAAGGATTCTGATAAGCATGAGGGAGGGATGATGAACGGGAGGTGATCTTCAGAGCGATCTCATCGCAAGATGCTGCTCATTTATTTGCACCTTTGGTCTGAATACAATGCAACTTTGAAAGAAACCCTGGCCTATCCCATGCAGAAAGAGAGGACTGAAAAAAAATGTATTTTGAAAAATATATTAGCATAGAGGGTTTCAGAAGTAGGAACACACACAAACATTTGTTTGAGCTAGTTGTTTTTTCTTTTTGCTGCACAGAATCCGATCAAGATATTAAATTGTCACATTCATAGCAGTGCCTTTTATTTCTCTCCATAAAAGAACTAACTGCCTAAGCGGCAGGGTACTTGATGAATGTTCAGCTGTATTTACATGACGAAGGTCATCTTTCTACCTTTACTTTCACTACACAGAAGTGGCCATTGCTTTAGCAGTGTGCACATCATGAAATTCGAGGGTAAAATGAGATCAGCCTTTTACTGGTTGAATGCATGATACCCTTCAGCATTACCACCCGACATGACACATCTTTAACGTACACCCGAGATAGTGAACTAGGTCAACTGTAGAGCTCTATGGAGGAGATGGAGGTGGAAAAGGTTAGTACATCAATTTTAGATAAACCCGAGCAAAATTCAGTTTCGCTCTCTGACATATTTATTTCAATTTTGGCCATTCAGATGTAACAAACAATGAATTGCAGTGACATCTTGATAACGTCTTTCCTGATTCAACAGTAACATATCGTCTCCCCTTTGGAGAATTTATTAGGCTGTGGCCGAAGTCAGGTTACAGTATCTGTAAACAGTTACCACTGGCTGTGACAAGTCACTTTAACCTCACATCCATAAACACAAGCTCACCATTACCAGCCGAGTGTAGACACATGAGCTACAGTGTGTAGATGGACAGGCCAATCTCCAACTTATCTAACAAATTTGACTAGCTATCCTGTCTGGATGTGAGCTCCATCACATAATTCTATTTCACATTAAGCTTCAGTCCTCCTTTGTAACACAGTTATAGCTCAAGTGTACTGGTGTAACATCCCTGACAAGCCTCTGGTTGACAGCCAACATTGCCAAGAAGCTCTTATTTTATTCCTAAGACAAGCTTATAACTGAGCAGATCTGGG
The DNA here is from genome assembly GCF_965226575.1 of Pagrus pagrus. NCBI lineage: Eukaryota > Metazoa > Chordata > Actinopteri > Spariformes > Sparidae > Pagrus > Pagrus pagrus. The sequence goes on from NC_140186.1 coordinate 29,905,672, forward strand.
AAGTACAAATAAAAGGTCATAGGACAGTGTTGTGGAGCTAACATGGCTGCCACCGAACTGTGCAATGTCCAAACTCTTTTTTTAGTGAATGGCTCTGGCTGCAGCACCTGCTCCGCTAGCTAGCTAGCTGGACGGCGCGCCACCACAAACAGCAAACGTTAGCATAACACAAGACAAAATCATAAATGAATGAGCTTATACAAGGACTCCTTTAATTAACCATGCCCTGTCGTTAAATCACAAACAGGTTGTTTTTATTTAGTTAAGGGTTGCCGGAAATATCTTGCAGACTGCAGAAATGAGTGGATAGCAACGGTTAGCATGCTAAATTAGCAGTGATGTCGCACAGGGAGGGATGGAGAGAATGAATGAGCGCACAAACAAACCTTGAGCCTTCTTGTGCTTGCAGAGAAAAATCCTCGATAAAAGCTGCTTCTCCGCTTTCAAAAAAACTGAGGGATGGTCAGTGCGTTTCACCCTCTGAGAATAATACCGAGGCCCGCCGTGTATGGTTGGGAATAACACGGTTGTCGGCTGAAGAGGACGGAACGTATATGACAGCTTGGCCCGGATAACGGTGCGAGGTTGATGAGCGCGAGCGTGTCACTGGTAATGGGCATGCGCACTTCGCGTAGAAGGAGAGCATGATCGGTGCATTCACGTACCACTGACAGTCGTAAGAATTAATACTGACTTGATTTTCTGAGACGTTCCTGAGGTTTTAAATGAATAACCTTTGCTACTGAAACGACTAGAACACGTATCCCACCAGTTAAACTGTAATTTCGATACTTATTATCGAGTATCATTTTGTTGTGGTGAAATGTTGTCTGTTTTTAAAAAAATATGCACGACGCACAGGACAAAATGGCAGTTTGCCATTTTACTTCTAAAATACATCCACCCAAAACTATTTTATCCACAGGATGCATCCTGTAAGTGTTTCAAGAAAAACGCGAAAAATACATTATACGTATTCATAATTCACAATCCTCCCCATATACTGGTACTTGCTGAAAGCCGAAATTACGAGCTTAAAATGAGTACGTTAACGCAACTGAAACTCACTCTTACAAAATAAAAGCTTATTTTCTGTAAACTGTACTAAAAACGGTCCGCGGGCACAGTGCAAATGAAGATTGTGTTCATAATAGGTACATAAACATAGGCTAATAGTACGGCTCTTAAACAATAATTTAAAATAAGTCAACTAAAGAAAATATATCCCCCTCGTCTTTACTTTGGCATGCTGTAAACACTTCCGGGGTAGAGTTCGGAAAATATTGACGGTGACCACATGCCTGTCGGAGTAGTGGCTCCGCAGTTGTGAATAAAAATCTTAAACTCTTTCAAACTGCAGCCTCTCCAAAGCCCGCACGATGAAGGACGCACCGCTGGCGAACTGTGAGCGGGACTTTCTGCTCAAAGCCATCGAAGAGAAAAAGGTGAGCTGGTTTGTGAGCATGGTGTGCAGCCTCTGTGCTGAATGAATCGACTAAAGGAAACTTTAGTGTTAGTGTTTGGACAGCTACGGCCAACTTATTCTAGTTATTACATAATAAAGAATATTTCTCATCCAATAACCGGAAGATGGACCAAAAGCACTGAAGTCAGGCAGGCTCCAGTCATTGTAAATGCAGTGGTTTCAATGTATTTAAGTGGACGATTTAAAAACTTTGTCCGTGGATTTGTGCTTTGAGGACATTGTTGTCCATGCCCGAACATAGTAGTTCTTAAACATGTAGTTTTGTGGTGTGCTTGTGAGTTTGACCTGTCCTCCCCCTGCAGCGGCTGGACGGCCGACAGACCTATGACTACAGAAAGATGAAGATCACATTTGGGACTGACTATGGATGCTGCTTCGTGGAGCTGGGGAAAACCAGGTAAATATGTTCACAGATGTATGTAAAATCTTCCCATGTTTCATTAACTTTATGTAACTTTACATTTTTCACTCTGAGGGCTTCATATACTGTGTTTTCTGCAAATATTCAGATCCAAGATGTATTTTTTCTACGCGTGCACCATTCTGTCTGAAGAATTCAAGATGTCTTGTGCATCATTTCATAAATATTTATCCTAGAATTTAGCATGACAATATTTCTATTTTCTTACATATCTTAGCGAAATGAAATTTTATGGGATGACCAATGCTTGTCGTCACACTGCAGTTTGTGAAGATGGACCTTTCAGTCGGTCAGTGGGGTTGAGGAGGTTAAAAGAAGGAAAGCCACTCAGACAAGGCACTGATGTTGGGCAGAGTCAGAGTCAAACCCATGAAATGCACCGAGACATTACGTAATAAGCTGTATTTTTTTGTGATAATGAAATATGAATGTGTTGCACTCTACAGGGTCATGGCCCAGGTGTCGTGTGAGCTGGTGGCTCCTAAAGAGAGTCGACCCAACGAGGGAATCATGTTCTTCAACATCGAGCTGTCACCCATGGCCTCACCAACGTTTGAACAGGGCAGGTGAGAGAGAAGTATACGTTTGTATGTACTTTTGTACCAATACATCTGACAGATAATATGCAACGTATTCCCTCTTGTTCATTTCTCATCACATCGTGAATTACTGAAGGAGTTAAGGGACATATTAGAGCAGGACTGTGTCTGAAATGTGTTTCATTTAGTCAAACTGTTTGTGCAGCGAGTGTAAATCATCCGTGGGGTTTACTTTCTCTCCAGGCAGTCTGAGTTGTCAGTGAAGCTAAACAGACAGCTGGAGAGATGCTTGAGGAACTCCAAGTGCATTGATACCGAGTCCCTGTGTGTGGTGTCTGGAGAAAAGGTAGAACACACACACACACACACACACACACACACACACACAAGAAAAAAGAGACCCTTCTGCAGTGTGGTGATGGTGTGTGTGTGTGTGTCTGCGCTCAGGTGTGGCAGATCAGAGTGGACGTACACATGTTGAATCATGACGGGAACCTGATGGATGCTGCCAGCATTGCTGCCATCACCGCTCTGTGCCACTTCAGGCGGCCTGATGTCGGCATCCAGGGAGACGAAGTCACAGTGGTGAGTGAGCAGCAAACAGCAGGTGGTGTTTTCTGCTTCACTGAATCTATCGGGAAATGCTTTAAACACCAAGCTGCTCCGTTGTGAGTTTCTGTGATGACACTTACAGAGTATATAATGTAGGAACTTTGCTGCTTAACTACAACTGACCACTTTAATATTGTTTCATTCAGGTGAAAACACATTTTTTAATTGACAAAACAAAAACCGGTTCTAATTATGTTGCACTGGGTCTGTGGTAGTATACCGACTTTTAACGGTATAATGGATATATTTTCAAACGAGATATAGGGTGAGAGAAATACCATTTATATCAATATTGTTAGATGTTGCATTGTTTCATTGTATTTGTTCACAGTGTATTTGAATAAAAGTGCTTGTGAACATTTATCCCACTTCATACTAGACACTACGTAGATACATATCTGATATATCTATTCAGACCAAAACTACAGACATATGGTCTTTGGTTCATATTGTCTAGCCCTATTTTCGTCTGAACAGTTTTCATTTCTTTTAGATGTTGTGTTGGTTGTAATTTTGTGTTTTTGCCTGTGCTCCTTTAGTACAGTCCAGAGGAGAGGGACCCCATTCCTCTGAGCATCTACCACATGCCCATCAGCGTCAGCTTCGCCTTTTTCCAACAAGGGTGAGGACGCACATTAAAGTGAAGGACAGAACTTTTTTTGTGCGAAATACTAAAACGTTTAGATCTTTATTGGGTGGTAGAGGTGGGTATTGCTATTGATTTCCCGATTCGATTCAATTAGAGATATTTCAGTTACCAGTTTTACTTGTATATAAAAGAAATTCTGACAGAACTAATTCTGTAAATTGTACAAAGAACCCTAATTAAAAAAATATTAATATTCACATTAGGATTTAGATTAAAGTTGTGGTTAAATTCTGCCTGTTGAGAAATGTTTTAATTAATTCAGTTATGTACTGAATGAACAAGAATGTAATGTAAGACGTAATGTAGGCCTGTGTGTTTCAACAAAGGAAAATAAGAAAGCAAATAGAAACTTTCCCACGGCCACTCAAGTATAGATGTCTGAGTTTACAAGGTGCATTGCACTTGAACGCACTATGAAGTCCCTGTGCTGTGTATGTAGGAACTCCGACGCAGAGAGGACAAAAGTTATCCGTAAAGGACAGCAAAAAGTAGTATCACCAAAGAAAAAACAAAGAGAGAGGGAGAGCTGCTTGTCAAATAGAAAAAAAACCCACCCTCATTTGACACCTGGTGGGTCTTAATTTTAGACTCTGACACACATCCACAGGAAAAGACACATTGAAAGATTGATCTTGTGATTTTATGAATCAGTATCAGATGATACAAATGAAGATTGATTTGAATGGGATAATGGATTTTGTATGTATTTGATGGGGCACTTTGATCATGTAGGAGGATGTAGTGTGTGGTGCTGTTGAACTTTGATTCATTATACAGAGAGCTGTTCTCTTCTCTTCAGCCTACTTTCATTGATATAAATGGGGTGGACAAAATAACTGAAACTTGTGTCTGTATAATGCTGTAACACCACAAACTATCCTCAAAAACTGATCATATGGTTGAATCAACACATCTAAAACCACTTCAACCAAAAAAATCTGAGAAAAATCAGAAGTTGTTTTGTTGCTAAGGAGGTTTTCCACATATTAGGATTTTGCTTATAGTGCATAATGATCACAATAAACACAGTAAGAGGAAAGTAAAACAGGTACTGCATAAATCAAGAATCATGATTATAAAACAGAAACTTAAACAAAATAAAATAAATATGTAAAATGTTTCTTTTAAAATGAAAAGGGCTAAACAGTGTTTGTTGGTATGAAGCCAAGCTGCTTCATCTGTACTCTCTGTTCGCTCTGCAGAACCTACCTGCTGGTGGACCCCTGTGAGCGGGAGGAGCGGGTGATGGACGGCCTGCTGATGATCGCCATGAACAAACACAGAGAGATCTGCTCCATCCAGTCCAGCGGGGGCATCATGTTGCTGAAAGAGCAGGTGAATGGAGTGTAGATAATGTTGCTTAGTTTTGAAGCCATTAAGAGCAAATATCTCAAAAAAATGATCACTCGCTGCACTGTAGAGCTTCACAATCTATCATACTGGCTGCCCTCCAGAACACCCACAGGTTGAATAGAACCACAACTAACAAAGCAAAATAACAAGAACTAATTCCTGTGGGAAAGGATGGAGTTTATCAGTTAATCACTTTTTGTGTGTGTTGCTGAAGGTTATGAGATGCAGTAAAATAGCCAGCGTCAAAGTGTCTGAAATCACAGAACTCATCAGCAAAGCCCTGGAGAACGACAAGAAAGCAAGGTGAGCACTATCATCACATTACCACACTTTTATATTCGCCACTATTTGAACTCATGGTGTTGTCTCTAGAAGATGTATATGAACTCCGTGTTTGTACATTTTCCAGGAAGGCGGGTGGTAGGTGTGGTTTTGCGGAGTCTATGCCTCAGGAGCGAATCACAGCCCTGAAAATGGACGAGACTCCAGTGGAGATGACGGAGGTGACAGACAGAGCCAACGACATCGTGCAGAAAGCCGAGGCCCCATCTCAGACGTATCCTTTCCGGAGCCTGAATAACAGCAGCATCATCCACGAGAATGTGTCTTTGCCACTTTTCTATCTGTCACTTTGTCTTATTTAATCCACTGTGGGTCCTTAACCGTACCTACCAGGGTGCCTTCCCCCGTGGTGCCCGTCCCAGGTGTGGGTCAGGTTGGGCAGGGGCTGCAGAACACCTGGGGACTGGACGAGGAAGAGGAGGATGAAGAGGAAGAGAATGACAACAGTGGTGAAGAACAGGAAGTAAAAGTAACAAAGATGGAAGTGGAGCAACATGAAAAAGAGGAGAGCAAACAAGGTTATTACATTTTTCTTTCAATATTAAAAGAAAAGTTCACCCAAAGATGAAAATCCAGTCATTATCTACTCGAATTGATGCAAAAGACGAGAATCGGATGTAAATGTTATGTAATCATTATTCTGTCATTATGTTTTACTGCAAATAAGTTCAAAACATAAATTGGGAAATGGTTTTGAATCGCAGAGGATGTGGTTGAGATATCTGACAGTGAAGAAGAGGAAGTGGTCATACTTCATCCAGAGACACCAGACAAAGCTCCCAAGTAGGTGCACCAGTTGTCTCTTGTATGTATAGAACATTTATATAGCAATAAAGTACATTTTTGCCCTTCACACAAAGGTAAAGATTGTCTTTTAAAATTACATCTCTTTTCGTCCTCTCAGACATACAGGACCCAGTTCCCACCAGAAGGGGGCAGCAGCATCAAAGAAAAGGCAGAAGAAATGAAGGCAGGATCCACTGGAGGTCCCTGCAGTCACAGATATGCATATCTACAGCTGAGCACCTACATGTCTGAGAGTTTGGATCAAAGAGATGTGACAGTACAGAGATGCTTGGATTTTTACTGTGTGAACATGGAGTTTACTTCTTGTTTGGAATCATTTGGATCCATTTAAAAACAGACTGCGCTTACAGATGTATAGAGAACAGTTTTGTAACATATTTTTTTAACAGTGAAAGGATGTAAAAGTGATGGGTGTGATAAAAGAAAATGTTCTTAACCACTGTTGGGTATTTAGCAGACTTTTACATTTCAGTTAACAGTGGTATAAGTTTGTAAGTAAAAATGTGATCTGTGGTGGTGATAGCAAATCTTAATAAAAAGAAAATATTTAAATGTTTGTCTTTGTAAGTTTTATAGTTGAATCCAAACAATCACAAAATTAATTTCTCTGTAAATCGTGTCCATGTTGCAGAAAGCAGAAGTTGTTTGTTGAATTGCAATTACTCTTGAGACTTCTGAAATTTACAATAATCCAATACGTCACTTCTGTCATTCAGTAAAACCCATTTGAAACCAAAATAACGATGTCTGAGAAGTATTCATACGCGGCAAAAGTCAGGTTCCACCGAGATTTGAACTCGGATCGCTGGATTCAGAGTCCAGAGTGCTAACCATTACACCATGGAACCTCCGCTCTAAATCCTGGTGGTACTTTGGTTTATGAAATGTGGAGTATTCGCAATGATCTGAGACGAACAATAATGAGATGGGCTATTTTTTATTGGTGGACATGTACCTACTAAAACTGGTAAGTATGCTCATCCTCATTGACAAAGATATTACACATTATCGTAAACAGTACTTGTTCTCGCTACATTAAATAAATTACTAACGTTTACTAGCATAAATGTCTTGTCTGAATGTGCCGGGATACGTCGAATTTGGGCCTGTATTGACAACTTGTGTCGCCGGTACGATCACAGTATTGATGTACATAAGTCAAAAGGAACGATGGCCCGTACGGGGATCGAACCCGCGACCTTGGCGTTATTAGCACCACGCTCTAACCAACTGAGCTAACCGGCCACGATATACTTGGCTTCCGGCACTCTTCAAATCGTAAGAGTGACATGCACGATGTTTACCGTTCTTTGGATGGATAATTTAATTAGCGTGATTACAACATTAAACCTGGTCTATCAAAAGTAAAGGCCACTACCATGACAGAATACAACAACAAAGTACAATGTGATAACACTTCTCTGACCTGAATCTGTGCTCCTCCAGTCTCTTACTACTATCTCCTAAACATCCCCAACTCTTTATCTTGAAGCTTTGGATGCGAACATCTCTTCTTTCCCACATAAAACACAGGCTACTTTGGAAAGACAGATATATTTCCCAACTAAGGGAAATTAGACTGGGAAAAGCTGTCTGTCTCGGCTCCCCATGGGCCCCAAAAGCCTCAAGTTCACTGTGTCCAAAGCTGTTGTTTTTTTGGTAATTACATCTACTGTAAATTTGTTTTGGAAAATTGTACTATGTACAACCATAGCTCAACATCAACTGACATAATTAAGACCATAAAGTGGGTCCTGCTTTATAACCTAATTAGGAGGCCCTGTCTGATACCATGACTAAATTGTGCATATGATTGTACTTAACTCACACATCATATCTGGGACTGCATAAAACTGCAACACTGTTCACTGACTTGAGACTTCTAATCCCTCTGCCAGTGGGGGTTACTGCACAGCGCACCAGCTACTCTCTGCCAAAATCTTTTACATATTTTCTGAAAGGAAACAACATGTACCCACTTCATAGATGGGACATACACACCCAACCAGACAATGACTGATTGAAAAGGACTGAAAAGAATTAATGACGTACGGCAGTAAGAATGTGTAAGACACACACTGGTGTTCAAGTAGAAAATTGAGTCATACTTTCTGATTCATTACATACACGGGCACTGATATATACTCACACGTATTAGTCTGGTCTTAATCACCAGAAACTGATGCAGTTTAATCCAATGGATTTACAGCTCTTTGTAGGTGCTCTACATTAAATAACCGTACCAGAAAACTAGCGAGCAGTGTGCATTATGTATTCATGCAGTATTTAATGTTACATTCTCTTAAATGTGTGATAGTACACTGCATGCAAAAGGCTGTGCAAACGTGTCAACAGTTCAGCTACTCAGATTTTGCTGTGATCAAAACCAGCTGTGGCTCTTCTTTGTGGTCATAAAGCTGCCGTTTTGCCTCTCAAATGCTATTTAATGAAAAGTCTACTGCTGGTCTGAAGGTGGCTAAATTGCAGATTCTCAAGTTTTCACAGGAAATGTCTTGGAACCAAAATGGTTCTTGGTTGGACAAGTAAAATGTGGGAATCTCAATATTTGGTCTATTGAGGACACATTTCTGTGATCATACAACAAAGGATTGTATATTTTTCAACATCTATTAATTTGTAGTTAGTCACTGTGGGATGATATGGGCATGTGGTGGCACACACACACACATGCACACACACAAGCCTGCGGGTTTTCTTGTCCTAGACAGACTCTTATCAGGTCAGTGTATCATCAACAAACATCTGAGCTCTACCAGGGCAAGTCTTGGTGTGTTAGCATGTGCGCAAATTTGTACGTGACAGTCTGTGTGTGGCTGTGTGCAGAGGAGGAGTGGCATCACAGTTTTCTATAGCATGGAGCGGTCTGTTATCTTAAAAGCAAAAGGTCTCCTGTTTGAGCGATACACAATTCCAACAAAGTTAGCAGGAAAACCTGTAGAACAAATCCTATCTAGATCTCACATGTAAGACACAGAAGTGAAATTCTTGGAAATCTGATTACACAACCAACAGGTGGGCCCCGTTTGAACCCCATTAATTAGGTGTATCATCAGTGTCATTGTTTGTGCATTTGTTTATTGAGATGAATTGTGTGTTCATGTTCAGATTTGCCCATGGCACCGAACCTGTTATGACGGAGCCACATACTCTTGCTCAGTCACACCCATGCCTTGGCTTTAAATTTTTGTCAAACCCATATCAAGCACACTTTGATGAGCCCGTGTTAACATATACACATGACTAACTGCTTTGTAATGCTGTCTAATTCGTTCTCATAAACTTCTGTGTAATCCTACCTAAACCCCTCTCATCACCGAGAGTTCAGGAGTTCAAATGTTTTTAGTCTTCTCCTCCTGGGTTGGCTGATAAGGTACATCGGGTGCAGCTACTTTCTTCACACAGGAACACAAGGCACTTAAACACACGCACATGCACATGCACATGCAGTCAGTCAGTGGAAAAGTACTGGACAGGCAGAGACTATCACTGCCATCAACAGTCCCACACACAAAGCCACAGTTGCTTACTTAGTATATTAAATGACCTACAGGGATGCCGTGGGGGATCAGAGTCGTTATTTGACCACTCAGTGGATAATCTGTGTTGTTACTGGAGCCATGACAGCCACTACAGTGCATCATTTAAGAGACGCTACAGTGCACTTCATTGCTATAAGGGATTAAGGTTGTGGTTTGTAATTCCAGTTTGGACAAATTTGAATAGACTACTGACAGAAATTTAATATAAAATTCTTGACTATGTTTTCAACAGTGTATAATCATCTGAATAGAATAGTTGTTTTTCATGACCTTAGAATGAGCCTTTCATGGAGAGAAGTCACGCCCCTTTGGATGTTCATTTGTCAATTTAAAAGATAATATTTCTGCTCTAATAAGTCGCAGTTTTTAAGTATTATCTAGCTCACTAACTCTCCTTGAGCATGACTGCAGCTGTCAATATAGCCAGACCTTTTTTCCCATCTTTTGTGTGCCGAGGTGACAGCCATGTTGGTGTTGCTAAATTATCTTTTAAACTGACAAACATTGTATATGTAGATTGTGAAAGAAGTGGCTGTAAAACGGTGGATACGTTTATTTGAGCATCACAACCCCCAAGAAATGACTAGTTTGACTATAATAATTTGAGCCATTCCGTACTGGAACTGTAGGAGAGAGTTGGCTGAGGGGTATTCAGTTGGTTGCAAACCGCAACCTCACAGAGTTTGATGTCACTAAATCCCACCTTTAAAAAGTTGCAGAGGGCAGGCAGTAATGATAAGTTATCCTGAGGGACCTCGGACCTGTTCTATAATGGATTACAGCCAGTTGTGTTTTGTATTCTTACATGTTTTTCCCTCCTTGTCTGCTGCCCCTGGTTTCCATTCAGTGACAACTATAAATGCAGACGTGAAGGTAACTGTGATGCACCAAACGTAATGAAATGAAAGGAAACTTCTGGGACAGGTTATTAAAGAAATGAAGGAAATGTTTTCAGATGAGAGGACGAGAGAGGACAAAGGAGTAAAAAGCAGAAAACCAGAGGTGAGAGTGGTTTTCTCATAGCTGTCTGGTCCACAAAGAGGATGTTGTCTGACCTTCGCTAATAGAGAAATAAAAATAGCACAATTATACAGTGGCTGTGACTCAGCATGAATAGACACTAGCTACATTAAGTTGACTCTGCACGGTATTGTGCCAATGCTGAGGGACTAGCATGCTAATGGAATATTTCTACATTTCTGCTCAACTATATAACTAGCTAGCTAGTTGGCTAAATAGCATTCAGTAAGCTAAATAACTGAGTGTATAAGTGAGTGCACAGTAGGCTACTGTTTATGCCTGTCACTTTAGTATCATCATGAATAACTTACCCACCACTGCTAGAAAGCTAGTCATTTCTCTAATGTTACTTTTTTTTCTAAAGAACTTGTTGTAGGCCTATATTTCCAGTCCATTTTTTCTATTATTTATTTATATCATTTAGTTTTCATTCATTCATTCAACCTTTATTTAAATCTCGAAAAATCATTGAAGGCAAGCCCTCATTTTCAATGATGTCGTGAGAGCAAACAAGAAACAGAATAGTTGCTAAAATGTGATAACAAACAGAAACAACAAACATAATCACAGAGCGAATAAACAGAATGGGTACATAACGTGCACTTGTCAATGAGCGTGACAAAACACAAATAAAACTGAGGTGCATAAAAGACAAATGGCAGACAACCATATATGACACACAGTTAAAAACAGTTACCGTTACAGTTTGATTTAAAGTTCTGTCAAACTCTAACCAGCACTGTTCCTGGAAATAATATTTGAATGTGATGTGACATGTGCTTTTCAGGGGAACTATCTGCTGTGATATGCCAATTCCCAAGGGAACTGCTATAATTAAAAGCAACAGTATCCTTTGCTTTGAAACGTGAGCTCCTTCCCCCTAATTAGAGCTGTTTGATGATAGATCCACCTGTTATAATTACAGTGAGAAGGAAATAAGATTGTGGTCTTTTTCCTCCACAGCTTTGCTTGTTGTTCCTTTAACAAGAGATCACTTCTAATATATATATTTTTAGCATGAAAAAAGCAGGGAACCTACAAGGGAAGAACCACCCAACACCACCCACCACAGCGACTCTCAGGGTCAGTTTCTCACACAGTTTCATTAAACTTTCCAGTCGTCAACAAAATCATGTAGGTGATGAATGGCGAAGACACACAACACAGTCGGTTGTTTAGTCCCTAGCTCAAATGTCGCCTGAGAGGCAAACTGTTGGATTACAAGCGATAAAATGAAACTTGGTCATATGAGAGCATTTGCACTTTAGCAGCCTGTATTAATAGTTTGTGGTGTTAATGGCCACCAGTCAGAGTGTTGGTCTTTGTGTCAGTGGAGGTAATGATTTAGACAAGGTTCCCAGTGATTTGAACATGATAGGTTTGTCACTTTTTAACATGAGTATGTTGTTAATTGATTAAGTCAACGGCTCTTTTTTCAACACATGCAGTTAATGCAAAGCTGTGGTTTATTCCCATATAGAATGAATTTACTGAATTTATTAAACAAGTACAGGCCCCTACTTCTGAATATAATATATGAACAGAATATAGAAAGCAATCTGTGTAGAAACATCATAAACTGGCATGGTTTGAGCATCAGTGACATCAGTGAAGTGAGATGTCTGCACAGATCCCAAAGGATACTAAAAGAAAACCAGCCCCAGTCTGTTCACCCTGCTGCCATCTGACAACAGATACAGAAGTATCTGCTGCCGTACCACCAGACTACAGAGCAGCTTCATACCTCAGACTGAGACCGTTGAAATCATCTTTAACACCCTACCATAAAAAAAAACTGTTATTTTATTGTGTAGCATGAAGACACTACAACTTCTTCAGCTGTGTTGCAGAATGACAATTAAATGAACCTTAAACCTGGAACCGTCCTGATTAGTTTGGGGACTGGCCATCACAGGAACCGTAAGTCAGCCAGTACACCACAGAACAATGTACTGTTGTATGACAAAGACAATGTTGTGTTTCATCATTGGTGGAATGAGAGAACTAAACAGGATTACACAGATCTAGCATGAGGTCTGTTTTCAATCACCTTAAATCTCTCAAAGTACCAGTGTAACTAAACTATGAAACTTTAGCTAAGCTAAGCAGGGAGGTGCGTAGATGTTTTTGGAGGCAGGGGTATAAAGGAAAAGGGAAACTCGTATTATCAAAGTATTATCATTTAAGAGTTTCCTGATCGATCAGCAACTGAAAGGACAATGGATAGTGAGAATCTAGAAGTAGATAAGGCCATATTTCAGGATAAAAGAACATATTTGATTACCCATTAGCTACTGGTAGATAACAACCAAGCGTTCAACTACTTCCAAGCTAACATTAGTGTTTGATATGAAAACATGTAAATTAACTCTTGGACACATTTATTTAAACCTGGAAGTGAAACAGGGTGTAATCAAACAGCGATGTTAGCTAGGAAGTGTTTCAGTATCATCCATCTGTATATCTTTATATGCTGATCAAAAATCTGTTGAAATGAGTTGAATTCATGTTTCTGCATATTTCAAATTCAGGTCACCATAGCCTCCATGAATAATGATGCTGAGACCATATTTTGGGTACAATATCAGTGAAATTGCAACAAACTTGTGAAAAATGTAGTTAAAAACAAAACAAAAAACCCCCCCACAGATTTATCCAGAGAATTTACAGCCATGTTTCTGCTGTATCACACAGTATTTATCAGAGCCATGGGCCTTTCTCTGCCGGAAATAAAAATATCATTCTTCAGGAGCTACTAGGAGACATGTTAGTTTCGGATGAAGATGCACAGATCAGGCAAGTGCACAAATAGACAACAAAGCACCTGTCATTTTTGCTCTCAGACTCAAAAAGTGCCCTCTTGGCTGGTGTTAATTGTATTCAGCTATTATCATTATTTTCCAGTTAAAAGGGGAAGAGACAGTACTATCAACACATTTCCAATTGCCAAAAATCAGCTGCTCTACCTCTCCTTGCAATTTTCATCTGCTATTTAAAGAACTTTGGAGCATTTCCGACGGTTGGTAATTTTGTGGTGTGACCTGAAATTGACCGCACTGAGGGATATGATTTAACTGAGTGTGTCTGCCAGGCTTTCACCACAGGCAGGTGTTAGAGAACACAAGGTCCACGTGTTAGCTTCCTGGCATTATTTGAAGGTTGTGCCCAGGCACACACCCTCTCCAAAAGCCTGTAAACACCTTCTTGAATGTTAAGCTTTCTTGTTTCAGACAGATAGTGTATTCTGTCATGTCTCTAGCTGTGCTATCTAATAAAAAAGGCACAAAAAGTCCCCCCAAAAGAAGAAAAGAAGTCAAATATTTGTTTTTTTCGGAGTCTGTACTCTACAGCTGCGTGTCACATGTAAGACAGACCTTTCTAATGATTCATTAGATACTTAAACTCAAGCATATGCCGCCAGCACCAGGCTTTTTCAGAAGTACACAGATTTTTTTGGTTTTGTACACAACAAACAGGTTGGCTATAACTTGAAGTTTATACAGAGGTGGTCTCGAAATGTTATTTTTGTGCTTTCACTGTGGAGAATACACTATCTGTCTGAAACAGGCAAGTGTAACGTTCAAAAAGCTTGTGTGATTCTGGAGAGACGTGCATGGACGCAACCGTCAAATGGCCTAATGCCAGGGCACACAGTACACATTGCTTTCACTAATATCACTTTCATACTGAATGTAAGGTTAAACAATCCAGCCCTTAACGTTGACACATGTAATAGCATCATGCCTGACAGGGAAGACACCAGGGCGTCCTTGCAGAGTTTGTTAATCTGGCATTATTTAGCCAATTTAGTTAGTCTTTTATTGAGCTTTGGGGCATCTCCCGCTGGTTTCGGATTTTTGTGGTCTAATCTGAAGTGAAGCTGAACAGTCGGCTGGGTGTGTATGTCATACAAGTGATGTTGCAACACTGATGCAGTGGAAGGTGGAAAAGTACAACAAACATATGCCATTATGACCAGCACTGGAGAAACATCGGGTAGGATTAGAGAATTTGTGGTTGGGTTGAGTGCCCCTTTTTTCCTCAGAGCTCCTGCCCCTGAAAACATCTGCCCGTCCCTGACACAATACAGTATCTTTATATCAACATCAATTCTACAAGCCAGGTATACAAGTTTCCATGTATACCTGGTGTGAATACGCATTCTCATCATCTGCCCGCATTGTGATTAGATACTAGTATGCAAATTCGTTAGGCTGGCTCGGCAGGCTTGTCAAAGAACAACAGTGGACTGGTGTCCATTTTTTGTGTGGAAAGACTAATAGTACTACTTGTAGCCTTTGCCTGACCTTTTTGAGCTAGAAGGATGAGACAGAGTAAGGTGAAATCTCAACTTGCTTGTTGGATGAACTTTTCTCTGTGCTCACCTTAAATCTGAGACGTGTACAGCGCGGACTGCAAAAAAGGTAAATTAAAACAGAATACAACCAGAGACCATCTTGTGATGGGATCACACTGGCCCCAATGCTCATCAACATTTTCAGTCTGACCAATGACTACTTAGTAGTGATTAAAACATTATTAAACCATGCCCATCTATGATGCACCTGTAAAGTTCCATGATTCTAACTTGCACAGTTGTGACGTTATCGTGTTGACAAAATCTGTCCACAGGCAGACATATAAACACCTGGCAAAGAACTCAAAACTGCTCCTGTGTAAATAGAAAGAAGATATTTGTTTCATCCACTTTCCGCTGCAGACTCAGTGGAGCGGTCGACCTCTGCCTCTTGGCTGGGTTGCCAGGTAGCACGACACATGCCACAAGAAACTGAGAAACACCAATTGAGAGATTGACGAGAGAATTACTGAAAATCTGGAGTGTTGGCACGTATAGTTAACTGTAAGAAGCTATATCCCTTTTTTTTCAATTAATAAAATGAGGGAAAGGTACACTAGTATCAACAAAAAAAGATTGACAAAATGCAGCTACACAGCCACTTCTTGCAATTTTAATATGCCAATAAATGAGTTTGGGGCATTTCCACTAGTTTGAGATTTTTGTGTTCGAACGCTGTGTGTAGTGGCTCAGCTAGAGTAGAGTTTCTGCTGTCCTGATACCAAGACTACAAACAGTTGTGATTATGTTAGAGTGCTTCTTGAAGTGTGGGAGAAGCATAAATATTTAAATATTGACTCACTTATGACTCACAAGTGTCTTTTCCATTGAATCTCATGTGGTTTGGCTCAGACCCACCTGGAGCCTTTTAATAATCCGATTCCGATCTGAAGCGTTCCTTGAAGTGCTACTTGGAATGTGTCATTTACCTGGAACGATGTAGTTTGAACAGGAAATGTTTTATAGTCGTTGCAGTGGTTTGACAGTGACAAACGGTATTTTGTTGTGTAAACTACAAGTTTTGGCAAGAGCAATGACGCAGGACACCTTCAACGGTTGACATGAAGTACATCAATTGTTAGGCAATTCAGACCTGGTAGTAAGATCTGTCCTGAGAGATCATGTCCCAAGTGAACAGCTTAAAGCTACCGGACATCACACCTTTTTAACACGTGTCCCATGTGACCACCTGTGATTGGATTTCACTTCTCTGCTCTATGTGCAAATAAACATGTACAGTCCATCAGTGGATCAATTGGACTGAATGTTTTTTTTACACAAATAAGGAAATATCTCTTTATGTATAACATCTGCTGACTTAACAAGAAGGCCAAAAGTAGTTAAGAATTGTTTTAGACAGTGTTTCACAAAGTATATAAAGTTTCTCATAACTCAACAACTCACAACACTGAGCGATTTTTTAAGGGTGCCTGGAGACTTTCTCCATACAGTATGTGTCAAAGAGGGATTGGCAACTGTTTACTGAATTTGTAAAATTTGACATGTTTGCTGTTAATCAAATAAAATCTGAAGTCTTCTTTCTTAAATGTGGTGTGAATGATGAAATCAGGTGTGACAGTGAGTTCAAACAGCTGCTAAATGTTGGGAGGTAAGACGCACTTCAGACACGGAAGCAGACAGCCCGGTATAGTGCCGTGACAAGCTGACATGTTGTGTTGTGTGAAAGATTTAGACTTGGCAGTTGCCATTTTGCTAAGTTTGTTAAGGTTTATTCCTAACGCAACAACTCTTAAAATCATAGCGTACTGTTCCCAAACAATGAATGTGTCTTGGGGGTGTTCACACCTGTACCTAGAGTTGTCCACATGTGATCACTCAGGACACCAGTTGATACCAGGTCTGAACAGCCTCTTTGGTTCCAACAGTGAGGGGGTTTGAAAGGTCACTCCTTCAACCTGGTGCACAGGCCTCCTATCTTTCCCTCTTTTCCTTGGTTGGATTTCTGTCGGGAGGACTCTGGATGGTTGGATACTGCAGAGCATGAACGAAATGTAGCAACAGACAATTTAGACTAATTTAAATGAGGTGGATACAGATAGTTGGCAGAGAGGCAGTCAGGCATACAGACAGTGTTATCACTGCAGAGCGGGGTTCTGTCCAAAGGCAACAAAATCTACCCACCAGCACTTCTAAACCTCACTAACATGTTACAACTCATTAGTTTATTCTGTAGAAACCCCACAGTGCCTGACTGTCTGTTTCTCCTTAATAGTCTTTATAGCTTAGAGAGAGCAGTTTCAATCTTCTCATGAGTATTTTCCATAAATGTCTCTCCTGTGAAGCTGAAAACCAGTACTTTAATCCTGTTCACTTTCCTTAAATTCCAACACGTTGGAGAACAGAGCTAAAACAATTAACGATTATCACTGTTCTAGTATATTTCTAGGAAACTGCAGTCTGTTCACCTTTAACTTCTGAAAGCCATAAGATCATCTTTTATTAACAACCTATAGTCCCTGTCAAATACTTTTTTTATTTCAAAGAGGCATTAAACCCAACTAGATGAACCTGAAGGAACCAGAGCAACAAAACTTGACCTAATCTCCAATCAAAGCAGCGAAAAGTGTGATGGAAATCTGAGTGATGCATACAAGTTGGGCTGGCCTACGAGGCTTCTCTGTCAGTCATGGTGTCAAATTCTATGTTAGGTAAACAGTTGTGATTGGCCTGATATGGACCAGAGGGAAATCTGTCAGAAACGAAAGAAGCTACTGAAAGTTAAGTTTTTTTCTTGCTCCAAGGCTACTAGATTTACAGTGTTACAACAGCAAGCAGGGGAGGTGCATTAGCAAAAAAGTATCAATTTTATTGTGGCTAACTGGCAGCAAATGAAACTGTTACAGACCTGACATTTGCGTGGTGCCCTGCCTTCACAGTGAAGAAATTATTGCTGGTCTCTGAAATGTTGCCCACAGACTGCTCTGGTGGACCATTTATATTTGGTCTGCTGCAACAAAATTCAATTCTTAAAATAGAATAAACTAAAACGCAGATGTCCAGGAGCTGTTATTCTCTTCCTCCCTCTCATGTGCCGTCTCTCCGTCACAACCTCAGCAGAATGACACAAAAGACGGAGGAGCTAGTCCAAGTTTGAAACTAATGTCAGGTTAAACCCATTAAAGCCATGAATGCTCATAGTATTTCACATTTTTACTGTGTAAATGTTTAAGCAAGCCTCTACAACCATGCTGCTGTAGACTCAAGGTTTTAGGTACAGCACCTCCGTCACCATGCTAATATGCTTTCAGTGACCATGCTGACGTTTAGTGGGTACAGTGTTTACCATGTTAGCATGCTAACATTGGCTAATTAGCACTATAGTTGAGGCAGAGGAGAAAGGGAATTAGTTGTGGAGGTATCTGTGATAAACCAAAGAAGAGTTGACTTGTTGATGGAGCTAGATGAAAGGTCTGTGAATAACTCAAGTCAGACTTTCCAACAGTTGTTGAGATATTTCACTCATGCAAAAAAAACCAACCCAAAAGCTTCTGACAGTGCCAAAGGGTGATTGACATAGTTATAAGGGTATACCATCTGGGAACCATGAATTTCCAAACCAAAATAGATAGATAGATATTTTTGTCTGGACCAAAGTGGTTGACAGACAGACTGACAAACATTGGCATCCATAGAAATACACCTGCAGCATGGCTAAAAAAACATCTTGGAAATCATAAAAAAAGAACAGTGATATTGACAATGATATTTAAACAGCTTTCACTATGTAAGTACAGTTTGCTCCAGAATCATTCATTTAGTCATTCTTTTTTAAAGCTAGAAATAATGTCAAAACATTTCTTAAATGTAAAACACAGATTATAGTTTTGTGTTTTTATTTAGGGAAATATCAGAAATGCTCCTTTGCTGGCCGGAGCTCGAAATTTAAGTCTCTTTAGTTTCAATTTTTATTATTATGTTGCTGCGTTCACTGTCTTGGCAGTCTTTTGTGCAACTCCACCACCTTCCCACCAAATTCTGATCCTCCTCATATGAAAGTCAGGTCAAAAGCATGTGATGTGGGCATGATAGGACAGGTATCGTACAAATATCAGTATGGCATGTATGACGCATACACATGTGAATGTTCAGTGTTTCGCAGCGATGTTAACTGTCAGCATTTTTATACAGACAAAGTAAACACACTTGCGTTGTAGCTGGGCTGTATAGCTTCATATGTTTGTGCCGAGTGGTCACGGTACAGGGGTCACGGTTTGGAGGCTGCCAAGTACTGGCAGGAAGCTGTTAGCTGCTGACCATTAACAACATGTGCGGAAGTTACCAAATTGTTTGGGAACAGTTTGGGTTCCCAGTCAGCTACAACAGCAACGAAGAGAGGGTGTACATAATATTTGGGTGACTTGAGAGTTTAAGCCAAGGTGGAACTAACTGAAAAACTCTTTTGTTAAACTATTTTTTATTACTCTATCTAATTGTATTTCAATTTCAAGGCACAAAAAATGCTTTAATTTAAGTTTCTTTTTATAGCCTATTGTGAACTTGTTGGCCTAGACCACACAGTTTTGGAAACAGTAAAACATACTGTTCTCTGTCCAGACGGGCATTGTAGCACAATTTTAGACCTCTGTACATAATGCTAACACACCTGAAAACCCGTCTCATATGACCAGTCACGTACACTGGGCAGATTGTGTTACAGAAAATAAAATACAATTTTGACTTTTACTTGCTCTTTACTTGCTTCCTTACTTTAACTTTTAGCTTCTACTACAGGTACCAGGGCTGGTACCAAGGTAACAGGTAATTCTTCCTGAAAACAAGACAATAATAATGAAGCAGTGGACCGTGACCGCTCTTCACAGAATCCGCTGGATAATGCTTCTTTTTTTATTAAAACATTGTCAGCAGTCATTTTTGTCTTTGTCAGTTGTATTTTCAATTTCCGTTTTAGTCTTTCTAAAAGTAGACAACATGACATCTATTTCGTCGATGTACAAACTCAAATACTCCAAAATGAATATGCTCTGCCTGTGATAGAATGCTGATGTCACTGCTTTATGCGAGATTTGATCTTAGAGCAGTGAGTCTGAACCTTTGTATGTTCACATTATCTATTGACCATCATGCCGATGGAAAGTCAGGTGAAGTTCCTTAGTCCACAAAACATTTCTGGAGCTTTACAGCAACACTGCACTGCAGCATCCTCCTAAACAAGTGAAGTGAATGGGGACTTGTTTTAAAATGTTAAACAACTGAAGAACAAAACATAAAACGTTCCGTGGACTGCGAAACTTCACCTGACTTTCCATCGGCACAGTGGTGAGTAGTTAATGACTGAATTTTCATTTTTGTGTGAACTTATCCTTTAAGGCATAAGAATACTGTGGAATACATCTACAGCTTTGGAAAACTTAGCAATTTCTTTCTCTCAAACACATTTCTCTGAAGGCTCTCACGTGTTTCATGACCCACTAAGGTGATTTCAACACAAAGACAATAATTTGCTTTCAACCTTTTATTCTGACAGAACATCACCCCATGGGGATTTACATTAATTGATTACAAAGTAGGGCCTTGCCAAGAGGCAAGAGAGAACAGCCTTCACAAAAGTTCAGTATACAAACAACACAGTTTCTGACAATCAACATGCATAATAGTATAAAACCAAATACATATTAGGGGAAAATATAATACAAAAAGAACTTTCCAGTACTTTCATACATCATGTTTGACTAACCCCACATGAAAAACAAAACATTTCTCCTCAGAAATGACAAAATTGCACAGATGACCGCCGGGAAGTTTTCTTCCATCAGATCATGTCTGGAGTGTTTATTCTACGTGGCTGCTGACACAAAAGAACAGATATTTAAATGTGTGAAGGTGAAATTACATTTCATGTTCTGCAAAACTGAAGGTGAATTTATTTTACTTTAAATGTTGCTAACTTGAAAATACACATTTGCATTTTTCCTCTAAAACTCACGCTTTTTGGTAAAATATAAAAAGTGTAAATATACAAATCATGATTAGGACTGTACAGTACAAGAGTATAATACAGGTAGAAATCACAATCACTATATAAAAAGATGGATGCATTGTGTTTGTTCTGTGCGACCATTCTTTGGAAAATAACATTCATACAGTATGCTTTGGATGGAAGTTAGAATTTAAGTTTTGTGTACTTAAAGGCAACGTTACCAGTTAATGAGGTATTCAAATGCTTTAGTATACACCCATTTTATGATGACCAGCAAATGACCGCTGTCAGCGGAGTGAAACCATTTTCCAGTGATATTAAAGGTAACTGTATGATAGAGGAAGGCAGGAATCTCTGTGCACAACAAACTTCTACGTAGGCTCAGTACAACAATACATACATACAAAACAAGAGGATTATTAAACTGTTTTCTAATAAAATTGTATTATTAAAGAAAGTAAATATTTGCACTGTTGTGAAACTTCAATGCAAATTCTCAGAATCAAACATTTTCACCACGGCAGACGAAAAAGTGATCCCACTGTAAACTACAGCTTTGCAGACAATATTTAACAAAAACAAAACTATACAGTAAAAAGTCACTGAAAGGCACAAATCTCACACTGACGGACAGAGAAGATGAACGAGGGATATGTCCGGCATTCTTTCTCTCCGTGCAGTTGTAGAAAACTGCTACATTCAGTTAAATGTAATGTGAGTAGATTGCAGCAGAGGGGAATGGGCTTACGTTAACTGCGGCATGCTGGGAGATTGAGAGCTGCAGTTTTGTCTCTTCCTGCTGCTGTTCACGACATAAAATAGTCATCAGGACAAAAATATCGAGTAAAATAGTGCTTGTGTCACCTCCGTCCAAGTGTTCTTGGTTGCCGTTTGTACTTTTCAATATTGCTTACACGACAAAGTCACCACTGGAAAGGAAAGTCACCCATAGCTGGGGTGTTTCAGACTTTGTCACAGTGTAGTAAAAGAAAACAGTCTTAAACTTGCCGGGCTACTGAGCAGTACACGGGGGATCTGTGAAAATGTACATCATGCAAGTATGAACCTTTACATCTTAGATATGTGGACTACTGCAGATAAGAAATGAATGATAAATGCACAGTAAAGCAGTTTGGTGATCACAAAACAGAACAGTCTGTCATTTCAAAATAAAATCGGACTGGTGTATAATCAGTGATTGCATATGGAAGGTATAACCTAGACGATAAAAATTGATTATCTAAAATCAACCCCCAAGCCAAGAGGAAACTGAATCGTCGCTGCATCACAAAGCTTGAGGCAGCAAAACGACTAGAGAAAGGAAATGATCACATCAGAGTCAAAAAACAAGTTAAACAATTAAAATGTCTTTACAAATGCGTCATGCAAGAGTGCAGAGCGTGCATTTGTTCTTTGAGAGGCATTTTCTTTGTTCTAGGTGTGAATGAGAGCCCCGTCATGCTGCACATAGCTGCTAATCATGAACAGAGGTTCACACTGAGAGAGAAGCTTGGTGCGCTTCCGGTACAGTACGGCATCGTGAGACACACCCGGGTGGAGCTGATTAACAATGATTCGGTAAAGGACAAAGCACATGGCTTGTTGCATTCCTGTTTTCTGTGAAGCTATGTGACGCAATCTGATGCACTCGCTCTTACAAAAAGCCAAATCCAATAAATAATTACAAATTGTGACTTGTAAACGTTTTGTAATTATTCTGTTGGATTGATTGTTTCTTGTGTGAGTCTTTTTGCCATAAAGTTCAATTTGTGTCTGTCAAAAAGGAATCTTAAGGCGGGATCTCAATTACTCAAAATGTCTAAAAACACAAGTCTGATCTTTGTTGAGAAGTATCGAATGAATAAGAGGTATAAGTTGTATTATTTAACACATTTAATGAATTTGAATGGCTTGACGGTCGAACTGATTTCTTTGTATGGACTGCTTCCATTTCAGTGATGTGTGACGTTATAATGCAGCTTGATCTCTGGCATTTTATCCTGGGCCTTTATGTATGTAAACATATTTAATTATATGCTATGCTGGCTAATGGCTTGTTTGCTAATGTAAACTAGCCAGGGAGCCTATTTTACAGTATTCTTTGTGGAAGACAACTGATGAAGGAGGGTGTCAGAGAGCTCAGATTGCCCTCTGCTAATGTAAATGTCATCGCCACAAATTCACTGTGATACTGAACACAATCTGTACATAATGTCCAGCCTTTGCCGTTGTTCCCCCCTTGTGAACTCCTGCTTGGCAGACGAACAAACACGTCCGACCCCAGCCTGTGCCCATCTTCTCTCTCTCCGTCTTCCCGAGCCTCTTCAGCAGCTGGTGGTGTCCAGTAGCTGTTTGGCCGCGGCGCCATCCTCGTTGTCCGGGTCTGTCCTCTTGTCACTCTCGGCTCTGGGTGTCGGTTTCTGCGTGCGCTTGATTTTGAACACATCCCACCGCTCAGACAGCAGACCCTTGTTGAAAACGATGGATGCCAGCCAGGAGAAGAGCAGAATGGATGCGAGCGAGATGAGCATGATGGCGGTGCGGAAGGGGAAGTACTGAGTGAGCTTTCCCTCCGCGTCCAGCCGGCAGCCGGGGAACTTGATGGCTGGCTGGAGGCCGATGAGCGGCTCGCCGCTCAGGACCCTCAAGATGAGCCCCATGAAGTAGCCCACGGTGGCTCCGTAGCCATTTGACACCTTGAAGAAGAGGATGCAGACCAGCTGAGGGAACATGATGGTGTAGGACATGTCCACGCCCACAAGCCAGAAGACCAGGACGCTGCTGTCCAGGAAGGTGAGGGCAGTGCCAGCCATACCCACCACCACCACTGAGATACGGATCACCCACTGCATCTCACGGTCTGACGCCTGAGGGAGTGGAGAGAATGACAACAAGAACCGCAAAGCCAGTTAATTTTACACCTACAATGTGAGAAACTAAGAACATCTGGTGCGCACACAGTACCAGCACTATACAGTGAGGAGGCTCATTATATGGAACATTCCCTTGGGGTGAAATTATGAAAAAGGTCATTGTTACAAGAGAGCATCATCATAAACAAGACTCATTCTGAGAGAGTGGGCATATTGTACAATATGTACAGTTTTGTAAAGTCAATAGCTACTCTGTTGCTGTATACTGTGAGAGTACAATAAGTGACAGAGTCTCTGAGCTGTCTGTGTCCTGCGGCTAGGGGTTTTTACGAGGATGGTCAACAGATTATTACTGTTTATTAAATGAGATTTAAGATCCTAAAAGGGAGACGATGAGATTGCATTCATTCCATCAAAGTGCTTAGGCCGCATTCAGACAGAATCAGGCGTTGCAGCAATCAGCCGCATGGTTGTGCAACAACAGAGGAGCACACGCCAGACACACCATACCCATAGGAAAACAGCTGCTTTGAATTTTTAATACTGGACTTCACTGTTTCTTCAGTTACTGCTCATAATAATTGCAATTGTCTCTGGATACACACACTATTCATGTCTTTCCTCAAAACTCTCACCTGCTTCCTGATAATGTTCTTGTAGATATTTGAGGAAAACAATGAGGCAGAGGACAGAAGAGCTGAGTCCATGGAGGACATGACAGCAGCAGCTACAGCTCCGATGCCAATGACAGAGATGTAGGTGGGTGTGAGGTACTGCAGAGCAATGGGTAGGATGGAGCCTGCCTGGTCGCGCTCATAAGGGGTGGGCAATCCATAGGTGGTTGAGTTCCAGTCTGGAAAGAACAGGTGAATATTTGGACTCAGGGAACGCTGATAAACAGAGCTTTATTCAGTGAACACTAAGCACAAGAAAGCTGACTGAAGAAATATTCAGAACTGCAAAAGAAGAGTGTGTACCTGTTGACGCAGCCACAGCCCCGATGAGCACAGAGGGGATACCCAGCACCAGGCAGAAGGCTGAAGAGGCGAAGCAGGTCACTTGAGCCTGGCTGTAAGATGAGGCTGACAGGATTCTTTGGTAGAACGCCTGGTAGGCCAAGCCACCCAGAGCCTGGAATGAACACACAGGTCAGTTCAGTCATGATGACAGGAATCAGTCAGGACAGGACGAGGAGGCGCAATCCTCTCATGACTTTGCCGTTGTTATGTGTGCCCATTAAATTCAGCTACTGCGATTGCAGAAGTCATGTCAACACTAGAGGTGCAATGATATGTTTATTTGTCCCGGGCTGTTCAGAACAGGATATTTTAGTATGCATCTTTCTCGGAAGGCTGCCTTATCCAAACAATTACAGTCAAATTAGTCTATTTATGTCCACTCCACTCGTGTGTCAAACAGAAATTTGAGAGTGTGAGTTTTACCCGTAAAGTTCTGGCAGTGCGCCAGAGCCAGCTAGCTGTAGCTAGCTCATGTGGTGTTGATGCTTCAGTGTATGGGTTCATTACGGTACCTACCGAAAATGTAATGAATGTGGCCCTAAAACTTTGTGTACTGTTACACCCTTGTAAATACTGCACAGGCTGTGTAATACACGACTTTTAGAGCTGTCTCTGTGTGCATAATGATCTCTTCCACTCCACTCACCAGCAGCATGAAGTCGTCAAACCACTTGCCGGCCTCATCAAGCTCCACCTTGCCAACCCAGGGAGCCTGGAAGGTCTCATTGTAGGCAGTTAGTGAGATGTCCAAAGAGTGAGGGTTGGTCATCATGAAGGGAACACACACCCACTGTATACACAAACACAAGAACACAGCTAATCTGATTATGGGCCCGGTGGGGGAAGTTTTCAGTCAGTCACTGCAAATTAAGCAATCTGAAACTCGAGCTGGAGTTCAAGCTCCGGTTTCTGAGTGGTATTCAGCGCTCTAATGCCACATTATGGTGATTTATCCAGAATTACCAGTATTTAGTTGACAAAATAATCTTACCACGAGGTCCATTTGGTATCATATCACATGATCTTCTTCAGCTGCTGAAGTTTAATCAGTTTTCATGCAATATCAGGGATGAGAGAAGCTAAAGCATTCCATGACAACTAGGCCAAACTGCTGCTGATGAAGATCATGTGAACTTATCAAAAGCTCTGGAGCAGCTAATAAATTAACCTTATGATGATGATTATCTTGTCAATTACATTATCTTCTAGCTACAATATGTAGTTTCAACTGACTTGAATCAGTCAATAATAAAGTAAAATCAACAACAGAATGTGAAGAAATAGCAGTTTTGACATCACGATGTCCATGTACTGTTTTGCAGAGATATCTACTGAAATTAGCATGCTAACCAGCTAGCCCCTGTGTAATCCTGTGTTAGTGATCTTAACACTTATACTCCCCTGGTCCCTGAGCTACCAGTGCAAATTGCTAGCTGCACTATTAACTGAGTTAACAAGCTAGCGGCAGCTACAGTTAGCAGCAGTTAGTGGTTATTCCGCTGACATGCTGCCCCCCATGTGTTTTGAGTTTGAATTTGACAGCTGGCCAATTCTTACATATTGCACCATTAAAAATAAACTTTTTAGCTGTCCTGTTAGCACACAAGCTAACCAGCTTTCTAGCTTTTTCTTTTTTAAATAACTTTTTACTGAATAAAATAATTCACATTCCTGAGAATGCAAAGCCAGGGTGAGTAAACAACACAGTACACGTAAAATTAAAAGAAGAGAGCTGTTGTGTATGTTCCTGGCTAGCTGCAGTGTTAGCGGTTAGCTTGTGTGTTAAAGTAGTTACAAACCAGGTCTGAAAGTTGTTACCAAGTTTCTAGAAGCACGTGTTTTGCTCAGATTTATCGGCTCACTTGGTTGGAAGCCATTGTGAGCACTGAGTGAGGGAAACTTCATACAGACTTCATGTTTGTCAAATAAGCTAATGAAATTAGGAGGCTACGTGCTTTAATTTAACAGGTAATTTAATCAGCTAGCATAGCTCGCACTTTTGCTGGACTCTATATTGAAATTTAATCCTGCTGTATACTTTCATCCACTTTTTCCTACTATGTAGTTGAGTGAGTAATCTGATAGGACTCATGAATGATGTCCATCCAGAAGAATAGAGCTGGAGCTCTAAAGTTTCCCGACCTGACTATACAAAATGGCGGCGGTGTAAACGGGTCAATAGATGTTACGCACCAGACTGATAAAGATGAGGATGAGCTGGATGACATCTGTGTAGGCCACAGAGTAGAGCCCCCCCAGCAGTGTGTAGATTATGGCCACCACTGAGGAGATGATGATGGAGTAGACGTAGGACAGGTCCAGGATCACACTCATAGTTCCACCTGGAACAAGACAGCAGAGCGATGAGCATCAGAGGACTGACAGAGAGTCTACAGCAAGTTTTCTACAGGCATCATACAAGCGTCAGTTGCTACAGGTACATGCCACTGCTTACTGTGAGACTAGTCTAGTTTCATTGTCTTATTAGCTTCTCAGTCTCTCTTTTGAATGTTTTCTTTCTCTCACACAGACACACACGTATGCATGCATCCACTCTTACTAATACTAAAGATGTACTAAGAAGCTAGGCAATGGCATCATCTTGTTATACTGTTCATACGTCTTAATGCAGTATTTAGTATAGAGTAAACAGTGTACTTGGACAAACAAAATACACAAAAAAAAGCATAACATTATAACTAATCGTCATCTAATTCCAGAATAAAGTTATCATTAAACGTGGGTGGCTTTGGTTTAAACCTTTAACAGCATCCAAGAGCTTAGATAAAGCAACAAGCCAACGTAAAAGTGATAATGATAAACTTATGACAAACTAAACGTAAAAACAGAAGCAGCCTATTGATTGTGACACCAAAATGTTCCCTTTTCACCCTCTTTGGGTAAATTATCACCCTTTTAATAAAGAAATAAATCAAGAAGAAGGTAAAGAGAAGTGTCGTCAAGTAGTGAAACAAATGTATGAAATGTGAAAAAACTATATAAGTAAATGTAAACAAGTGAATAATAAAAAAATAAATCTTGTTACTCAAACAAGGCAAGCAAAACGTCACTACCTTCACCGTCTCTTCTGCCACATTGCCAGGGTCCCCCCAGCCGCAGCCTGCAGCCACACCACAACAATGCCCTTAAACAGAGAAGTGTCAGATCGGCACC
>NC_140186.1:33321342-33663842 GCF_965226575.1 Pagrus pagrus
GCGGGAATTAAGTACTTAGTGTGTTTAACTCTGTAAAAGTCAACATAGGGAAGGGTTTTATTTTTACAGGTTGTTATATGGAGGCAGGTAATGGAGGGTGTAAGTGTCATATAAATGTGTCTGTTTACGGAGGAGCTCCTGATGGCACAGACAACAGACGAGGGCTAAGATCCTAATAAGCACAGACAGCTTAACAGATATGTGCACACACAAACTGCCCTGTCCACTAAACCTACACTTGTAAAAACGCTAACACACACACACACACACACACACACACACACACACACACACACACACACACACACACACACACAGCCCTCCTCCCTCCTCCATGTAAATATGACGGACGTCAGTCTGAAATTGTATCCACTCTGCGACGTAAACAAACTAGCGCCTGTCTGACAGTCTCAACCCCTGTGGCCTCTGCAGCCCAAACAGCACCCTCCTCCATTCCCTCTGAACGTGGGCCTCACATGGGGGAGCGAGCTTCATCTGCTCCAGGGGAGGAGCACAGAGCTGTGACCCCTGAAACTCCCTGGACCTGACCCCATGTTTAAAAAAAAAAAGCATGTCTGACATCTATGTCCCCCACTAACTTGATGCAAGACAAATCAGTATTTGGTTTCTGTTGGGAAACACACACACACACACACACACACACACACACACACACACACACACACACACACACACACAAAATGGTCATCCAGCTTTCAAAGTCCAAATTCTTTTGAATTATGCACTTTCAGATAATTTCCTCACCGTTATCATATTGTCTTAAAATAAGACAATAGAGGAGCAAAGAAGCCAGAAAATCTTTACATTTAGGAAACTGGAAAATTCAATTACTTAATAATCTAATTGACTGTTGCAGCTCTGTTGGTTACCTTTCTTCAAAGTTGAAAATTTTGCAGCCTGTCACCAGCAGCTTTTCTATTTCCTGACATATTTCAAATTGATCCGGCGTCAACAAATGCTGAAAATGATAGTTGTTTTGTACCTGCATTTTCGATCGACAGCGGTTAGTGCAAAACTCACTCAAACTCATAGCATTAAGAGCAGCAGACTTTGAGACTGTCACGACCCATGGCATCTTTTTCGACCATCCAACCTGACAGGCTGGACCACCCCAGGGAGGAAGAGAGTCGGAATAAGAGCCATGCTAATCCAGCTTGGTTTAAGGCAGCTCCTGGCTAATGTCCGGTTACAGGAAAAGGAAATGGACAAGATAGGATGGCAGAACAAGGTGAAATCAGAGACTGTTGTGCCTACAGAGACCTGTTGTCACAAGTTTATTAACCAGTGGGAAAATATCCTCATCAGGCTTCCCTAATTAGAGAAGATGACATAAAACAAAGGTCCCTAGATGTACTCAAACTGGAAATTGTAGTTGCATGGTGTGAATCTCTGATAGCTCCTCCACCAGGACACTGCAGCTGGTTCCATTTTATCCACTTGGCAACTCTATTTTATGTTTTTGTGTCTGGAGAAGTGCTCTGATGCAATGTTTCCCATAGAGACAACAACAATTTGTTTAGAAAGAACAGAGGAACAGCAGGGAAGATTAGCAATTGTCATCATCACAGACAACTCAAATCTATTACGAAGTGCTAGCCATAATTTTAAGCTGTTTACAAGAATCAAACCACCGGAGAAACTAGGTGCAGAGGGCACCTCATTAAGAAAATGTGACACACCCACTTCATTAAGGGATGTTCCTTCAATTTCCACTCTCAGAAATATTGCAGGTGTTATGTAACCACCCAAGGGTTTAAAAACAGACATTCAGACACCCTGCTGCCACACTGACTGACTCAATGTTACCTCAGGTTGTTGCAGAGATCACTGGGTCAGTGGAGTGGAATCCAACTGAGCTTTATCCTAAAGAGTTAGCTTGGCTGGTACAAAGGGTATGGAAGCCACCTGTTTCGAGGCATAATGCACTGCACTAAGGGGATGTAGAGAAAAAACACAAGCTGGCTAATCTGCAGCAGCAATCAGCTTCCAAGAAATCAAATCAGTTTGAGGAATGTGGATGTAATTGAATTGGTAGAGAGCTCCCTCTGGGGCTATGACATATCGATTCCTCACAGGAGGGTCGTAGACTTTCTTTGCTTTGAGTCCAAAAATAAACTCACCATCAATTTCAATGGTTGTTTACTGAAAGGAAGTCGCCTTGGCCTTACTCAGAACTTTTACGAATGAGGTCAAGGGGCCACAACATACAAACTTCTTCTTGGGTTGCTATACGCCCACTCATTATCAAATCTGAAGATATTTCCATTCCAGAACTCACTTCTCAAAAAACAAGAAAGAATAGTCATCTGTAGGGCATCTGCAGCAAGAGAATCATATTCTCCATTAACCACAGGCTATTTCCTGCATTTCCTCTTCAATAATTCAAAAGAGGTATAACTGATATTTCCTCCTAATTTCCCAAGTCTACCTCTGCTTAAAAACAAAGGGTTAGGGTTCTGGGTCCAAGATGCATAGAGACTCACATGTACCAATGCTTTTGTTAAGCAGCTATACTGCAGCTAATACCCTCTAAGAACCATACATTTGCTAAGATGGCTAATGAGGCTAAAAATCCTTGACAGTAAGGAATGGATGAATAGTCTTATAGACAAACAACCAGTTGTTTTGTGGTTTGTTGGCCTGTGCGACAGAAATCACAAAGATACAGTGGAACAGGACCAGTACCTGTCTATGGTAGGGTGTTTTTTACTTTATATTCTACTGAATTGATTGTGTGGTGTCTAATAAAAGTTTCACAACTGTTGTTTACCTATTAAGTTGCAGGAAATCAGACCACGCAGATCAGGATAAAACCAAAGCCCCCATAATGTACCTTAAAGGCATCTCTGTTAAAGAGAAATCATTCTTTCTCCTCCCTCAGTGAAAATGACGAATTAAGAATACTAAACATGTGTCATGAAAAAGCTCCACCTAGAACTTCAGCAAAGACTCAGTTTAAACAATCCATCAAACGTCCCGATTGTCACATTGGAGAATAACGCTTTCTCTTTACAGGACATACGCTAATGACTCTGTTTTGACATCCAACAGAGCTATCAGGCAATTCTCAAACCCCACCCTCGAGTGCTAGCCAAATTGAAACCAGAAGGAGAGGGATTGACAGCCTTTTGAACCCACCCCAAAACACAGTCAACAGTAAGTCACCGTAATGCAGCGAGACAAGTAAACAAACCACACGCTGACATCACATGGATGGCAGATAAGTAACAGAGAGGGTCTAAGAGTCACAACAGCCTCCCTTGGATCTGAGGCGGTTTGTTTAAGAGCAACAAGTTGAAAGAGAAAGGAGGGTGAAGCTAGCATTAGGGGAGGACAGTTAAAGAAAACAGGTGACTTACCCGACTTGCGCTTGGAGCCATAGTCCCTGAGAGAGAAGCAACACAAGAGGGACATGGTTAGTGACAGTGGACGCCACTCAGTCGACAACAAAGCATGCAGTCACCGCTGATGGATCCTGACACTCCTAAATGGCAAAAACTGGTAAACGCGAAAAACACATGCATGCAATTGGCTTCAGCACACCAACAAATGCATGTGTTTGAGGGAGAGAGAGGAAGAAGAGTGGAGGATAGAGAGAGAGAGGGAGGGTTGACTTTGGCCAGCTGCCCGTACTCCCTGCAACAGACACAAATTAGTCATGTGACTCCAAAGCGGCACCACCATCCTCTTCCTATACTCCTCCTCTCCCTCCCTCCTTCGTCCTGTCAAGAGAGGAAAGCGACCTCTCCCCATATTTGAACGACGGAGGATCAGTTTAAGATGCCTTGCTTAATGGATTCTAATGGGATTATGCCACAAGGCTGAGCTATACATGGGGGGTGACAGAGTTGTGAGCGTGCTTGTGTGTGGGGTTTGCTGTACTGAGTGTGTGTGCTTCTGCCCTTGTTAAAAGTGACTTCTGGACACAGGCAGCATGGCAGTTGGGGTAAAAAAGATAGATGAAGGGGTCGATCAGGTGAAGACAGAAGGTGCTATTTATAGAAGGACAAACCTGACAATCTGTCACTCCACATTCTCCCCTTATTTCTCTCTCATGCTACTCAGAATCAATATGTCCTCTCAGTTTCCCCAAGGGCTAATCAAAAACTCTCATCCAGCCTCAAATTTAGCCACGTCATCTTGCTGCAGTACAGTTGAAAATCAGATCCAAGCAGGGCAATAAAACTGAAGCACAATGCCGCAGTGAGGAGCTGAATGCCACTAGAAGGTTCTCACCCATGTGAAATACCCTCTTTTGTTTAAAAATAACCCAGAAATAGGTACTGATATCTAGCCACAGATGGCAACAAGAGATATAGAGACCAGGCGGTGAAGTGGTCTGTGGATGACGGACAACTGCACTCATTTCAAGAGGTTGCAGCTGATGAGGGATGTGTGTGAGGTAAGTAGGTGTATGTAAGAATTGGTTGTAGATGTTGAGTCAGTGAACATGGGGACTCAAATAGGCAGTGGATGTAACTGATCGTGGATTTTCCCCTAAGATTCAGTATCAACTGCCAAGCTACAAGAGCTGCCTTGATTGGGACAGTTGACCTTGCTGGCCCTGTTAGCCCATTACATTAATGAGGGACCTCTCATCTTGTCAGGTTCGAAAGATTATACCGCAGCACCAGGAGAGCACAAACTGCTCAGGGCAGCGTAACCAGCAGTCAAGGTAGTGCCCTCTCACTGCATGAGGTTAATGAAAACCTCCTCTTGGCTCTTGCTGTGACTGCACTTGAGCTAATAAAGAGACACACCAACACATACGCTGCTCGTGCACAAGGTCACACAGATACACAAGTGCTTTACAAGAAGACAGACAAGATAGCACATGCACAAGCAAAAGCCATGTCTCATTTGAGATAGAACAGATCCGGATTCTTCAGTGTCACTATGCTAGCTCTCTTTTACTCTATCCCTTCATCCATTCCCCTGTGATCTGATGTATCTGTCTCTTTGTGACCAGCCACAGCAGATGAATAAAGCCTTTATACCAACCTCTCCACCAAGATCACTGTGTGCTAGCAACCAGAATATGCTTCATTGTTACCAAAGTGGGGCACGGAGAGGGCAGGACTTGACCCCACCCCTCATCCCATCCATCTTGAGCCATACTGGACACACAACGTTAAATACATAGGGAATGGATATGTCAAGTCAATGGCCAATGACTTTCAATGAGTTGTACTGCAGAGTGTCTGGATGTGTCTCAGTGGAAAATATGCTGTGGACAGACCAAGCCTCAGAGTTGGCAGGAAATTTGCCAGGATGTTTGCCCTTTGCGCTCGAGGTTTGCCGCAGTGGCATTAAAGATGCTGATATCCTCTGTTCAGGCACAAAAGAATGTTTTACATTTCCAGGGAATGTTAACTGCTGTGCTCACATTTCCATTTTCTCGAGTACTCCTCTCTTACAAACACTCTTTTGCTAGCTCAAATGGATTGTCGAAAATGAGGTAAGGCAAGGTCCAAAATAAGCCACTTCCTCTAATTTCATTCTAAAAAGTAAGTTTTGCTTGTATGTCTTCTTTAAGAAATTGGAGGTCTAACATGGGAACATGACACAATTGGTTCCTTTGTCATAGAAGCTTACATGGACAGGAAAACTTAATATCCTGTTTTCTTAGTAATTCATTTCATTCCCCGACCTAAAATACTACTGTGCACTGAGCCTGCAGCATCTACTGTTGTTTTTTTTTCTGGTCCACCCTTGTAGGACTTAACAGGGCAAAAGGAATTCAGCTCATCTGGTCAAGAGGTCTCCAGCAAAAGCCCTTACAGCAACTACCAGATTTGACAGCACGCACTATCTGACCTCCTTCTTCATATTGGGGAAGAGGTATCAGAGTGTGCCAAGTCAGGTGAAAAGGGCACGTGTTGGACAATTTCAAATCAGCATCCCTGGATGGCAGTCATTGCCACTGTGGACTTGTTGGCTTGTTCATTTTCTCATGGTGCTGACTTGCAATTTTCAATTACCTTAAACTTTCTGCATAATTACGTAAAAAGTTGAACTGCACATGCATAACAAACAGTAATGAAATAATTGAACATTTTATTCATTTTTCACCCTATTTACTATTCAAAGTACAGTATATTTGTGTTTTCAGTGGTCCAGAAATGTATGGTGTACATGTAATGCTTGACAGTTAACCAAAGTACAAGAGACCCAGAGTGTATAAGGATTGACCCACCATTAGACAGACTCCAAAGATTTTATATGTATGCTGGATGCCTGCTGGGTTAATTGAACAAGTTAATCGGGACCTGGAAATTGTTGGTTGTAACCTATCAAGGAGGTGAGGACAGAGGCCAATGAATGAGTTTTGTTTGGTGGAAAACAGCGGCAGCATGAAAAGTACTTTGGTGAAGCAAACTCCCAGGGAGCCTTTTAAGCTTTTCTTGCTGTGCGTGGTTTGAAAGGCAAACACAACCTCTAAGCTCTATAAACAAGTCCCAATCAAGACAACGGCAGGGACGTCAGCAGTTTCTGCTCCAACTGGAGATGTCTACACAAATCACTCAGCCTTCAAATGAGGGTCTAATCAGAGGCAGTGCTGCATATGATTCTCTGGGGTTAATTGTTCTTGATGAATGATCAGATGAAGTCACAGAAAGTACAGCTGTTAAAGCCCTTTGTTAATCCCGACACATGTCATCGGATCAATAGCATGTGCTTTTACTGTTGTCATGGAAAACAGGTCAAAGTAGAGGTCAGTTTGTATCACATGTGGGTTAGCATTAAACATTCACAAAGGGCTTTAGTTTAACATGCCTGCATGACATCTAAGCATTAGCCCACTAAAACAGCTCAGGAGGCAAATATTAGTCAGCACACAGGCACATTACCCATGCTATTAACTAGCAGCTAATTACAATAACAGCTAATAAGAACCAAAAATACCCTAGTTTTGAGTAAGAACAGACTCTGTTTGTACGTAAAAAGAAAGACAAATGCTTTCCTTGTTAGCTAAGCAGCTAACATTTAACATTACATTACGACACACCAGTGGGAGTGCAGCTGGCTATTTTTGGCTTTATTTTCGGGGTATGGTTTTGGAGGCATCTGTAAAACATTAGGGCCAAAAGGAGGGGCAGGCGAGGGCAAAACTTTGAGTGAGGGTGGGAGGATGAGGAGGGAGAGAAGAAACACAGGGTCCCGACTCTATTCAGTGACCCGAGTCCCTGAGGCTGAAATCAAAGTCTTCCCTCGAGGGCTAAGCAACCAGCTCCGGCTGTCAGCTCTTTTCCTACGTCTCCTGGAGGTATGGAGAGAAGGAAGCAAGGGGTGAAAGGCGACGTGAAGAATACATACTGCAGTGGTGCAGAAAAGGGTGTTTTATGTGGCTAGGCGGAATCTCAAGGCCATTTTTTTCAGCCAATAGAGAAACACTACACTGGTCCTGGTGACTATTTGTTTAACAGAGGAGTTATGAAGTCTTTGTAGTTTTTACATTGATATTCATACACATGTTCCTGTATTTTAAAAAGGTTGTTAAAAAAGGTGAGAAATTGTAACATGCACAGATGTTGATGTGACAATGCAGTTAAAATGTATGTTATTTTGTTATTTTTAGTTTGTGTGTGTGTGTGTGTGTGTGTGTGTGTGTGTGTGTGTGTGTGTGTGTGTGTGTGTGTGTGTGTGTGTGTAAATCCGTCAGACATAGCAGAGAAAGGTATGTACATACCGGGCAAAAACATCAACAGATGGGCCAGTTGTATACATAAGGACACACACACACACACACACACACACACACATTTCGTCACACTTTTCATCACATGCTGACATTTCGTCACAGTGTATTCACTGACCACAGCTCCATGAAGCAGGAGCACTTCCATGCACGTCTTATCAGTTCCAGAGCTTGGAGCTCTCGACATTGATTGTCAAGCCAACAGATGTGAGTGAGGGTGGTGAGGCCGGCCATGTGGTGTAAGGGTCAGGCAGGTCAGCTCAGTGGTCAGCTGACTACACAAGTGTGAGTCAAGACATTTTACAACGCGTTTACTGTTTGCTCATGTCAAACAGTAAATTCCTCAAATTCACATTACACACAAAAATGAGTCTCCCTCCTTTTGTGTTTCACACTATGTGAATGCTGCTGGACCAGGATTATGTTGGCTACGAAGGGTGAACAAAATGAGGTGGTTAGCTATATTAATCCTCTTAAACAAAATCACTAGATGAGATTAAATTGTACCATAGTTCAGTTTCTATCCACAGATAGAGAATAGTAAGTGCTTGAACCTGCCTTTTTGTTTTTACACATACTGTATAACTCTGTAACTGCTAAGATCTGCTTGGAAAGGTGGGAAAACTCAATTTCGTTGTATTGTTGCAAAAAGAAATCTTGAAAACACGAAACCCAAATGAATCCAATATATTTAAAGCCCAACATTATGATCAGAATAATTACATTTATGTTATCCACTCACTCCAGGTCTCTGAGGTTTTGGTTGACACTGGGTGCTTGAATCCTTGCAAGTCTGGTATTATTAGATGTGTTTGTGGACAATTATGAGCTCTGACTTTATTCCAGTAGCCTAAAACCGTAAAAGAAACAAAGAGACAATGGTCTATGAATGCAATGTATTTACTCATTAACAATATATAGGTGGGCTGGCAGATAAAGAGCTAATCGATGCGTTTACATGTATTAGCATAATGGCAGCAAGCTAATGACTCTCAATCGCCCCCTGCTATGCTAGTCTTCAAGACGGGTAAATAAACACTTCCCGAGATTATCGCCTTAGCCTCTCTCTCTCTCTTTCCCTGAACACCACACCCCACTTCATCCCTTAGTGTCACCAAATCCAGACCTCAGCCCTAACCTTCCTACCCCCAGGTCCACCTAATCTAAACCCCTCAGGGGGCCCAAATTACCCTCAGCCATCCCCTGTCTTGTAGCCCTCGTGGCTATGACAAGGCTAAAGCCCATTGTGGGAATTAACACTCCAGATGGGGTTCAGTGACTCAATTAACCTCAATACTCTCCTGAACACACAAGTGTGGACACACTTATTGTAAGCACAGACACATACAGTATGCAGATACAAAATAATTGGTGGCTGAGGAATTTTTAAGCAAACAAATACACACAATTTGTTAATTTATTACTACATTAACATCGGCGGACCTGTTCACAGTCAGGCAGTCATACATTTTGGACTGCATGTGGACTGCAGAGACCCTCACATACACGAGCAGCTGATGAAATTTATGCATGAACCCTTGGGCTATGAAGATGCAATAGTATAATTTGAGCTTAATTTATTACAAACATTGTCCTATCTAAAAATGTGTAGTTTAAGTACAAACAACATATACAACGTAATGCAATGGTGCCATGAAGCGGTAATGAAGTGTTCACCTTAAACACAGAAATAATAACAAGAAGGCAGCTTTTTGACATAATAATTTAAAATTCTTATTTTTTTTGTTTTTAACAAAGCCTTTCATTCATTCCCCTCCAAGTGTCACCACAAGGTGATTATTTATTTTCCTAAAGAAATGATTCATTCTCCACTGAAGCCTACATCTGCATCCTTACCCACACTCATCTACTGCTGTATGTGACATTACCCAGTACAAGCACGTCAACCTACAGCACAACATAGAGAACAGGTAGAAAATTGGTGGTGGTTTTCAAAGGTTAAAGGTATCAAGGTAAAGGTTTATTTGTATAGCAAAATTCAGACACAAGGCAACTCAAAGTGCTTTACAGGGGCTGCATTTAAAATACATTAAAAACAAACAGGAAAACATTAAAACAAGTTAAGAAATAGTAAAAGTAGGCTAAAATTTTAGGTTTCGGTCTTCTAGGTTTAAAAGAGAAAAGACTAGAAAATAAAAGTCAGTGTAGTTCAAAGCCTTGAAATTGCTTCAGTGAAAGGCTGTGTAAAAGGTAGACCATGTATCTTTTACTGAACAATGGCTGAATGTAGGGATACTACTACTAAAAACAAAGAAAGAAAGAAAGAAAGAAAGAAAGAAAGAAAGATTAGCCATAATCTACAACTAACTGTGTTTTAAAACAAAAACTACCTCCGTCTAGCGTTTTAGCACCGTTTCTAAAATAATCTCTGTCCATACTAACACATCAAAAAACACACATCACATGGCCATACGTGTACACTGGGCATGTGTATGCCAGTGTAAACGGGAAGCTGATTGTCTACTCTGTGGTCGGTTGCTTAGTTACAGTAAAGACTATGAACGATTTTTACTTTAATGTACTCTTCACTTACTTACTTATACTTTTAGTTTCTATTATATATGTTACAGGTACCAGGCCAACAATGATGAGGTAGGATAATACTATTTTCATTCAAACATTGTGTTTTTGTCTTTCTTCGCCATCATTCTATTATCAATGTCTGTACTAAGTCAAATAATCCACAATAGAAAAACTCATACACATACTACTACACATATTGCCAATAATGTTACATATATGCTGACAGCACCCAATTTGGAAGCAAACGTGTATCTGCGACATTGTTTCCCAAAATCTCTACTTCTACTGGTCCAGATGTAAAGACTGACAGCAGAGTTTCTGAATATCTTATATTCAGTGAAAATATCAAACGCTGTCTACATGTGTATAAATAGGCCAAAATGCATAGAAATAGCTATATTTTAAGAAATACCTGAGTATGTGCAGACAGGGCTGTAGCAGCTAAACCCCCAAGTGTTTCCAATTGAGTAAGGGTGTTTGTGGATTCAACCTTTGATTTAAAAAGAGGTAGAATGCTGTGTCTTCTTTCAAAAGAAGTTACATAGTCTCCTTTTAAATGCACACTCCATGTGAATCGAGTCAGTATCAGTGAGAGAGCTGGAAAACACTTCTGCCCCAATACTCCGCCCTCACTCTGTAACACAAACACATTATCACCCACTTATTCCTAATTATCCCAAAAACACCAAATCTGTCTTCACCCCATCAACCCTGCTACTTAGGCCATCCCCTGTCGAGAGCCCAAAAGCTGACCAATCACGCGAGTTAGCGACTTATCCCGGTAATAATCTGATAATCTTGCAGCATCTCTCTGCTCAAGGCACAAGCCAAGGTCGATCCCCATTGTTATTCATGGGGAGGGTTGTGAGGGGGCATGATGAATGATGATAACATCACCCGCGTCTCACACTACACTAGCCTATGGGGGGCAGTCGCCAATATTTTCATCATGGCTGAAAAGCGGTATGCGCATATTAATAGAGAAATTTGTCAACCTTATGGTCTGCAGAGGACAGATAATGCCATTTAGCCTGATAGTTATTAGATTGCTATACCAGGCACCCAGACAGATAAAACTAATCACAGCCCATGTCCCATGCAAATGGACTTAATAAAAATGCAAGATGGGGGCAAAAATGCTAAGTAAGAGAAGGAAAAAAAAACATGTCTTACATACAGTGAAGGGAAAAGGGACGGAGGGGAGGGGAGGGGGTGTTTAGGAAGCTTTGGAGAAGCGAGAAATTCCATTGCGTGGAATAGATCTCACACAGGAAGAGCAGGGGGCCAAAATGGACATAGATACAGAGAGAACGACAGAAGGAGGCTGAGAGAAGTGCCTGAGAAGCTGGCCAGACAGAGGATAGTTTCATAGAGGACGAGAAGCCCTGGGGAGGTGTGTGAGTGGACAAGAGCAGTTGGGGGTTCAGGGGACATCATTTGCAGCTGTTTGTATTGTGAAGTACGCCACCATGTGGATAGTTACTGGAGAGTAGAGTCAGAGATAACGCAGCCCGATGGAGGGCTGTGCTGGGAGCAGTCTGATGCACATGCAGTGCGAACCTTGAGCAGTGATCCACAATCTTTCCTGCGTTTGATCCTTTCAAAGACAGATTCACTTCTTCTCTCAGTCTATCTTTAAACAGCACTCACACTCTCATGTGTACATATGAAAGGGTTTTTGGTATCTGTAGTTTTCACTGCTGTCTACACTGGCTATGAAAGAAGCTGACTCCAGTAAAAGAGTTAGAGGACAACTTTTACAGTCCTTGTTCTGACTTTTTAACCATTCTAATTTTAGCCATATTAATATATTTGATTAATTATTTCAAATGTGTTTTATTCAAGAATGTTGACATATATGTATAAACATGAGAACATACATATCCATACAAATATTCATGAAATATGATCGTACTGTGCTCACTTTCTTTTCCCTTTAAAGCATCTATATAAAATAACAATAAGAACTCAAAACAAACTGGAACCGCTTATGCAAACGGAGGATTGACAGAGAGCTTCATCACATGGTGCAACAACAATTACCTGAAGCTCAATATCAGCAAAACTAACCAGCTTGTGTTGGACTAATGCTGTAAGTTCACTGAGAGAAACAAGATAACAGTCAAATTCCTTGTATGTGTTCACATGCCTGAACAATAAAGCAATAAGAAGCTGCACATACTAAAATGTGGTTTCTTCACACACTTGTTGAACCCAGCAGCACAGAGTATCTCTACAATCAGCACATTGTGAAGGTGGACACATGAGATTAATGTCACCAAGTCAGTATCTGACCAAATGTGGAATATGGTCACATTCTCCGTTCTGTTGATGAGTTATGGTGTTGAATAATGGCCAGAAAAGTGTTTTTGCAGAACATTATGATATCTAATAATCATTTCTTTTCATCCTTTAAGACATTTATGTGAACATTTTAATTGATTAGCATATTAATTGATGGTTTATAGCCAAAAACTTGTTTTGTGATGTCACAGTGACCTTTGACCACCCAAAGTGGGAGTTTGTGCCAGATTTGGAGAAATTCCCTCAAGTTGTTCCTGAGATATCCTGCTCACTAGACTGAGAAAGAAAAGACAGCAGTGGGAGGCAGGTGTGGATGAGAAAGAGCTGGATTACAAAGACGAGAGCCTCCCCCCTGCTTTCAGACTACTGTCTGGAGGATGAAGCAGGTCGTTTCTACTTTTGTCATTTCATACACTAGAATATAAATGTTATTCAGATCTATTTATTATTTTTGATAGTTGTTATTTTATTTTCCTACTTTAGCAAAGTAATATATATATATATTTTTATTTTCTGTTTATTTTAGTACGTAGAGTTAATAACAACTAAATTGTGAGGACTGTGAATGTTGTGCATAAGTGTGTTTATTAAGATATCACTTCTTTAAAATGAATGGGGATATTCATTTTAGGAAATATTGCTCAGCCCTAGGTCCTTTACTGAGCTGCAGTGGAAGGATAGTAACACAAAAAGAGCTTCAAGAGACATGAAAAGACAAGACTACAAAGTGTTTCCACAGAAAAACACTAAGATTGGAAAGAATTCTGAAAAATAAACATACTACAACATTTTTTCTCTTAGTAATCATCTTGTTTCCTTTTAGATTCCTTGCGTGACTCCTTATGGGGGCCCTAACCCACATGTTGGGAACCAGACTTACCCTTGGTTTCCATCGGACGCGTGTCTACGACGTTATGTGTGCGATGCTATTTTGCTCCGTTCTCCACGAGACTTCATATCCCACCATGAGCATTACAGAAGCGGAGCGTGCTGCCGGCTGATACAGTAGACCTCCTGAGATTTTGTTTATTTCGTCACATTCATGATTTTTGTGCTTGTACCATGGGTGAGTAGGTTCCATAAAAAATAGACTCGCTGCATATTCTCCACGGAGCAAAGGGGAGCGCCGCTTCTGGGACGCGCTGTGGCGCAGCTGGTGGAAACACGAGCACTGACTGGAACGCGGCAGTGACGGTCCCATTGGAATCTAAGGGTTAGAGAGTATACTCTGCTCTGTGGGAGACGGGTAAGTAAAGTAAAGTGAAGTAAAGTATGTGTTTTCGCACATAAAAATGTCATTACGCTGTTATGATAAATCCATCCTTTGATATCCGCTTAAGCACCACAGGGGAGATATATTCATGGTTTTGTATTTTTTATTCTGCAGGACATTTCAATGCATCAAAAAGCAAACAAAAAGACCAGAGATCCAGCTGAAGATCCATTCAAAATACATTAAACATCAAGGGCACTCGGCTTCAAAAAGGAGCCCCTGATTGCACAAGAGTGACATCAGCCTGGAGTCTTAACGTCCCACTGAGCTGCAGTGCTTTACTCCGCAGACAGGGGTCAGTATCTCTCAAACACAGACAGATAGAGGGGAGAGGAAACTGTGGCTGATGGTGGGATCTGCTCAGGCGTCTGTGTGCTTTCTGAGCTTTGATTGATGGGATTGATTCCTGTGCTGCCCTGCAAGGCTCGTGGCTCCTTTTTCTAATCAGATCATAGTCAGAAAATTCAATCTTACATGGTAGAGTCGGAGAGGCGTTGGTTATTGTTAAAGCGTACCTCCTTTAATAAGATTTTACGAAGGGTGTATAAAAAATAAGATGTCACAGTTCGATCCGCTCACAAAAATGGCACAAGGTCAGATTTTACACCTTGCTTTAAGCTTAATGCCAATATATCCGCTGCTGCGTATATTGATCAGCTTTAAATCTTCTCCAGCCTGACAGAGTGCAGTGGGATGGCCAGTGCACCGTTGGCCTTGCACTCCTGTGTTCATGACCTCTTCACCTCCCTAGGGATCCCCCCCATCCTCCTCATCTCCTTCCTCCGTTCCCAGGAAGAGATGCTGTGGGCACATTTCATCTCCCAGGTAGCTACAGCTGCCTGCTCTATTCATCACACTCATGTACAGTCAGGCCCTCCCAAAGCTATTACTGTAAGCAAGCCGAACCCCACCATGACAACACCCTGTGAGTTAGTGTGTGAGGCAGAGAGCACAAGTGAGTCAGACAGCGTGTCGGGTGGCTGAGTGGGTGAATGAGTGCATCCGTGTAAAATGGTGGCAGGAGAAAAAAAGTAGAGCTGAGACGGTAGAACGCAGACAGAAGGGAGGTGCACTGAAATAACCTGACAACAACAAACAGGCTGCAACAACAAGCAAGACCAATTTAGTCCTGACAAAAAAAGCACTCAACTATTCTCCTGCCGCTCTATCTCTATCTATATCTATTTGATGATGAGCCAAAACATTTTGAAACCTAACTGCATGAAGTGTAGACCTGCTCCACTTGTGATCAATAAATACTCACAGATGAGAGCACATGCATACACAAACACGAGACCTCCCACAGGCCACACGCTCGGCTGACCACTCCTCACCACTCTGACACACTCAGTGTTTAACCCTGTTGACGCTGATGCTGCGCGCTGCTCGCTGCTCGTGTTGTGCTGTGCAGTCTCCAGTGAGTGCTATTGATCCTAATAGTGAGCGGAATGGAGCTGCTTATCCATTAAGGCTGAGTGAGTCTGTCGCCTGTCTCCTGCTCGCCGCAGACGGAGTGGAACGGACGGACGACTGGGAGGACCAATGGAGGGGGGGGTGAGGAAGAGATGGGCAGAGAAGGTAAATAGCCACGTGAAGAGAGAACAATGTGAAGGAGGTAGTGGAAGAGGGGAGAAATTAAGTAAGTTTACTGTTGTGGCACCTTCAAAGCGCACAACATCATAAAATTGATCACTATACTCATTCAACTTAACAAGAGCAAGAAATTAAAAAACTAAATTAAGAAATTAAGAAACTAAATAAAACAAAGCACAGTCTCCTTTAACATTAAGTCTAGAGTGAGGGTCACCATCATCACCACTTCAGCTTGAGAAAACAACAGATGAGATCTGCAATGTTTGTCAGATGGAGAAACATGAACAATTTAAACACTTAGAGGTCCAGTGAGCAGGATTTAGGAGGATCCATGGGCAGAGACTAAATATAATACTCAGAATTATGTTTTCATTAATGTATAATCACCTGAAACTAAGAATCACTGTGTTTTCTTTGACTTAGAAATAGCCTTTTAATATCTACAGAGGAAGCAGCTCCTCTGAACAAACAAGGAACCTTGTGTAGGAACCTTTAACAGCTAGATTTAGAGGAGAGGTTACGAGAGGAACTTTAATAACTCAGAAGGGTCCCTGGTAGTGTTGTCACGTTGCGTATCTCTAACTTCGATAGGCTACAGTACCTTAAAAGTCATATTCAATACCATTATCTTTTTTTTTTTTTTTAAAAAGATAAATAAGGCAAGGCCTTATTTGTGTACCTCGTGATCAGCTCAACAGCATTTAAGGTAATTGGGTGTGAGGGGGCGGTTCTACAGGCGCACTGCAGAGGTGTGTGTGTGTGTGTGTGTGTGTGTGTATGGCGGTAGAATCGTGTCATAATGCGTGCGCACCTATCAACTGAACGTGTCACACGCGCGTGCTTTGACGCCTGTGCAGCAAGCAGCGCCTGACGTGTAATGTAGTTTCCTCATTGACTTATAATGGTCCCCCGTTCACACGCACGTTCACGCGTATGACTGCTGCACGCCGGTAATCACACTACGCGTAGTGACTACGTGTAACATTCATGCGTTTTTATGCGAACGCACGCACGCACGCACGCATGAAGATAATTGAATATTTTTGTCACACGCTCACATGTAGGCGGAAATGACGTGCGCAAACTATGTCACGTGTAACAAGATGCTGCGTGCGTACGAAGCAGCGTGCGCACGTCTGTCTGTCACTGTTTGACAAATGTTGTCAGGCGTTCACACACGCGTGCGGTCGCAGTTTCTGATGTGCGACCGGAAGTTGATCTGCACCGTGCGCAACACAACGCGTACGTGAACGCCTCGCGTAGTCGGCCTTTTCATTTTATTGAAGTGTCGTCAACCAGGGG
Organism: Pagrus pagrus; assembly: GCF_965226575.1. Taxonomy (NCBI): domain Eukaryota; kingdom Metazoa; phylum Chordata; class Actinopteri; order Spariformes; family Sparidae; genus Pagrus; species Pagrus pagrus. The sequence goes on from NC_140186.1 coordinate 33,338,079, forward strand.
AGGCAGCAGTGAGCCAGACACTGCTGCCAGAATTATAAAAGAAGAATGAGAAGGAGGAGAAGTGTTTTTTTTGTTATATATATATGTATGTATAAAAAACGCTGCTGCTCGAGTCCTCAGTGGGACCAGGACGGTGGATCATTGATAAAAGTGCGTGCTTCCCCCGCCCCTCCCAACAAAAGTCCTGGGAGTGTGTTGCAGCTGTTCAGGTGCACAAACCTAACGCACCTCTCCAGCGGTCCCAGCAGTTCTCAATGAACTGATCACCTGCGGGGGGCGTGGTTAACTTACAAATGTTTGTCATTGATTTTGTGTCTTATGTGAGAAACAAAGTAAAAGAAACAGCAACAGAACTCTTTCTCTGTCTTCATGGAACAAATGAATCATGTCATGTAAAAGCCTGTGTGTCTGTATCTCGTATTGGATCGATGGCTCCATCTACTGGATGAACATGGAACACAGAACAACTACGCGAGGCGTCCAAGTACGCGTTGTGTTGCGCACGGTGCAGATCAACTTCCGGTCGCACATCAGAAACTGCGACCGCACGCGTGTGTGAACGCGTGACAACATTTGTCAAACAGTGACAGACAGACGTGCGCACGCTGCTTCGTACGCACGCAGCTTCTTGTTACGCGTGAAATACAGTCTGCACGTAACAACGCACGCACGCACGCACGCACGCACGCATAACAAAATTCTCATGCGTGCACACACCCGTTGCTGCGCATCTCTCTGGTTGTTTTGACATTGATATACCTTCATAGTGTGTGTGTGTGTGTGTGTGCGTGTGTGTGTGTGTGTGTGTGTGTGTCGGCTTGCTATTTCATATCTGCACAGCAGATTTATGTTAATTTCGTCTATGTCTTCATTTTGTGACAACAACAAAAAAACAATTATGTAAAGCTGAGATCAAGTTGAGTTTTCTCGAGATTTAAGATCACAGTTTGGCATTAGCCACATTTAATTGGTAAAACAATGAAAAAAATGTGAGTCGGGATCCAGGTTGATAAAACACCCACAATCATTATCTCTGAGACTAACAAGCTCTGTTTTTAATTAGCAATGTATAAAACATTGAGTTGTAGGCATCTGGTTTAATCAGCTGAAGCTAATTAACATTACGTGGTTATAGTGCTCACTGGGAGCTTTGTCGGTCCTTTGTAAGGTAGAAGAAGCATCTCTCACTGTGATCAAGTGGATTGTGTTTTTGAAGGTCAGAAACAGAGTCAGAGTGATGAGTCTTCTTCATGAAATGATCCAGTTGTGTCACGTCAATGTCAGAAGCCAGAACAGCCCAGTTAAAGGTCCTAAATGCCAAACTGAACACCAGCAGTGGTCGCAGTTCAGCACCAGCATGTTAGACCTAAACAAACCAGCGTGTCGGCCACACCTCCCCACCCCCCCCCCCCCCCCTCTCCCTTCCCCACCCATGTGCCCCACCCTCTCTACCGCCACGGTTTTCAGCAGTGCAGAGGAAGCACCCCCTCAATACAGGATATCACAGAATAAAGTTACCCTTTTGTGGACCATGACAACTGACGATGTAAGTACATTATACAAGGGAGAGATCTTGACTATTATTTGCTTCAGTTACTAACAGAGCTGGGACGCCGGCAGACAGAGAGTAAAGGCATGTTGAGCGTGTGTGTGTGTGTGTGTGTGTGTGTGTGTGTGTGTTCTGACTTATGCCACTTCTGGGGACACCAGAGTCAGACCACATTTGCACTTGCTGGTTTTTGTCCCCAAAAGTGGCACAAGTCAGAACACACACAACCCTGTTCACTGCATCTATAAAAGGGGCGATCCAATGGTTCTGAGGGGTGGGGGCTCACATGCACTAACCTGCACACATGGCCAGACCGGCTGTCCAAAAGAGAAAATCAAAGAAGCTCAATAATAATGATACTAATACACAGAGAGGCAGTGTGACATCACTCTCTGCTCAGTACGTCTTTACTCCACTAAGGGCCGGATCTACTAAGATCCCAAATTGCTTGTACTAATCTTCGCTGGCAATCTAAAAATTTGCGTGTGGGGTTGAACCGCGGTTTGCGGGCGATTTACTAAGAGTGATTGCGTTAATGACAACAGGTGCAAACGTGTTGGAGACACGCCTATTTAAATGAGGGTTTAGCGTGTTTCATGGTTTTCAGCATGGCGAGTTTGAGAGAGTGAAAGCGCAAAGTGAAATTCGACCCTTTGGAGTTAGAAGTGTTGGTAGAGGAAGCGAATAAACATTTCAATGAGCTGCAGCAAAGGAATCTGACGGTCGCGCAAAGGAACGCAGTGTGGGAGAAAATCGGTGAAAAAGTTGGAACAGAACAGTGGATGGAGTGAAAAGGAGATACCAAGACATCAGAAGAAGAACAGAAGAAAAATTGGCATATAATAATATAAATATAATAATAATAGTAAACTTGCAAGGAGTTTTGTTATTGCAGGTACTGCGTGACTCCTTCTCGTAGCTGGCTCCAAATCCACTCTGAGTTCCTCCAACAGCTCCAAAATGTCAAGGCTGGATATGCGATATGTTGTAATGATAGTTTCCTCATTCATCCCAAAAATGTTCACACGAGGGTGAAAAATGCGTTCTCGGCGTCTCCTTCCATTGTTTCGGAGTCTCCTTGCAACAATAACGGCAGACATGTGTGCGCATTATATTTTCTCCACCCACAACACGCACGATTGCGTGTAAACGCCCCATGTTGCATATTCATTGCTGCAAACGTACTAACTGAATGCAGACGCGCTATTTTGCACCTTTGACAGACGCAACCCTTTTTGCGCACTGTTAGTAACTCAGTTTGTGCATTTTTTTGCGTATGCAAGGAGTTTGCACACGTTTTAATACACGCAAACCTTTAGTAGATCCGGCCCTATATCTTTACATAGCAAATGTGAATGTTGTGTAATGAACCTTTAAACTTTTATATCATATCAATAATTTAAGCTTATTAACTTGACAGTTTGGAATCAGTGCCTCCAGTATTTGCATGAAGTAGCTCATGAAGCATAGGGTTTGCAAAATAAAGTATACCACTGTAGTTATTTCAATGTGTCAGATACATATTTCATCTACAGTTTACTTTACACCTATTGCTACTCATCTCATTTTAAGGTTGGAGCTACAGGTTGCTGGGACCTTACCACATGGTCTTAACAATAGAGGCCTGTATGTAAACCAAAGTCTAACATGCGGCCTCCATACACTAACAAAGCCTGTAAACAAAGGGAAAAGTGTGCCCTCTGTGTCCAGTAGCAACACCTGGTTGCTACAGTTCCTCAAGCCTGAGTTTGTTCACCGGCCGCTGAGTGATAGAAAGGCGAGTATTGTGTCTCCACAGCTCCCTCCTTGCTGCGCTCCCAGTGTTAGCCACCTCTCTCTCTCTCTCTCTCTCTCTCTCTATTTATTTTAATAATTACTATTAGTAAATATTAATTACTAATAACCAAACCTACCCGACCTTTGTACCCCAACAAGGTTGTCAAAGTAAAAGTAAACCTAAGTGGTACAGGCATTCAACAAGCGAGGTTGATTCTGGATTTAGATTTGATAAAATGTCATCAAATGTCATCAAATCTGATAAGGATAAGTGCTGACAGCTGATCAGTATCAAAAACTCAGATCAAGTTTCAATGTTGAAAACCTTATCATGACATTCCCCAGTCTGCATAAAGTCAGGCACATACAGACATAAAGAGCAAATTGAGGAGATGTATATGGTAAGAAGTCAATATCAGATCACTAGGATATAATAGATGAGCTGACAGGACACACACTTGAACACACACACACACAAGCCATGATGGATTAATATTATCCGTCAGCAGTCCATCTTTCTCAAGGCTCCAAATCACTTCCTCTACAGCACTCAAGACATGTGTGTATTTGGACACAAACATTAAAGAACCCACACACTACATACACACACTACCCAATCACAACTTTAAATCAATGGCCAATCTCATTCCTGAACACCCTCCCCCATGATTCATTTTCATCCAGCAGATGCGTCATGAATAGGGATTGGAAGGAAGCCATCCAATTTCGCCCCGACACAAGTCAAGTCCTCTGGATCATGACGTCTTACTTACCATTAACTGAGCAGTCGTTTTCTTTTTTAAACAGAGCGGGCATTAACCCCATGAGTGTTTTCTCATGGCCTTTACTGAGACCGAGAGAACGCCTGTAGGGACACATAGTAGCCACAAGAGGTTCTGGCTCTATTTGATCTGAACTGACTGGAATGGAGCACTTGCACTAAAATTACACCATCTCTGGGTTTAAAACACACTTCTACTTCACAAGGTGCTAGGTAATGAAAGTAGTCCACTGATCTATCATTTCACTCCTATAACACTGTTGGATTCATTATGGACGAAGACAAATGATCACAATCGATACAGCACAGCCAAAAAAGTACCCCCTTTTTTATTCATCATATTCTTCATCCTGTCCAAAACCTGGTGCCTACATTACCCACAATACAACTAAGCCACTGAGTGACATCACTGGAGGCAATTTATCAGATTATATGCAGCTTCCTCTGGAGCCACAAAAGGCTTTCGATTACTTTTTCACATATGCAGTAGGACTCTCCAAGACCTGTAAACACACTTTAATGTCTAGAATCTGTGGAGTTGCCCTTTAATACTGAAGCTTGTCACAGTGGTCCAAAATCTTAAAAAAAAGTTGTGTGCAAGTAACTTCTGGAATTTGTAGATAAAACTGTACTAATCTGATAAAAAAATTTTCCTTAAGAGTCATTAATGACATCTTGGCAGTTGAGTTCTTCTTGATTTAAGTGCAACTAAGACCAAGTGCTGATTCTTGGAGATTTTAGGCTTGAACATCTGGTATAGCACTTGAAACCTTTTCCTCCTTTTTATTTAAATCACAAGTTCTTTGTATCACTTGCTGACAAGAATCTGGTGATGCTCCTGTGATGTGTGGAGTTCCTCAAGTGTCGATCCTCGGCTCTCTCCTTTTTCTCCCTTTACGTGCTTCATTTAGAGCAGTTTGACTGTCTCTCTCATCACTGTCAGGACCCCTGTGGTCCATGTGGTCAACTTCTTTAATGGTATCCTTGAAGGATCTTCATGAACTTAGTTAACTTCAATGATATGCAGCATTTATTTCAGTGGAGGAAAACTAAATATGTAAAATGTGTCTGTGCACCATTGTGCGTAGCACAGATGGGGGTTACATACTGTGTGTGGTGAATGCAGTGTGCACTCAGATGTATAGTTTCACCTCCCACAACTCCTGACAAGATTGATGCCATTTCTTTATGCACCAAAATACACTGACATATACAGAACAGAGACAGAGAAGAGGAAAGAAAGAAGAGAGAGGACGATGCTTATAAAGAGAAAGAAAAGAAGGATGGGAAGAGATGAAGGGTATAAGCCAATTGAGAGGCAGGAGGAGAGACACTAAAAGAGATGAGAATGCAGGCAGGGTGGCAAGCTGTATGGACAGCGAGGAAACGAAAGCTGTTGATGAAAGAATGACTGCATCTGCGTTGGTGTTTCTAACCTTGAGCAGCCGCATCAATTAAACGTATTTTAATTCATGAGACCAAGTTGATACAAAGAATTACAGGAGAGAGGAAGATGAGGAGAGAGAGGGGCGCTTTACGCTGTGCTGAAAACACTGGCAGGCAGAGGTCACTAAATACTGCCTGCTATGCTTTCTCTCCTGTCATAGGAGAGGAGAGGAGAGGAGAGGAGAGGAGAGGAGAGGAGGAATATTGACAAAAGTAATTAAAATACAAAAAAAAGACATAGCCTGGGTCTAACAAGAATACTCGGTTGCAGTGCCTCGGGTGCAGCTGTCTTGGTGCATACAGGAGCACATTACAAATGAATAGTGCTATACTGACATTTGAGATTTGGAGAGGAGAGCGTGTTCTCTAATTAAAAACTACCCAAAGGGGCTATCTCCTGCGATGAAACAAGTCATTCTCCTCCTCCCACTCTCACATCCATCAACTCTCTGTACCCCCAACCACCACCACCACCCCTTCTGCCTGGCCTGGTACGATGTCTTAACGAACTACGAGATTTAGGAACAGACTAGAAAGTGGGAACAGACAGAGAGGTAATGAGCTTAGTCACGGTACAATCATTCTGGATTTTTGAGGCAATGTGTCAAACAGTGACATGCAGAAGATGCTAGAATTCATGACTCCATGCACAGGTGTGTCAATCTTGAGAAGAATTATCAATCAACAAAATCAGCAACATCATGTTTGCATGTTGAGCAAGTTTACATACCGTATGTGTGTGCATTCATCTGTGTCTGTATAGACTAATTCTGGTGGTAGGCAAAAGTAAGCAGGCCATTATTACTGCAGAGGCATCTCACTTGTAAAACTGTGCTGTAATTTATGTAATGAATCTGAATTTGAGCTGTTTTTGTGCAGCTCTTGCCAAGGAAATCTTGAACACCTGCTAAATGCTGACACACAGTCATGCAGTTGAAACTAGCGTTATACACTGATTTTAAAAAAGTTGGGACGCTGTTTAAAATATAAATAAAACAGATTTTGATTATTAGCTGACATATACTTAATTGAACTTTTTTTATGTTCAACCTCATTGATTTTTGTAAATATCTGCCTATTCTGGATTTGATGGCAGCAACATGTTTAAACAAGTTGGGACAGGGGCAACAGAACAGTGGAAGTTGTGGAACGCTCCAAATACACCTGTTTGGAACTTTCCACAGATAAACAGGTTAATTGGTAACAGGTGATAGTATCATGATTGGGTATGGAAGCGACATCCTTGAAAGGCTCCATCATTAAAAGTGTGCAAATTCTCTACTTGCACAATATACAGTAGTGTGACGCATGTCTGCTTCACCAGCCTTTTGCTTCCAGTGTCAACTCTACAAAAAAATTATCTCAGTGATTTTTCATATGTCATATGTTTATTTAATATAAAAATAAATTACTTTTCATGGCTCGCTTTTAATATATATTGTCAATAGTTTAATCTTCGTTTTTGTATATCGTATTTTTAGCATTTTGATAATTTAGATAATCACATAGGTGTTTTTAACTCGCGAGGTTAGCCTGTTAGCTTGACTACCTGGCTTCCTAAAAAGGTCTGCATATACTATACATATAACAGCAGAACCCTTCTGTGGTTTAAATCCCTTATCCAGCAGTTAGGTCAAGGCTTTACTGCTCACTTTCACAAGACAGTGTACATTTAATTACATTATTATACAGTTACTTTCATTTCTGGCAGCTCTACCTAGCACTGAGTGTTCTGATTTGTGATGTAAATCACTTATCCAGCAATGAAGTCTGAGCTTTATACCTACCTAATGTTAGCGTGTGGGTAGCTAACGGTTATCTATCCATCTTAAGGATCAAAAATGTTAAAAACACTGTACACAAAAATGAACAGTAAACTGTTAACAATATATACAAAGCAAACTGTGAAAAGTTAAGTAATTTATTTAAATGTTAGGAAGAGCTTCCAAAAATGAAAGTGACTGTCTTGTGAAAGTGAGCAATAAAGCTCTGACCTCATTGCTGGATAAGGGATTTAAATCACAAGTCAGGGGGAGAGGTGACTGGTTCTGCTATTATGTGTATATGCAGAGCTTTTAAGTGAGCCAGCGAGGCTAGTCGACAGGCTAACCTCCCTTGTTAAAAACACCTATGTGATTATTTATCAAAAATGCTAAAAAAAAAAAACACGATACACAAAAACAAACACTAAACTATTAACAACATATACAAAGCGAACTGTGAGGTGAAGTATTTTTACTAAGTTACAGATGAAAAAACACTGAGATAACTACAGACGTATACTCTTCAGTTGGCTCCAGACGTGCATTTGTAAAGCGGATATATGTCACACTAATATGTGCACGTGGAGAATAAATCTAAAAAGTACAATGTCTGCCTCCAAAATGTAAAAAAATGGAAATAGTCAAGTGAACTTTATTCGGTTGACCGCTGCAGTAATGATAGTGTCACAAAAGAGTCTGACACATAAACTAGATGGTGGATTAGTCTATACATATACAGTAAGTGTACACGTGTCTGGGTTTCTTTGTGCGTGCACAGTACAGTACGTGACACTCACTCTACTGGGGGGTTGACGTCCTCAGCTTTGGTCTCAAAGAAGCGCAGCACTTCCTCACTCTGAGAAATCTGAGGGGGGAGTCGCACCAGCGCCTGCGGAGAGACGGAGAGAGAGAATGGAGGGTTTAAGAGACAAAAGCCTGCGATGGAATTAGTCATGTTCTTTACTTGTTTAACTTTCAAGTACTAAACCTACTGTACATTTTTAGGTCTGTCTTTTGGCAGGATTTTTGGGGGAACTGCATTACGGCTGAGGTCTCTATGATTCAATATAATTAGTGTGGCCCACACAGAAACTGCTTTTTTGTTAATTTTGTAGTTACATCCTGTGTGCATCCTTCCTCCACTGTCCTCCCCCTATATGTTCATTCACAAAGCCACACCACAGTCAAAGGGAGCATCCTTTGTCTGACTAACCATCTATATTTAATGATCTGGCCAGCTTCCACTAAAGGTATAGCTTATGTACAGTACTGGGGTGCTGGACCGCAGAGATATGCGACAACACATGTACAGCATAGGCTTTTCATATAAATCGGCAGGGTTTGGGCTCCCTTCATAATTCATTCATCGGATCCTATATCATTGAAAGAGCCTCGCAGTTGTGGTTGAAGGGGCCGTATCTTGCTGTGCACCCACCACTGGCTGGACTCCCACAATCTCCAGAGAGCAGATCCTTTGAGAGTACAGGGTAATTACTCCTCTCTGTTGTTTGACTCATAAACAGGATGTAGGAAGTAAGCAGTGCGGCACACTCCAGCGCTGGGCCAAAAACACAGGCTCGCTATAGCAACTGTAAACATTGGAGTGCCTCAGGTTATTTGGGTAATGAGGAAGCCTTTGACTGTGCTGAGCTAAGGATCAGGTTCATTTCATATGGATGTAATTGCTTTCGGTTTTTAAACTTCTTTTGGTCCCAATTACTGTGGCTAACCTTTCCTAATGTAGGCCAGCAGTACTGCGCAGTAATTGTGTGCATAGAGACAAACATAGGAGCCCAAATTGGGTTGAATGCACCCTCTCTCTACTGCTAATGTGGCTTTGTGCCAAGAAGGAAGGAAGGAAGTGGGGAGGGCATGACGGGGGAAAGGATCTGAATCCGGGATAAATAATAAAAAAAAACTAATAAGAAAGGGAACAGGAAGTGATAAGGCCGGTCAGAGAATGATGAAAGTTTTTCAAGGTTTCTTTTTTTTAGCACGCTAATTTGGGAGAGAACCTTTTTTTCCTAAGTGTATCAAATAAAGGGATAAGGTTGTTAGTGAGTGGGGCTTTGAAATAATGAAAGAGCTCAAAGTCTGTTTCATGCAGTTTGATGCACATCTAGGTCGCCCTGCATCTCTGACTGTGGCACACAGGCAGATAAACAACCCTTCAACTGTAGTAGCAAGAGATCACAACACCAAGCTGAGCCTTCATTGACTCAGAAGACTTTAGTGTCAGTGCACATTACAGACGCTACAGATGTCTCAGAATAGCTCAGATACACAGCTCCTCCTCGTCTCTGTAAACTCATGTCTCATGTCCCGTGTTTAAAGCATGTGAAAGGACAGTGTGGGCTGTGACCTTTGACCCCTAACAGGCCGGGGGGGACATTCCCCAGAGTCAGATAGGGAACCGAAGGATGTTGACAGAAAGGCCTCTTTACCCTGCAGTAGTCGTCGATGAAACGCAGCCGCTTCATGGCCACGTCTCGTACATGACTCCTACGGAACAGGATTTTGCCTGGAGCGGGGAGAAGGAGAAAGAAAATCAAAATGTGTGGGGAGGGAAAGGGTGACGGAAAAAAGAGTGATGATGATGGAGACAATCTGACACATGCATACAGTCCTCCCTAAAAATACAACAACTTAAAGCTGATTTTGCAGTGCTCACTACTTTGTGTAATACCCTAGCCGACCAGGAGATGTCAGTAATGCGCGGTGGTGATCCCTCACAGCCAATCAATGCCCTACACTCAAGGCCCCAGCTGGCCCCCAATGGGTTCCACGACCTCTGCCTGTGACACGGCTTTCCAAATAACAAATAGGATTTATACACACATGGGTTAGCATCACAGGCCCTGCTGTCATCCCACTGAGGGAGAACACTGAAGTCACCACCCAGGGATCAAGACCCAACAATCTACATGTCTGCACTGCATCCTGTCTCAGATCTGTACAGTGAGTGTCTCTTGCATTGTCAGCTCATGGGGGTAGTATTATAGGAGCTGTACTAGAATAATCATAAGGATCTGTGTATATATTATTTATCTTTTATTGGTTTACACATTGACAAATAATACAAATGAATATATACATGAGCAACAAAAGAAACTTGATTATTTCGAATAAATATGCTACATATAAGCATTTTCTCAATCAATCGAATTAGATTTTGGTTTATAAAATAGGGACGCAACAATTAAAGATTTGATAGTATGATTATAGTCTAAGGAAAAATCCTGGTTTCACAGTTCCAAAATAATGCATTCATTTCACCACTAGAGATGTATACACATTACATGAACATTTTTATTCAGAGGGTTTATTGTACTTTGTCCCCACAACATTTATTTACTGACTGTCTTTCGAAACAGCTTTCATACAGTAACCAAATAATACAGAAGAAAATAATGAACAGAAATAAACAAAAAGTCAGGTCAAAGTGCAGTTTTAGTAAAAAATGAAAGAATTAAATTGAACATTTCTTATGCTGGTGTTATGCTCTTGGGGAGATTACATGCCGTCTTACTGAGCGTTAGTTTATAAAGGGTGTAACGCCCCCTGTCCCGTTTTGTTGCCGTTGGTTTCGCACTGAAATGCGTTTTCTCCATCATGTCCTTGGAGAGTGAGAACAGAAACAAGTGTAGCTGAGCTTTCAGTTACAAAACTGTCAAATTTTAGATTTCTGTTTGAATGTCATTTGACCTCTATTGAAAATTCTTCAATGGCATTGCTTGAGTTGGCTTTTGATGTTGACTCTTGAGTTTTATCACTGACAACAGTTTTTTTTTTTTTGAGAAGACCTTGTTATTCGTTTAATGAACTCTATAAAATAAATCTACAGTATTTGTCCTTAAACAAAAAAAAGGAAAGCTGTACAGAGGTTTCCATTAAATCAGGGACCATCCAATCAAAGAAAAGGTAGACTAACAAGCTGGTTCAGCCCAGCACCAAACAAAGGAACAATTTAGTTTTTTTGTGACGTCTTTGTGTGTATGACAACATTTTTGTTGAAAGCCCACCTTCATCTGAAATGTTGCCCTGCAGTTTAACGAATTCCAACAAAGGCAGAGGAGTTTATCCTGAAACAAACCTCCTCAAACTAACGCAGACAGTCAATAATGTTTGCATCTGACTGGTTTCAAAGATAAGAGGTAGGTGGATGTTTGGGTGGTTTCCAAATTGGTTTTGTTTGTGAGTGTGTCAGCCAGAGAGAGAGAGAGACTCAGAGGAGGAGCAGGGCTTGAGGGGAGATGGAGAGCATATACAGTAGGTGCTGGGACGGTGTGTTTGCCACAGGGCTTAAACAGAGCATTTAGTAAAATAGACTACACCAAACAGACAGTGTTTTACACCCTGAGCACAGATTCATCTGCAGGAATCTGACAAACACACAGGTGTACACAGACACACACACACACAGGACATGATTAGCAGAATCACTGTCAGCCCCTCTGCCCCGGACACTGAACTGTTACAAACACCACCATCGATCACTGCCACACTGTACTGTAGGTTGCCATGGCTTCACGCCACTGAAGCCGAGGGAATCCTGGTCAGTGGTGACCAGAGGCGCCGGGGCTCGTCCATCTCCCCCTGCTCCGCCTCCGGACCTTCCGCTGGAAAACAGGTACGACATCCTAAGCCTGCAGGATTTCCCTCCCATGGGAGCGTGCTCCAGCTCGCCTCCGGGACCTGTCCACCCAGCCGGTCGTGGCTCTCGCCAGCCCAGGAGCCGGGGTCCGCGCGTCCAGCCTGGCCCCTCCTCTCCATCTCGGCCAGAAACAACCGCGGGCCGGCGCCACCAACCCCGGGTCCCATTCCGCCAGCGGCGCACCTCCAGGCACCCCGCGGAGCAGTGCACCCCCTCCGTGCTGGTCGTCGGGACCTCGATGGTCAGGCACGTGACGGTGCATGGCGGCCGGACCTTCTGCCAGCCTGGAGCCCGCGTCAAGGAGGTTGAGTCCTCCGCCCTCCAGCTGTGTGCTCAGCACAGCTCGGCCTCCACGCTGGTCCTGGAGGCCGGAATTAATGACCTCAGAAACCAGCAGTCCGAGATCCTGAAGCAGGACTTCAGGTCCATGGTGGACCGCCTGCTGGACACGGGGAAGCGGCTGGTTATTTCCGGCCCGCTTCCCCCGCCGCGCTATGGTGACGTCATCACCAGTCGCCTCCGCCAGCTGCACCTGTGGCTGAAGGGATACTGCCTTGCCAAAAGTATCCCATATGTGGACAATTTTATCGCTTTTTTAAACAGACCCCACCTTTTTAAACCAGACGGCCTACACCCAAATCAGGAGGGGTCAAGGCTTTTATCAGTCAACATTGACCTGACTGTCCGCACCACAACCACCTCCTGACTCACTACACCCATACACAGGCCCCCTGCATCTCACTCACACTCACCTCCACCCCCCCCCCACCTACACCATACACACCCCTCCCTCAGTGACCCCAGTGGCACAGGACAATATTCACACAATAGAAACTATAATATCACACAGACAAATGAGACCCAGGACTGTTTTTAGATCAAACTGTGTTTTTAACATTCCACTGAAAAAAAGTGATGAGTGCACGTTCAGCACAGATGTTAAAATGGCTGTGCTGAACGTGCGCTCTCTTTTAAACAAATCTTTTATTATAAATGATATTATTTTAGATAATAACCTGGACAGCATTCTCCTAACAGAGACATGGCTTGGGACTGACGCACCTGTTGTTCTCACCGAGGCTTCCCCACCAAATTTTAACTTTTTATTTTCTACTAGGGGGTGCAGAAGAGGGGGCGGTACTGCTTCAATCACAAAGACCAACATGCACACAAACGAAGTCAATTTTAACAAATACTCTTCTTTTGAATACCATGCCTTCGTTTTTAGCAGTCCACCCATCCTCTGCATAGCTGTCTACCGACCACCCCAGTATTCCACTTCTTTTATTAGTGAATTCTCAGAGCTTTTATCAATTATTCATACCTCTTTTAACAGAATTTTAATAACCGGTGATTTTAATTTACACGTCGACATCTCCTCAGACTTAATGTCCAGAGAATTTTTAAACCTTTTACACTGCCTCGATTTTAAGCAGCACGTCACGCAGCCGACCCACAGCAGGGGACGCACCTTGGACCTGGTTATATCTTATGGTCTGTCCGTTGGTGCGCCCTCTGTTGTGGACCTGGCTGTGTCTGACCACTTTTGTGTGTTTTTTACAATCACCAGTTTTAATCAGCGGGAGGCCCCTGTGAGAACAGTGAGGAAACGCTACCTAACTTCTGAAGTGGCTGCAAATTTTATCCAGATCTTACAGAGCACTCCTGCCGAAATTCTACCAGCACCCTGCGATTTTATTACTGACAACTTTAACAATAAAATAAAGTCAACACTCGACTCAGTGGCTCCACTTCTTATCAAAACGATTAAAACAAGACCTACACCCCCGTGGAGAACTGAGGAAATTAAAAAACTCAAAAGGGAATGCAGGAGTGCTGAAAGGAGATGGAGAAAATCAAAGTTGACAGTTCACCATGACATACTACGTCAACACCTCAAAATTTACAATAACACAGTCAAACAGGCAAGAATCTCCCACTTCCAAAACCTAATCCATGACCATAAAAACAACCCCAAATTCTTATTCTCCACAATCGATCTTTTAACAAACAAAAATTTTAAAAAATCCTCCAAGACACCAGATAACGCCCTTTGCGAGGATTTTGCAGACCACTTCAGAAGAAAAATCAATGACATCAGATCAAGTCTTTTATCCCAACAGCTTTTAACACCTGGATCATTGCTTTTACCCGAGGAAACACTGGAGAGTTTTGCCCTGGTTGATGCGAGGACACTTGGTCGAGTTTTCACCCAGGTAAAACCCACAACCTGCCTTTTAGATCCCATTCCCACACCGTTTTTTAAAACACTCTATGGATTCTTTGAGGAACAGCTGCTGTATTTGGTGAATTGCTCTCTTCAGACGGGTGTCTTCCCCACCTCCTTTAAAACAGCGGTGGTGAAGCCCCTTCTGAAGAAGAGTGATTTAGACCCACATGTTTTAAATAACTACCGGCCTGTATCCAACTTAACATTTTTAAGTAAAATTTTAGAAAAACTTGTTTTTAATCAAGTAAACGAATTTTTAAACTCAAAACATATTTTAGAGACTCACCAGTCTGGTTTTAGGATGAACCACAGTACAGAGACAGCACTCTTAAAGATTTTAAATGACATCAGGTATAATTTGGATAACAACAAACTCACCGTCTTGGTACTACTGGATCTAACCGCCGCCTTCGATACAGTAGACCATCACATTTTATTAAATAGACTGAGGAACCTGGTCGGCCTCTCTGGTACTGTTTTTAACTGGTTCACATCCTACCTCACTGATCGAAGTTTCTTTGTAAGTATGGATACATGTTCCTCAGGAACCCATAAGATAAAGTGTGGGGTTCCCCAAGGGTCAATTTTAGGTCCAACTCTTTTTAATCTTTACATGCTGCCCCTTGGGGACGTCATCAGGAGGCATGGCATCAGCTTTCATAGCTACGCTGACGATACGCAACTGTACATCGCCGTGTCGCCTGATGACACAGGGCCAATTGATGTCCTTTTTAACTGTATTTTAGACATTAAGTCATGGATGGCAGCAAACTTCCTACAGCTCAACCAGGACAAAACAGAGGTTTTAGTCATTGGTCCTGAAGGCCAGAGAGAGAAACTTTTACCAAAGTTACAGGATTTTAAACCCTCAAAATCAGTTAAAAATCTCGGCGTGATTTTTGACTCTGAGCTCACTTTTATTCCACACATCAAAAACATAACAAAGATAGGTTTTTACCATCTTAAGAATATAGCCAGAGTCCGCCCGTTTCTCTCTCAGGCCAGCACGGAGGTGCTGATGCATGCTTTTATCTCTTGTCGTTTAGATTATTGTAATGCCCTGCTCTCTGGTCTTCCCAAAAAGAGCATGCATAACTTACAATTATTACAAAACTCAGCTGCACGAGTGCTGACGAGGACCAGAGGGCGGGAGCATATTACACCTGTTTTAAAATCGCTGCATTGGCTCCCTGTGCGCTTCAGGATTGATTTTAAGGTTCTTCTACTAGTTTTTAAGTGTCTTAACGGTCTTGGTCCTTCTTATCTATCTGCATTACTTTTACCCTATCAACCCTCGCGGACCCTGAGGTCCTCTGGTGCTGGCCTTTTAACGATACCACAAGTTAGAACTAGAACACACGGGGAGGCGGCATTCAGTTATTATGGCCCCCGATTGTGGAACAGCCTCCCAGAGAACCTCAGGGCCGCAGAGAATGTTGATGTTTTTAAAAAGAGGCTCAAGACCCATCTTTTTAATCAGGCTTTTAACTAAACTCATTTAACTTTCTAAGTTCTTACATTTTTTATTATTATTTATTACTATCCTTATTTATTTATTATTATTTATTTATTTATTTACATATTTATTTATTATTATTATTATTATTATTATTATTATTATTATTATTATATTTTTATTTTTAGCTTAGTTTATCCTGTTTCATTACTTTATTGTTTTACTTCAATGTTTTATTTCAATGTTTTAGTCGTTACTTATGGTCTATTTTATACATTCTATTGTTTTATTCCCTCAGTTTTAGCTCCTATACCTTTTATCTTATTTTACTGTTTTAGCCCCTCGATCTTCCAGTGTTTCCTCCTGGGGGCCTACCACACCGGGAGTTGCTTCTGGTCCACCGATGGGGGTGCTGTCCCGTGGATGGCCCTGGCCCGGGTGGCTAGAGAGCTCTACACCTTGGTGTGGAGCCTCCTGTCTGCCTGGGCTCGGGGGGTCTATGTGGTGGCGCCCCTGCAGTCATGGACCATGATTCCTCTCGGTGTGCATGGCCCCCAAAGGTAGCTTCTTCCTCACCTGTGATTTCGGTGCCCAGCCATGTCTCCTTAGCAACAGCTAGTGTATGTGTGTGGGTGTGTGTATGTTTGTGTGTGGGTGTGTATGTCTGTCCATATGTCTGTGTATGTGTGTGAGTGTGTATGTAAATGTATATCTGTGTGTATGTTTGTGGGGGTGGGAGGTTTGTGGTCTTCATGGTGTTTTGTATTGTTTTGTTCTGTTTTGTTCTGTTTTGTTCTGTTTTGTTTTTAACCTCTGTGAGGCACTTTGTGTTACCGTACAGTATGAAAAGTGCCATATAAATAAAGTTGATTGATTGATTGATTGATGAGCCTGAATGTCAGGTGGCGACTTACAGCAAGAGATATTAGCATGTGTGCTACGACTCCAATCAATACAAGGACCTGCTCACATGCTGTATATCCATGTCATCCAATGAATAAATGCATGCAAAAACTCAAACAAATTAAAATTGATCCAAATATCTCCTAAAAATCAAAAAAATACACTCACACACAGGCAGACACACAGCCAAGATTTGAAAGTCACAGATAGCGTATTGTCAGCAATAGCACAGTACACACACATCTATGCATACATACACACAGAGACACACACATGCAGCACAGGCAGGCATCAGTAACCAGCTCATATTGATGCTGCGCTAGTGCCAGCTATACATTATTAATACGGGAGCCTGTTCAGATAACTGGAGCCCTGGCGCAGGCTATTACCTGGGAGAAATGGGATGATCCTCTTCTTTGGGTCTTTCTGCCCTCCCTCAATTGGGAACTTGTCGAGTATCTGCATCTAGAGGAGGAAAAAGGGGGAAAAAGTTTCAGATTTATGGACTATAAAGTTAAAAATCTGCTTTCTTTCAGAGAGTAAATAAAAAGATCTGTATCAATCTTGTGTCTTTGCGTTATTATAGAGCTGGGGGCAGGAGGCAATTAGCTTAGCATGAGCACAGCTAGCCAGGCTGTGTCCAAAGTTCATACACCAAACAGCAGCTCTACAGCTCACTAGTTAATATGTTCTATCTCAATGGTTTAATCCCGACACAGAAGAAATCGTCAACGTGACAATTTGTGGTTTTACGAGGGGTTACGTCCTGTAGGCTTAGTATGTCTTGGTGTTTTCTTTGGGTCTTGGTATAAAAATAAGGATGCCAAGGCAACCAGCAGAGCTGTCTGTGGAGAAACAACAGCACGTATAGCAGCAGCTGCAGAGCAACACCGTGCCGCCAAATAGTGCTGCCATCATCGATCTTCACTGGATAAAACACATCCTAAAACCACAATTTCTAAAAAGCACTCCAGTGTTCAAACTCTGAATAAACTCCTGAGTTTCAGTAAGCACTGACTGAAAATGTGAATAAAATGCTTTTGTAGTTACTGGGGGTTCCTCTCATTTGGTAGAGACTGGCAACCTCCTATTATGTGGTTAGCTTGATGCTTACAGTCAATCAAATGAGCGGGATTCATTTACATTATCATTATCATGTCCTGTCACACTGCACTACTTTTATTGTAATCTGAAGTCGAGGAAGAAAAAGAAAAGAATACGTGTGACAAAATGCTGTTACAGATGCCAAACAGCTTGTGTGTAGGTATTCTCATAGAAACTATAGGCTGTGTTTGTGCCCGTTCCATACAAACAGATGCATGCTACGACCGGGCTCAGAGAGCTGATACTGATGAGAGGAGAGAGGGAAAGAGGAGAAGAGGGTCTGCTCTCATTGGCTGATGCTTGTTCCTGGCTCCCCGACCCATCTGCGACATGCCAGTGAGCTGTCCCAAATCGCGTCAATGAGCAGATTCTATATAATGATCATCACACACGGAGCGTTGTGCCGATTTGCTTCTGATCTGGGACTTTTTGTCAGCGATCTTCAAAAAACCTCGCCTACAGCAAGATCAGGGCTAAAATCCTGTAATATGAATTTGGCATTAAGGGTGCTGGTTTTGGGGGTTTGGAAATATGGCCACACTTACTTCCATCATTTTATTTTACTCTCAGATAAAACGCAATTTGCTTCATTAGATGTATGACTTATTTCAGTTGGTTTATAGACTCCCATGGACAAAATCAGACAGTCTTTACTTTTTATTCTGACCAGGAAACATCAAGTAAGATCTTTTTCTTTCAAAGTGGATGTGCAGCATTTTGGTGGTGACACCCTTCATATGCGCTTAATCCCAAATCCACGAGGGTATCACAAATATTCAAAAAATCAAAGCCTGTCGACACTCCTTTGGTCCCAAGGGCGTGCAGCAGAGGAGGTACTGTGAGCTGTGGGGGTTCACAGGAGTCAGGCGAGCTCCGATTTATTCATAAAGCATGGCGACACGAACATGGTGAGAAGAGAAGTGCTGACACTGGAGCTGAAGGTGCAGGCAGAAAGAACGAGAACGAGGGAGGATGGCGAGAAAGAGGGAGAAGATAGAGACAAAGCAGGAAGAGGGGAAGGCAAAGGGAGAAAAGGAGAGATGCAGCAGAGGTCAGGCGGTGTAGATGAGTGTGTCAGCCCTATTATGTTTACCCAGGTTCACCCTTCAAATAAATCATTCAAGAGAGGGATTAGAGAGAAAGTAAAAGCAAAGCACAGGAGAGATGCAGAGGGCTAGCAGACATACATACTGTACAGCACTGCAGCAGACTGTTTCCTACAGTAATCAGAGACAGAGAGCAGGTGAAGAAAAATGTGTGTGTGTGTGTGTGTGTGTGTGTGTGTGTGTGTGTGTGTGTGTGTGTGTGTGTGCGTGCGTGCGTGCGTGCGTGCGTGCGTGCGTGCGTGCGTGCGTGCATGTGTTTGCATGATTGCATACAGGGGTGGAAGTCCAGAAAGAACATTAAAGGGAAGAGAAGAGACATCAGTCGTGTCTGTGTCTAATGGCTGAGGGATGTAAAGGACCCCAGGGAGCTAAGTGAGCAAACAGCCTGGTGGGCCTTCAAGACATCTAGTATGGACACATCTACACATGCACACACACACACACACACACACAAATCCCCCACATCCTTCCCTAGATCCAGCTCTCCCCGACTATCTGTCAATCTGCATCCACCTCTATATAGAACTCCTGTCTTGGTTTTTACCTGGTTCTCCCTGGCTGGAGAGGTGAAGGACTAGCCTGTGTCCAGGACATCCCTAACTCATAGTCTTCTAGGGAAGATTTTTCATTAGCTGCCGTGAATGCAGAAGCATTCAGCACAACTCTTGCAGCCGGCCCAGCTGTTTGGACCCCCCACACATGCTGCCTGGGACAAAAAAATCCTGCTGAATTTACAACCAACTTTGAGAGACACGCAGAGGGACAGATGGATGGTGGACCAGCAACCAGACATTTAGCAGAGAAGCAGATTTAAAACGTGGCTGCAACCTTTCTTTTATGCTTTCTTAACAAAAGTGAGTGATGAGGTGGGATGTGGGGTGGGTCAGTCAAACAGTGTATGTAAGCATATACTGTATGTGTGTGTTCATGTGTGCACAGGTGCAAGAACTGGAAAGGACAGAAGCACCTCTCACAGGCTCAGCTCATGTCATCTTCAATCAGCTGACTTTTTCATCAGATTTCTTTCTCCCAGAGTTCAACACACTAAGTGATCACAAACCAGTCCACCCATTCTCATTCGGTTTGGTCCAATTGGCTCATTTGGACCAAGGTCAACTCATTATTCAAAACAGTCTCCGGCTCTTTCAAACTCGTCCTAAAATACAGGCTTTCCTGTCCCTGCTGACAGATTCCTGGCACCAGGAGCATGCTCGCATCCCTCCAGGAATCATGGGATCACAGAGGGAGAAAATGGTGAGAACAGGTGGGACGGTGGGGATCAGGTGACAGAGCCTGTGACTCCACTGCTCTTTTACATGCATGCATACATGCTGCACGCTGTACAGGAAACGCTCAGCACTCTTCCTTCCT
This sequence comes from Pagrus pagrus, assembly GCF_965226575.1. NCBI lineage: Eukaryota > Metazoa > Chordata > Actinopteri > Spariformes > Sparidae > Pagrus > Pagrus pagrus. The sequence continues at coordinate 33,358,218 of NC_140186.1, forward strand.
TAACTTCTAATAAGACAAACACAATCATTAGTCTGGGTGGTTATATTAAACTCCCAGGATGTCGAAAGAGAAAGAAAAAAATAAATAATAAATTAAAAAAAACACTCATGCCAAACCATTGCTCCACTTCCCAGACTTCACTTCACTGTCTCCTTGGTAACCAGCACAGAGAGAGTGCGAAGAAGAGTTGTGAAGGGATGTGATTGGATGATGCTGCACAGCTCTGGACCACTGGTGTAAATGTTGGGAGTCAGGTAAAAAAAAAAAAAAAAAGGCATGAGGATGAGATTCTTTTATCTCTTCAGATTCAGAGTGAGCACAGATAACTATGACGTAATGTCCGATTCATACTCTTACACATCACACCTTCAGGAATGTCAGGATTTTGTTGTTGGTTTTTGCTTTCAGCACTCGATTCAAGCCAATTCAAACGCAGGATTACAGCTCTGGAGAACAGCATTTACCTTCAAATGTAAAAAGGGCTGCAGTGCTGCAACGGTCAAATTATAATTCATTAAAGGAAGACAAACGCTCTGTCTGTATGCAGAACAGACACCAAAACATGACAGAGTGAGCACTTCTAAGTCCTCATCAGTTAGTGTCAGGTTTGTAAGATTCTTTGGATGGTTAGAATTCATTAAGGCTACACAATTATTCAAGCTATTATCAAAATCCCAATATGGCCAAGTACAATAACAAAATTACAAGAAGCTGTCATTTTTTGATAAACTTGGAATGTGTGACAAAGCAGCATTATAATGTAAAGTATTGTAGTGCTGCAGAGAGTGTCCTGCCTGCAAATCTCCTGATGTGAGACAACGTGTTTATTTGGTACAGACCCTAGTCCTGCTCCATGGTTTGGGGTAGAGGTCTTCACAGGATCAGAAATCCTGGATCTTAACCTGTGCAAAACCCACAGTCTGAATTGACTAGAGGATAATTAAACGGGTCCAAAGTGCTGACTGAAGAGAAAACACCAGCATGATGTCCCATCAATTAAAAAGCGATAGAGATTGTCCATCTTGCTTCCAGAGACCATGACTATGACGTACAGACCTGAGACACATGGCAGTACAACGGGGCTATAAAATGAACGAAAATGAAGTAGAACAGGTTCAGGTGGGGTCCAAATCATATTCAGTCTGGTCTGAGGGAACCATGGAGACATCTAGCCAGGGGTAGGGCTGTAAATAACAACTGTAACTAACAAGTAGTTAGTTTTCAATATTAGGGGCGTCATGATTCTCCACATCCATGATCTGATTGACTTTACATTTTGTAATTCTTCTTCAAACAGACAGGGGTATTTTACAACACCAGCTTGATTTTATCCTGGTGGATTTTTGCAGCTTAGCGTTTGGCAAATTCAAATAATATTCATTAAAAATATAAAAGATTCCAGAGTTCAACAAAAAATACCACCCTTGGGTGATTCACAACAAGGATAGAAATTAAGTTTGTTACAAAGTTCGGTTTCTCAAATTTGTCCCGAATAAACCTTCTTCCCAAACAAATGTATGAAGGATCCCCTGAAAATAAAATAAATCAAACAACTCTGATGCTGCTGAAGTTACCTCTGGTACCGGCCAGCTGATCGTCTTCGTGCTAATAGGATAAGTGTCTCTAAGTGCAGCTGCAGGCTACCAGTAAGCTAGCTGTTATCTTTGAAATGTTTTTGTTCCCCTTTGGATTCACACAAGTAGCTGCGGTGTACAGAAAAAACACTGGGATAATGGCTGATCCTGCTTTTGATTCTTGTTATAGATACTGAACATTAATTTTGATTTTTGAACGTTGTATCGTAGTTTGATAGAATCAAAATCATGGCACCCCTATTCAATAACAACTAATCTGTTGAGTAATGTTAAGATTCAGCAGTTGATTGAGGAAACAGAACCATGCTTTCTGTCCTGGCTAACTAAATGTTTAGCACTTAGACAACAATTGGAAACCGTTCAGCACTCATTTGGGTCAAATTTGAACCATTTCCTAGCAGACCAAAACACTGTGACAGTTCCAAATATATACATTTTGTAGGAGGGCTTCTCAACTAATTAACAATATCCATTTGAAGAACAATACTCTCTTCAAACAGCAGCCCTTTTAGTTTCAGTTGCAGAAGCTTGTAGAGAGAGAGGTACTGAGAACTGGGCCAGGGATGGATTGTGCTCCTCCTAACAGCAGCTCCTTCTTCATATCATGCACATGAGCTAAGAATAGAGCCTCCATATAAGGAACTGTAAGGGTCAGTTGGCATAAACTTGGGGGATGCCATACTGTTAATAGTGCACTGGATTGATGCCTCACTTCCTGCCGGTGGTCATGTGACCGTGAGGGTTTACCCTTGGCTTCGCAAGTAGTGGAACAGAAATATAAACACGCATTCAACCTCTGGAGCAACTCATGACCGGCACAGCAGGACAACCATGTGATCCTCGCAGCATGGTGAGCGAGGCCACAGACTCAGCATGGTTGTTCTCACTAGTGTTGAAGCATGACATGATAAGGTCACTGCTCTTGTTTCTGCAAGCAAGCATACAGTTCAAGATAAATCCAACACATATCCTGTCTCTGATGTAAACATGTTGTTTCCTCTCACTCTTAGTCCCAAGATACATCAAATTCCCCCCTCATCTCTCTGACCCCTTGATCAAGCTCCGGAAGGGAGATTTCACACAAATCTTTGACAGTGAGAAGTGCCCATATGGACCAACTTCTGCTTTTTTTTACGTCTTCTTCGTACAGCTCAAATCCTAAAGACAGAAGGATGGAAACTAATGGAGCACAAGTCTCAACATGCATTAGTGCCTAGCAGGATTCAGTTTCAGAGAGACAGATGTCTGAGATGGGCTCGAGGGGGGAAGGCATTCCTTTCCAGCCACAATCACTCACAGTTGTGCATCTAAATTTAACCTGGCATCCTGGCATTAGATCTAAATGCTGCCCATGGTTGGCACATTATATTGGACATGGTTGAACATGATATCCCGGTATTCTATGCAATGAATGCATGTGTGGGAGTGGCGTACGGGTTGGATTTGTCTAAAAATCTGAGCTCTGTTCCTGGAGACGTCAACACTGGGGGGTGATACACCTCATGTGGCAATCCAGGCTCCCCTTGTTTCAATGAGACAACAGGTGCAGGGATGTGGTAACCGTCTGTCCACAGTCGTTCATTTGTCACTCCCCAGTCTCAGGCGGCAGAGCCTGCGGTGGCCTTTGGAACAAAGCTCAAGAGATGGTTTCTGACTGGGAAACACCCTTAATGGACTAGGATCCCATTTCCTCCTGGGGCTGAACCGGAATTCCAGCTTAAATGAAAATCTGGTGGCATCTGTGGCCATACGAGTGATATGAATCGGATGTGTTGTGAGGGAGGATGAGGTTGTTTGAATATCTTTAAGTATTATATATTATAGAAAGCTCAGTGTGATGTCTTTAAATTGCTTGTTTTGTCAAATAGTCCAAAACTATCAGGATATTGGTAAAAAAGCAAAAATAGAATGGCACAGTAGAGCACATACCTCTGCCAATGCCAAACAGTCGCCTTTAATTCAGTCAAACCTAATCCTATATCAAACTGGACAGCCCTGTATCTCTCTAAATTAACCCTAGTTTAAGCTCAGCAGATCTAGGATCCATATCAAATTGTACTCACATACCAGCCAGCTGAATATGCCTGATTTTTTTTTTTTCTTTTTTAAAATCAATATCCAGGTGGTATTCCCTGAGAAAGTAACGAAAATGTTTTAAAAATAGTCCTATTGTGCGTAGTAAAAAAATTCCTGTCCCTTAACCGGATCAACACCATCCAAGTTTCATGGAAATCTGTTCAGTGGTTTTTGTATAATTCTGCTGACAGACCATCAAAACCTACCAACAAACGAACAGACATGGGTGAAACCGTAACCTCCACCGAGGACGTAATGAAATAAAAAATATATTTGTATATTGAACTGTCCTTAGAACCCCTTTTCCTTTTTATAAGGAATATTACTAGAAGATTCTAATTGCTAAGAAGATAATCCCAATCCCAATCTCCTGGTTGAGGTTGTACCCCCCCACAGCAACACAACAGAAGGAATTACATTAAGGATTTTTCTCTATATGGAAAACATAACTGCCAGACTACAATTAAAAACATATATTCCTGACTAAATGGTCCCCAATTATCTCATACTTCTTCAACTGATGTCATCTAAGAGACAGTAAAATAATTGGTACGTTTCTTCTCTTTTATAATGTACATTCTCTGGTTTTCTTTGTGTCTGTGGACGACTGTCACTATTCTTTTATATTTTCAGGGTTTCTTCCCTGAGAATGGTGGGAATTATGTATGGACAATGAAAAGACGCCAAATTCCACTGGCTGTCTTTTCAGAAATGTATGCCAGAGTTGTGTCTCTGAACTACAGCCTGACCAGTACTCCTTTTTCAAATATGGATATAGAAGTATTTTACAGTTTAACAATAACCTTTGTGTAAAATGACATCAGTGCAATGTCATTATTATCTCTTAACAAAAAGAAAGAGAAAAAAAAGAGTTTTGACCATACGTTGATGGCCAACATCGGTCAATAATATCAGCCAGCTGTCACAGTTTGGCATAGCTGGTCACCTGCTCAGTTCTGCCTGCCCTGTCACCAGCCATTCTCACCTTATCAGCCAACTCCACTCATCTGTTCTCTCAGCTGCTCCTCATCACCAATCAACCTGGTCTATATACTCCAGCCTCACAGACACTCATTGCCAGATTGTTTTTCACCTCATGTAAGAGTCTCCAGCACTTTTCTCCAGACTGATTACCTGCTGCCAACCCTGCCTGCCTCTGACCAACCCGCCTCATCTGATCCCGGGTAAACTCACCTGCCTTCAAAATGCAGCACACGGGAAACCAGGAATAGTCGATTGAGGATTTTAATAGTCAGACTACATTTGAGATCCTGCACTGTGAGATTGCGCTTGTTAAAAGGCAATAAAAACACAAAGGAAATTATGGATTATGGATAAAAAAAAATAGGTGCTGTTGGATGATTTCAGTGAAATTGCGTAACTTAATTTCATCCAAACATTGACAGTGAAACAAATTAAAAGACGCATTAGCCAGTTGTGTTAACACTGTGCCGGTGCAGAACATCACCTACTGTAGGAGAGCCTGAAATCACTGGAATTCTCTCTCTCTCTCTCTCTCTCTCTCTCTCTCTCTCTCTCTCTCTCTCTCTCTCTCTCTCTCTCTCTGTACAGCGGAGGTAGTGGTGTTTAAGTTCAAACAAATAGAGGCTTTACTCACACACAGTCATTAAAAATACATTAATCAAAGAGATAAAAAAAAAGCATAAGCTGTGAGAGAACCTTGAAGACACGATAGGTCCATAGCTATTTATATTTAGTTTGTAATAAATTGCTGTTTTGAAGGGATGGGAAACGAGAACAGTGCCACGATTACATTTAAACAAAGAAGAGGCAATCATTTTATCCTCTGAGCTTTGCCCTTTATTTGTGCCCAACGTTTTTAACCTCCTTTCATATTTAATAGAAGCACTATAACTAAATGTTCCAGTGGCATTTTTGGGCCAATTACCATCTCGACTGCTGGTCTGAGATCTGCCCGGGCAACCGAAAAACAGCTTCACCTTCCAGACCCGCAACCCTAAATCTGAAGAAAAGAGCAGTGTCGGCTTACACACGGCCCGCTTTAGTTTGGGTTAAATAAGTAGGCCAGCCAACTTACAGTTCACTACAGGCGAGGCAGAGAGGAAGGGCTCTCACCTGTGCCAGGGTTCAGTGTTAACAGAGTAGCCTAGGACCTAATTTAGCCATGCTGATGGTCTCAAGAGTTTCCACACTGACAGCCAGGACAAATATTGGGCAGTGTGGCCAAACCACAGTCTCACCCAGAAGGGGTGAATCGGATGGCAATGCCGTGTGTGTGTGTGGGGTGCTAGATGCACTGCACACACATACAAGGGCGTGGAAGGGAAATGAAAAGTGAGGTTTTGAGTATAACCATGAGTGGGCTGAGAGGAGTAACAAAGTGGAAGAAACCAGAGAGAAGAAAAATGTGAGTTCAAATTAGCTGCTTTTCCTTGTCATGTGAAGTTATGAAATGACAAAGAAGCTCTGCCAAGGTTAAAAGAGTGCTTGATTGATTTTTAAAAAAACACGCTCAGCAGTTTACTGACTGTTTTGCAGTTTGAAAGATTGGATAGATGGACTACCTCAAACTCCAAGTTGGCTTATTTGAAAAACACCGTCACAATGTGTAAGCAACACTCCTCCACATACATATTTTAATGTGTTTTTTTTTTTGTAAAGGTGTCCAAACAGCATCAGAAGTCCTTTTCCTTACAGAGTATGGCTGACACTGACCAATAGAAGAGCAGACACAACACACTAGGGGAGGCTACCATTCACATTTGAACAGATATTGGTAACCAATGGTACATTTACAATACTTTACTCTCTCTCTGTAATAATAATACAAATTTAATTTCAAATGTAAAAATTAAGTGAGCAATTACAACTGGCATTGCTCCAAATGACGAAGTTGTTCAAATACCTGGAAGCAGCTGGAGAAACTGTTTTTACGATGTGCACTTTACTCGACCTGGAAACCTGGACTAAAATGAAGAAACTGACAGAATATCAGTACAGTATTGGACTATATAAAAAACATAGGTAACTGTCAAAAGGAATGTTAATAATGAACAGCAGAAGGCAGCAGTATTGCAGCATCTAGTCTGACTCACGCAGTGTCCGCGAGACTCACGCAACTGAGTATCTTCACACGATCACACTCTAATCCTCATGTCACACAGTGAGAATCAGAAGTTGCCCCTTTTTATTTTTTCCCCTCTAATATATTTCCTCACTTGCTGCTTATCATACTTGGAGCCCTACCTCTGATTTGCTTACCCAGATATTAACCCTAACCAATCATCAGTCCTCATGTCTAAGTCTAACCAACACGAAAGGCAATGAGTACCAACAATCAGAGGCTGGGCGGGTCATGCCGTCACATCTCAGGAGGAGTAAGAAGGCCAGGCTGCAAACATTCAAAAACTACTGTGATCTGAATAATGACCGTCTGTCAGCTGAAGCTGAAGGTCAAAACCCCATTCTGATATGAATGATGTTATTTTTCTAGATTAATAAAATGCCTTCTTAAATAGTCACCACAACTCACAGACCAGGGAAAATGCTATCGATCCGGACAATAATTTCTTCTGTAACATAAATGATAATAGCTGCTACTACACAGAGGAAGAGTATAATCAAACCATTAAGACAGATTATCAATAATCCACTTCACCTGCAGAAACCTGTAAGCAAACTTCAACAACATCAAGGAATCCTGAAGTCAGTTTACACAACCGTTCAACATAACTGTCATATCTGAAACATGGATCAACCTGATAAAGGAAGAAACTTTGAATCAGACGGATATGAATTCACTTATATAAACAGAAACAATGAGAGTGGAGGAGGAGGCTATGAGTGAGTTATAGTGTTAGAATGTACGACAGCTGTGGTGGACAACTTATTAGAGTATAACAGGTGAAATCTGCATAGAGGAAAACAAATCTGATAATTAGTTGTGTGTAAATACAGGGCTCCAGGGTCTATTGAACCTTTCAGGGACTGCAGGGAGGAAATGTTTTCAAACATAAGTCAGAAAGTACTTTTCTTTTGTGGTGATTTTAATATTGATCTGTTGAATCCAAATATACAAACAATGGGTGAAGAGTTCATCAACACAATATACAGTATGAGCCTAGTTCCAAACATGACAGACCAAGTAGAGTAACATCCCACTGTGTCACTTTAATAGATAACATATTCACTAATGACATAGAAAACCATACAATGAGCCGATGAGCATATGAATCATTCTTCAGAATATTCAGATCATTATGTGATTCAAATTGTTCCATAAAACAATATAGCAGAAATTATGAATATAGAGATCATCCATGGATCACCAGGGGATTACAAAACGCCTGCAAGAAGAAAAATACACTATACAAAGATTTCATAAGACAGAGAACTAAAGAGACAGAACATAAATACAAAAAAATATAAGAATGAGTTAACTAATATTATAAGGAGATGTAGGAAGGACTACTGCAGTAAAATATTAGATGATAATAAAAAATAATGTGAAAGGAATATGGAATATATTAAATAGTATAATAAAAATATAAGTTATCTTCAGTATTTTATTGATAATTATAATGAAAATTATAATATGGACGATGTTGTAAATAGCTTTAACACATTTTTGTTAAAAAAGTGTTGGACTGAACTGATCCACCACTGACAACCGAAGAAATTAATGATAATTCTATAGAAAGGAATCCCAGATCTGTTTCTGACAGCAGAGGAAGAGAAAGCAATTATAGATATTGTTAATAAATGTAAAAACAACACGCCTACTGACTTTAATGCAAGACAGTAGTGGAAAGGGTTATTGTTGGGATTTCAAAAGCACTAACATACATCTGCAGCTCGTCATTCCAAACCGCTAGATTTCCACGCAAAATGAAAAAAGCTAAATAAGTAAATTAGTTATTTTTCATTTTAGTGTCAGATTGGATTAAAAAACAGGTTGAACTTGCTGCCAGGGTCAGTTTGTCTTTCACATTTGGCTCTCATTTGCAATTTCAGTTTGGCATTAATTGATCATGAATCATATTCGGTAGAACCAATGTAATTCGGACAGAACCCAAAGTACCGAGGTCAGTACCCGACCCTAAAGTTCACAGAATCACACCACAACCACAAGATTTGTAAAATAAAGACTAAATTCTAACTAAAACTGAGGAACATTAACCAAAATAACAGCAGCACTGACCTGCTGATTTTTTAATTGTTTAACACTTTAACTCTTTATCTCTCATATTTTTGATAATAGTTTCTGGTTGCTTAATTGCACCCACAAGTTTGTTTTGCAAAATGAAGTGAACAGAAGTCACCCTCTAGAAGCTAACGTTCAAACTGTAAACTGCACTGTGCTCTGTAGAAGGGTTTTAATTTGAAGGTTATATTCTGTCAAGCTCGTTCTGTTACTACTGTATAAAATATAATCTGAGAGAGAGGAGAGGCCCCAGTGGGTGGAAACTGGATCACACACACACTTACACATGTGCACACACTAAAAAATAAAATGTATGCAAGCAAGGCAGCCTTACATGAAAAACCCACAGCAGCAACATCTGTGGCCTGTGGCTCTGTAAGCTAATGCACTTGACCCCGGGAACATGCAGGTCGTGGAAGATTGGCCAGGGAAAACTAGCTCAGAATAAACCAGAGGGGTGTTGGTGGGAGACAGGGAAGGGTTTTTCTGAGGAGACAGAGACAGATGGATGAGAGGGGAGAGATATGCAGGCAGTGGGGGGGGGGAGAGATAGGGTGAGAAATTGTAGGAATGAGATATGAATGTGAAAAAGTGTGTGAGGCGGGAGGGAAGACGTGCCGAGTCAGGCGTGTCGAGGGAGGCAAAGACAAATAGAGAAAAGACTGATGTGGAGAGCAGAATGAGAGATAGACACACGAGGATCACTTTGAATTCTAGCAGGAACTCTCGTCATCTCTTATCTCTGTTTGTCTTGCTCGTGTCTCTCTCTCTGTTTCGACCGGACTAGGTGGCTTTAAAAGTCTGTGTCCCACATGTTCTGTCCCACCTGCTGTTTACCCAATCACTGTTCATTAACCTACAGACAGAGAGGCCACGCAGGGCATTGGCTGGACTGGGACTGGCCATCGCCATCGATACTGTAGATAAGCAGAGGCAATCTATGAATTTGCACGATCAATAATAAACCTGAAGGGATGTTTGTCTTAACATTTTTGGAATGTCAGACAAGTGAGGCTTCAGGCATCAGGAGAACACAGATAGTCAGATAGGCTAATGAACACAGTGAAGTATGCTCAGTTCAGTTTCACATGCCTGGGTTTAGCCCGGTTGCATTTTGGAGAGTTTTGTGTGCAAACAAAAAAAACATTGCCCAGAAAAACAGCACTTGATAAAAATAGTGAATTGACAATTATTTTATTTCCATTGAAGAAACAATTTTTTTGCCTTCCAAAATTCAAAGCACTATAAGTAGATTTTTTTGTGAATTAGCATATTGTTCAATACATTGTTTTTTGCTGGTAGGAGAATGAGCTAACCCTAGTGAAAACTGGTGCCGTCACTCATTCTCAGGTCATACTTGTGTGAGACTTAAAGGTACATTGTGGAGTTTTTAAACACTACCTGTTTTGTATTGTACAAGGATGCACTTATGTGGGCAATAACACATTCCTTCCTGATGCTTTTCTGCTCATCAGCAATTTGCCGGTAACCCACCAAGAAACAAAGCAATTCACCAACAAAGGCAGTAAGGAGGAAGGTTGCAAGCTGGAAAAATGGACATAAACAATTCCCGATTATAAATATTTTAGAAATTGGCGTTGCAAATGTTTTATTGAAACAAAAACACTCAACACATTTGTTAGATCTAAAGGATACACACAATGCATTTTAAGCCAGCGTTTTAGGGATGAAGTATTTCAATTACATGTAAAATTTTCATCAAATTCTGATACAGAAGTTCAATGTAAAGTGTCACATCTAACAAAAGTTTCTCTATCATGTCGAGTCAATGTGTATAAGTTAAATAACCCACTGAATGGGTCACTCAATTAAAGTACTAAAAGTAATTAAAATATTTAAAGTCACTGTATTAGGCATAATTATAATTATGGTGAGTAACACTGAATGTAACTTTTGTTTGTTTGCAGTAAAACTTTAAGGTCTTACAGGGCTCCAGACTAACTTTATACAGTGGTTGCACTGGTGTGCCTAATGTGCACCAGAACATAATTTATATTTATATTTCTTAACACATTATGCTAATGATTGTTCACAGAAATAAAGGTGCAGATAACTGTTCTGTTAACAAGAAATTGTGATGACCTCAAAAATGTTTTTTAGGCTCTTTTTTGTTTAACCAGCGCTGTTAAATTTCAGGCGCATCGGTGCCACCAATGGAAATGTTTAGCCACCCTTGCCAGATTTTTGGGAGCATGAGTAAATAACTGTTTGCTAACACATTCCGTTTATTCCACTTGGCCTCGTCCATGGCTAGAGTGAAGGGCTTGTGTGAAGAGATGCAATCAATAATACTACGCAGTGCACCAAGAAAAGGCAAGTACTCATGTTAGTGCCAGATCACATCTTCTGGCAACAAATTATAAAACAGGCTCTTTTGAATCACCTGGAGAAGGTGATGATCAGACATTGACATGTGAATATCAATACAGGTTTCCTGCTATCTTTTGCCCCACAGCCAACCCCAAACACCCCATTCAGATCCATTTATTTTGACTGAAGACGTGGACTTGGCTTTAGTTTTTAGATTTCCGAACAAACTACGACAGTCCCACCCAGGAACCTTGTCCTATTAGGGCTTAATCAAAGTTCTTGTTGGATTGTTTAAAGGTATCTGAAACAGGCTTATTTGACATACTTGTGGTGGGCGTCCAAAGTTCTCAAAGGTTTCACATAGTGGCTTTTAAACATGACTATTAAAGACAAGGATATATGTAAGATGTATGTTATTGTTGATCCAGCAAGAAAGCAGGAATTGATTTGATTTACAGATGTCGACATGTAATGATTTTCACATAGTTCTGCTATGAAAGAGGAAATATGACAGAAGGACATGTGTAGCATTCCTTTTCTTCCTCGACTTGATCCTCCACATCTCAGGACAACAAATAACTGTATGAATTCACTTCATACTTTACAGGTTCATATTCCTTTGCATTACATGTTCCTGATAACATCTGTCTTTCAGTCATTCAACAGTGCAAGCTGCTCTGCGCTCAACAGTACCCGGGCATACAAAAAGAAAAGACACAACCCTGCCCTCTATACACAGTAGGAGTATAAAATAAATAGTGTTTTATCAAATGGTGAATGCAGGCAGCGGAGATTTAGCCTGAAATGTAATGAAAAAGAAAAAAACCTTGAGCAGCCTCTCTGTTCAAGGCTCAGTGTGAGGCAGAGCTGTCAGTGATGTCTCAGCGCACAAAGTGCTCAAAAGTATTCATCGACTCTCCTCACCATCCCATTCGGGTGGAGGAGACCTTGAGCCGAACAGAAACACGAGGACTGGCCAGCCGAGCACAGAGAGGGAAAGAAAACAAGACAGAGATGGATAGAGAGCAACAGCGGAAGTCTGTCAGCTGGCACATACTTCTCTGAATAACAGGCAGCAGTGTAAACAGAGGGGGAAAAATGGGGAAAACACGTACACTTCATCTGTTGACTATTCTACATGTAATCAAATGTGTAAATCAGCTAAAGTCAGAAGAAGAGAAGACACGTGGATGTGAGAGGGGACGGATATTGATGCATTGAGAAATAACACTATACAGTAAAAATCAATTTTAATCATGTAATGACCTTTTGAGAGTTCTGCTGAAAAAGAAAATAAGAGTAAGTGACACACTTCTTCGTGAATCCTCTGCATTCATGCCTCACATGCAGAGGTTGCCAGTCACTGGGAGGGCCTCTCCACCTCAACACAAATAGCAAAAGCCCGGAGAGGAACAATACCTCTCCTCTTCTCCACACACTTGAAGAGGCCAGCATCAACACTCCATTCAAACATATTGGATCAATGTAAAGGCCTGAGGTTCTAACTTGAGAGCTATCACTATATCGATCTACTGCAGCACACTGTGGCTTTGACCCATGCTTTTCTTTCTCTTGACTGCCTGTATGTTGGTGATCTAAAAACTAAAGCCAAGTCCACGTCTTCAGTCAAAATAAATGGATCTGAATGGGGTGTTTGGGGTTGGCTGTGGGGCAAAAGATAGCAGGAAAACCTGTATTGATATTCACATGTCAATGTCTGATCATCACCTTCTCCAGGTGATTCAAAAGAGCCTGTTTTATAATTTGTTGCCAGAAGATGTGATCTGGCACTAACATGAGTACTTGCCTTTTCTTGGTGCACTGCATAGTATTATTGATTGCATCTCTTCACACAAGCCCTTCTCTAGCCATGGACGAGGCCAGGTGGAATAAACTGAATGTGTTAGCAAACACACATCCAGGAGAAACAGAGTAACATTAGCATTCAGATGTAATCGTGTCTCTGGCCATCAGATGAAACCAACTCCACTGCTCACGCTATTTTGCCCTCCGCCAACACTATTTGACTCTTTAGATGCTAAATGCTCCACTAGCTGGTCATCATTTTGTCTGTCTATTGTCGGGTACAGGCAGGGATCTTTGAGTCTGAAAACGGCTGCCTGCTGCTTGAAAAAAGCGATATGAGTGGAGTTCAGGATATAAAACCAAAACAGCAAGCCAAAACAGGCTAAAGGGCTCCATACTGCATAATCACTGTGACATTATATTTCACTGTGGGTTTATCACTATGAGCGACCCCTACCAGATCACACAGTCATTTGATCAATTGTTATAAATAACGTATTTGGTGTTTCAGGTATCTTCTTGAGGAAGTTTCACCGATACAAAATAAGCTGTGTTCAAACTCATTTGTCTGTTTGCTAGTTAGGCATGTCTTATAACTTGCTAACTGAAATCTGGTGTTAGGCTGAAGTTAGGCCATAGGTCAAAGAACATGCATACACGTACATATCACGGCATACGCATCCAACAACTGACTTCTATTCCCACGGAAAAAAGAAAAATCTAATAATTTTGTACTATTAAATTAACAAATTTAGTGGATTGTTGCAGTTTTGTCTAAAGTATATGCTCACTAGATGCTTTCACGTTGATTATGTTTAAAGCTAAGTTTGGTAAATCACTTTAGAAGCATCAGCAGCTAACAGAGAAGCACAAAGAACACAGCCCCTGAACCACAGTATGAGCTGCTGTGGCACCAACAGAGTAGCTCAGCAGCTAACATCTTCTCTTTCAAGTTTTTTTTTATCATATCATATCTTGTGTCTACTATCGTACCTTAAACCTCAAGTTTCCACTGCCAACTCCACTCTTCTTTATCGTTCTGTCGGTCTATCTGCCTGTCTGTCTCTCTGGTTCCCTGAATGTGTCCCAGTCACCTCACAGTCACACAAGTGTTCTGAGCCATGGAAATGTCCCACAAACGCCTGAACTGTGCTCATTCATCCTAAATATAGCCCACTCTCCTGATCCCTTCGCCATGGCTGTGGGAAACACTGCATACTTTCCCCCCTCTGCTCGCAGTCCAACGAGAACCCGGACAGGGCCGTGCTCTCAAGTGCCGATTGTAACTCTCAAGAACAGGTCCTGTGTTGGGTGTGTAGGTGTCCTTCATCTGCCTCTCATCAAGGACTAAAAGGTATGTTTCCCTCTCTTCTCTCTTTCACACACACACCCATAAATAAAATAAAACAGCCCTTTATCCTCAACTTGAAACAATGGGCTAACTCATTCAGTTGAGTTACAGTACGTCCACAGAACACCTCAAGGACAAAGGGGCTGAGCTTGTGGCCCGGCTTTTCAGCAATTTATCCTCAAGGATGGCATACCGATAATGCCTTGTGGTCTAGACATATGTTTCCATCAAACAGCCCACTTAGAGGTTAGAGATTCCCAATTCAGTGACCTTGCTTTTAAGCGCTTTGACCACAGCTACTGTATAATTTTCTGCACTGAACATAACATGCTGTATGCCAAAAGCCTGCTGCTAGTGCTAGCATCCGTAAAGCTGTTTCTAAAAGGATTGAACATCGACCTTGAGACTGACTCTCTGAGCAGACAAAACTAATATCGGCTGTTGGTTCTCCAAATGTACACTGAAAAAGGGACATCGGAGATAAGTATCATTAAAATCTCCCCCAACTAAAAATATTCAGTTTTGTAGGGAGGCTCATACGAGGGCAGACTTGGAAAAAGAAAAGAGAGGGTTTGTGTTTGCGCGTGCGGACAGAATACAAACCAAAGGCTCTCGTAAAAAGCATGAGTCAGAGCGTGTCCTTCTTTCAGATGGTGAGCCATGCCGCAGCTTTAAATATACCAACTTTGCCCAAGGACACCCTGGGCACAATCACCCACTTCTCAAAAGGTTCCTGAAACATGCTTATGAAGGCTTCTTTGTAACAAGTGACCCTGAAGAAACCCACATCACATCACATCTTTTTTTTTCCATCTGCATCATCAATGACGTCAGCATCAACAGCATGAATCTTAATCATCAACACTGTTCACTATTGCTATCATCCTCATTACCATAATCACTTTCATATCTTTCATCACTGTCCTCCTCTGCCTCATTATCACCGCCACAATCATCATCATCATCCCACTCCAACTCCTCATTGCTCCTTTCTCCCCTGGCTGCCTGGCAGGCTGACCTGTTCCACTCCCTGTCCCGGTTTCCTCCCCTCCGACGAGTAACTTGGGCTGGCCTACTTCTGACAGAAGGACACACTGTTCGACTCATTAGTCAGGTCGTGCTGAGACAAAACTACGTCAGTGCACAGCAGAGCAAGGGAGATGAGCTGTTCTTTTAGTGGACACAAATCAGCAGGGCAGCTGTATCACCACAAACAACTGTAAAAACTGTAGAAGACTTAATGGAAAGACGATGGCAAAGGATGGCTGATAGGCTGGTCTGACCTGTCATTACCATCTGCCTTAGTGATCCGGTCACAAGTGGACAGCTCTGCGTCCGTAATTAAGTTTTTACTAAATAAATAAATGACCCATTTACATCAATAAAATGTCTTCTTCAACAAATTTTTGTGTAAATGGTGAAATCAGTTGAAATGTTGTGTTTAATTAGCAGCTAAATGTTGGCAGGTAAGACTTCAGACATGGACGCAGACAGGCTGGTATAGTGATGCCGCAGCAAACTGACACCATTTACAAGGAAAGAAAGAACTGAATTTGCAAGAAGGCGTAAATGATTTTGAATTTGTTGTAGCTGTTTCACAAATTGTGTCTTCTTCTCACTCAACAACTCAACAAATCGTGTGATTCGTTGAGGGAGTCTGGGGATATTGTGGTCACTCTTTCAATGGTTGGAATGGTTCGCAGACGGTGTGTTCACAAACATCTGCTGCTAACATTGACAGGTTAAACATGTAAATGTACATTACAGTGAGCCAAATGGAAATCAGACAGTATGTAATCCATGCTGCCTGTTGTTGTGGCTTCCTCTTGGTGTTTTTGCGGAGGACATCAGTTGAGTAGGTGGTCCTTCAATGTGGCACAGGACACCTGTGTGTGTACACACTGCTAAAAGAATTTGGTCAAATGCGATCACCTTTGAATGTGGTCCGACTCATTGGATCTCGAATGTGTCCTCGATACGTCTCGGAGGGATCCACACCTGAACTTAGAGCAGTCCACTCATGATCAGATCACTCAGGACGCATGTTAGCACCAGGTCTGAACAGGGCCTGAGAGAAAGGTGCTACTTTCTCCTCAAAGAAGTGGACAGTGTGGGATCCAACCCACGCTTAACAGAATAAAAGTGCCCAGACACAATGTCTCCCCATAGGACAATTCTGGCAACATTTTGCATTAATAGATTCATTCTATTAGCTGCAAATGACTTGGTTTTCACAGAGTGCCATTAAATAACACTAATATGGTTCCTATTATTTTTAACTCAGACATCCTACATCGCTGGCTTCACACTGGCAGAAACGCTTTGAAGCTGAAGGTTGCGTCACTGGATCTATTCAAATTCCTCATTTTCCAGGAGAGTTGGCAGGAAGCAAGCATGTGCAAGATTTTTACAGGTGATACAGAAAGAGACATATACACCTTGAATGGTCAGAGGTTGTATTGTGCTTGCATTCTACACAGAACATAAAAAGTCTGTTTTCAGGGCAAAACCTAACCAAAGTCAATCAAAGCTACCACTCACTCTCATTCTTGACACCCGTGCAGAACCAGGGCCACGATGTTTCCAGGAAGACTGCCTGTTCTGGTTATTACTAGCAATCAGTCTCAAAATCCCCAGCAGCCTTTGCCAAAGCTTTGGATAAAGCGCCCTCCGACAGTTTCGGAGAGGCCATCCATGTTTCTGCCTTAGGGTTAGCGGGGCTGCTGAGAACAGCAGGGTCCCTGCACCAGATAAATGTTTGGACAGGAGAGGCTCCAGGTTGCTCTGAAAACAATGGGATCAAACCGCACCATCAAAGGCATCTCGCAGGATCAAAGGCTGGCAGAGAGAACTTTACTTTTGGTCCATATACCGGCAGAGATGGAGGATTACTGACTATTAGAAAGCTGGTCTGTCAGAATTGCCAGTGGTAGTTTTAGTGTCACAGTGAAAATGGAAACATCAAAGAACTAGGTAAAGTAAGACGTGAGCGGTGAAGTGCTGCTGGAGATATCCTGCAGTGTGCTTTAAAAAGGACATCTGGTAAAACCCAGAAATATATGGAGCCAGGGATTTTCACAATAGCACTCATTTAACAGCAGCCAGCCCAAACTCTGACAAACTTTGGCTATGTGAGAGCCGCTTTCTTTGACAGCTCAATAAAGCTCCAACCAAGTTGGCTGACCTTTGCCCCCCGCCATCTGACAAAGCTAACGAAATCAATCTTTTCACTGCTGACTGGGAGTGATTTTGTGCCAAGCCATCCATGAACCATTAAGGTTCATTAGTTTCCTCCCAGGCAATTTAAGGACCACGCTTGCGTACGTGAGGGGCTGAATATCAGGTGGAAGACACGCATCCACTCCACTCACTGATGTCTCTGACTTTTCCAGAGCAGAGACATACTTTGCTTGCTTTTCCGTGTTTATTATTCTAGTTCTGCCTTTTATTCCACATTGGGAGTAATCAGTTGCAGGGGGTCCATTTTCCACCTTACACTGCCCCACTGGTTATCAATGGGACCTTTCAGAGAGGACCTTTCCTCCACTGATTGAAACATCATTTCCTGCTGGACTAGAACACTGAGGCTATTGATATCTATCTCCTGTAACTCTCACTACAGCCCTTTCATATTTACTAGTGACCCAGAGACCTCTGGTCCAATATACATTTGGTGTCAGCTTGTAGCACACAATGGGTGCAAGGAGCATAAATGCACACAAACACACTCTCAGTATTGAATAGTCAATCTAAGAGACACAGGGCAGGGTTTTCACTGCAACCCCTGCTCCGTTCCAAAATAAACCTGACAAGGGAACGTGACACTTTCAACATGAGAGTAAAGCATCTGAGCCAAGTCAAGAAAACAGAAGAAAAAAACTCCTCCATATAGGACTATATTTAAAGAGCCCACCAATCAGGACAGCCTGTACTAGAGAATCTGACGGTGACCCACTATAAAGCACGGTACATTAAATTGACTTCCCTGTGGATTTCTTGCTTGTACTATAAAAAAGGCCTGTCAGCTCCCTGACGTTTTGAGGGTAAGGCAGAGATGAGATGAGAGCGAGGAAGAAGAGGGGAGGGTAGAAATACAGCGAGGGCAGAGAGAGAGAGAGAGAGAGAGAGACGCAGTGTATTGCTGCATCTCTACGAGGCTAAGGGATACAAACCATGTCTCCCCTGCTCCCCGACCAATTACTAACACACACATTGATTCATTGAGGCGACGAGGTGTGGAGAACATGGGCACAGACACGGCAGCAGTGAATAGTCGCAAGGCTTACACATTAATCTATACAAACAGAGCTGCAAGTTCACAGGGCTGACATGTTCAAAATACATCAGCAGCAATGAACTGTGGATTTTGATACAAAAGCATGGTGTGTGCAGGGGAGCGCATGAGTGAAGAAGAACATTACCTGTAGGTCAAAGAATTTGCTGTATCTTCGGTAGATGATGTGGGAGGTGTTGTCAGAGTAGGTGACATTAATGAGATAAACCTGCCAAGAGAAGAAAGGCAAAGTTAAAACGTGGGCCACCGTCCAACCAACAGTGCAAAACCCAAAGATTTACAACCACAATAACAAGGTTGATATTCAAGAAGCTGCAGATGGCTAATTTTGAAGTTTTGCTTTTTTTTAAATGATGATTAATTTATAACATTGTCAATAATTTTCTGTCAGTCAACTTATCAATTAATCTACTGACTGTAATGTTACACGTAGACATGTGGTGCAGTGCCAACAAACACACAGGCAAACATGCTCGCACAGCCCAAGACCAATCCCCCCAACATGGCTGTTCAATGACACACAGGTATAAATCTGTCCGTGGTCTGTCACGGTAGATGATGACATCATCCCTACTTTGTCAACACACTTACGCGCTGCCCTTTACCCTTTGCTAAAGCAATGCTGCACCATAAGAGGCCTGATAAGATTGAGATAGAGAGAGTCCATTTATCTGTCAAGAGGAGGCAAGTGATGCTGCCATCATCTCTAATCTAATGAAACATAGATTACCAAGGTAACAGATCCAGAGGCCAGGAATTTTTCATCAGAGACTTTTGGAGCAGGTGGGATTTCTCGACTGCTGATATAGAGATGTTCAGAAAAAGGCTTTGGATGTGAAATTACCCACGTAGATGATCTGTTACATAACATTAGCTACATGCTTTTGAAGAGGAAATTACACTGAGTTAATAGTTCATTGGGTGCACCTCCAGAGTCACAACACAACGTTTTAAAGCTGATATTGTTCCAGTACTCTTCTAGACCTTAGAATGAGACTCAAAAATCAACTATCTATCCTCAGAATCACTTTGACAGTTTGCTTATATTACATAGTGTTGCTTTAATTGTCCACGTCAATGCATCCACACTGGCCTGCCTTGCATGTATGTGTCTCTCTCCTCTCTGTGTTCTCTCTACCAGCAATGTCATTTGCTATCTTCATCGCGGCAAATAACGGCAGCAGTACGTTTTTTATAAAGTCGACCAAAAAACATCATCAGGCAAGCCACGTGTGGAGGAAGCTTGTTAATGAGCAACATCACAACAACCAGGTGCACTTACAAGCTTGTACAAAACAATGGCATAAGTGGGCCAACAGCAAATACTAGAGTTTGCATTTACAGGAGGGATGTAATACCAGAGAGCGTCTCTCTCTCTCTCTCTCTCTCTCTCTCTCTCTCGCTCTCTCTCTCTCTCTCTGCAGAGCATATAAGTATATATTTATAGTATAAAATGCTAAGATGGGTTACCAGACCATTAATATACCTGCACAAAACAGAAAAACATAAGAAGGAAACACTGAAACTACAGCAAGTCCTAGACCTCAAAACTGGCCCTTTGCCGTTGCATTGAAAAACAAGCGTCTTCTTGTTACTGGTAGGATGGCCTTGTTTGTCAGTGCCTTCCAAACTGTATATGACTGTTGATCATTAGAGTCATATGAGTGTTTTCTTATCCAACACCTCCATGTTAAGTTCTGATTAAGTCTAGGCAGCTGAAACTACAGTTAGTTAGTTAGTTAAACTACTTGGGAATGATCGTAATACTGTTGAGAAGAAGAACTACTTGGTTAGGGAATAATCATAATGGTATGGTAAAGGACCAAGATGCCGACTGCTCATCTGGAGCAGTTTGGGTTTCAGTATCTTGCTTCCGATTACCGGACAACCCGCTCTACCTCCTGAGCTACAGCCGGCCCTGTAGAGAAGAAGAACTACTTGATTTGTATAATCATGGTGAGAAGATGAGCTATTTTTAGCGTTATCTTGGTCCTGGGTTACTTCCACCTTTGCTTCTGAGATTCAATGCATGACCCCAAGAGATCGCTTAGGAAAAAGAATTGAAGCATTCTAACGCAGATGCTATTGTCTTTTTGATGAGGAAATTTGTCAACAAATACTAACCATTAAGAGCTTCACAAAAATGTAATTTCTTGCACTTTGTTCTACACTTGAACAAAACAATGTGGTAACACTGTTTAAAGTGGAGATTTTATTCTTGACTGATTCTATTCTACTATTTTCTTCCCTTTTTGTGTTTACCATTATGAAATTACAACACTTATTTAAAATACAGAAGAAAAGCCATCAATTCTGACACAGATTTGCCGTTTTTCCATTGTTGCTGCCAGATCACAACAGCCTACACAAAAGCATTCATGATGTTTCCGTAGATTGTGTACCCACTAAGCACTACAAAGCTGTATACATCCGGCGTGTACTCAACGTACAGCTAAAATTGCCATTATCAAGTGATTTGCAATAAAACAAGATGTTGTCACCCGGCCAAGGCATTCCAGTTAAGTGGCCCAAACACAGTGCAAACAGAAATCCACTTAGCATCAAGTCGCTGAGAACACAGAAACGACTGACTTTGCCTCATGTATAGCATTCTGATTGAATAAAGGCAACGTGAACCATTCCTGCTCCTTATTCCAGCAGGCTTCATCTGTCTGACTGATCTTACACTGTCACTCCAACTCTCTGTATCTGCCAAGAGCCTCCAGAGCAGAGCCGAGATGAATGAGGTCGAGTGAAAGACCCTGACGTTGACGCACGAAGGGCAGCAGCTTGAAACAAAAAGAGGTTCCACAACAAAGCCGGGGGGTTAAAAGGCCTTGTTGCTGCTGGAAGGGGCTCAGCTGCTGCTGGCAAGGAGCCACTGCAGTATGTTCGGTCCCATGCAAACACAGTTACTGGCATCCAGAAGCTGTGACTGTCACACTACACTGACAAACTTGTTCTTAGCATGGTAGGGTGTCACCACAGCGATTAGCTTTGGCATTTGCTGCTATGAAAATGTGCTCCCCGGGGTTCTGTTGGGTTACAAAAACAAAAAAGTCAAAAACTGGCTTATGTAGCCACAGTCAGTTATGATTCCAAGAGTCTTTGTGACTTTTGTAGCACAACACAACTCATGGGTATAGAGATTCGCTCTTTGAACTTCTCAGTAACAAAGCATCTCTTAAAGAAAAGTGACTACATTACAAAAAACCTGAAAGACCACGCATGGCAAAGTGAGGTAACTGTTGGCTGAGGTGTACTTATGTCACGAGGCACTTCATCCTACCTTTGAAAGCTGTATGTGAAGGCTACACTTAATTTCACCTGCACAAATACCCAAAATATCTGTATGTTTCTGCTGTATAACAGTTAATACTGATAGGGACTTATCAGAATGACAAGATATGCCTCAGAGGGAATGGAGGGGTTGTCCTGGCCTTTGACACTGAGGGTGTAAGCCTGCTAGTACTACGATATTACTTTTTCAGCAAAATATCCCAAACTTCTGTAATTTAGTCCTCTCAGACAATGTATCCCAATGACTTTGGTGACCCCATTACTTTTCCTCTGCTACCAAGAGTTTGACATCTGTGGTTTTGAGTGAAATTACTACAACTACTGGATGAACTGCATTCAAATGTGGTACAGACCCCCACAGAATGAATTGTGATAACTTTGGTGATCCCTTAACTTTTCACCAAGCAACATCATCAGGTCTTTATGTTGAGAACTTTCGTTAACGGCCGAATACCGACAAATTTAATGACTTAGCCATTTTTAATCATGTTGGCCATTGTCCATCACCCTCAGCTGTGGTTTGTCTTTAGTGCCAATAAGCAAATGCTAGCATGCTAACCCACTAAACTAAAAAAGTTAACAGGGTACACCTGCTAAGCATCAGCATGGCTACGTTGTCATTGTGAGCATGTTAGAATGCTGAAATCAGCTCAAAACGCTGGTGCGCAGAGCTGCTAGCTTAGCGGTGAACTCTTGCCTGAGCATATCTTTGACATTTCTGGAGGGACGGGCACCAAAACCAGCATTAAATGGGCACCTGGGCTAAATTATTACATACTGTTATATTGATAAGCTCCCACCTCAACAGTTTAATCAGTGCTTAACGTTTCGGTGTAATTTATTATTACGATGTTACTGCCTCTCGTCTGCTGAGCTCCTACACACACACACACACACACACACACACACACACACACACACACACACACACACACGGAGCAAAGTGACCTGAGCAGAGAGGCTCATGGGGAGACAGTAAAGTGAAGCAGGTGAACATCACAGTTTACTCGAGTTGAGGACAGCGGCAGTTATTGTGAGTGCAATAAAAACTTTGCGAGTAAAATTCCAATACTTTATCAATACACCTGTTCAACGAGCATAAACGTGTAAACATGTAGAAAGCAATATTTTAATCTGCTCTTTCCGCAAGCTCTCATTCACCACCACTATGCTCAACACAAGCACAGCACACTTGTTCGACTAATGGTGTTATATATTTGCAGACAAGCTTCCGGGGCGCTAAAATGAAAGCCGTCTACCTGTTTAGCTTATTTTTCCACCTACCAGTATCTTAAAAGTTCTTATAAACTCAGCTGCTGGCTGAGACAAATGAACCCCTCCTCCCTCCACCAGCAGTACCTGCAGGTAGTGAACCACATCAGCAGAGGAAGGAGGACCGATACTGACTGATGTCTGTCTTCTTCATTCTTTATAAACTTCACTCAGTATTTTGATGTCAGGAATATTATTTATTTTATTGACATTGTTTCCAGTGAGATTTTATTGAGTTTATAGGGAGTTTTGCGGTTGTAAACTTTAGAGTTGCTGCTCCAGAAACAATATAGTTGAATTTAAACATTCAATTCTATTCATAGTCTGAAAATACTCTTTTTTTTTAATAATATATTATCAAAAAGCACTTATTTCGTAACAAGAGAAACAAATGCTTAGGGTAATTTATAACAATTAAATTTCCCATTCTCATCCGAGTTTACTGTTTCAGCGCACTGATGTCATTTGAGGCAGTAAAGGTTATTGTTAAACTGTAAAGTATCCTGCCTCTGTTACAAATCTTTGTCACAAACTTTCATTGCAAAAAATGTGTGTATATCGATGTATTGTTACTGGATTATCATTCTGGCTCTAGCAGGCCCACATGGAATCTGTGGCCGCAGACAACTCTGCAGCAGAATATCAGATCCAGTGTGACAATATGTCAAAAATGTTGTTGTTTTAATGTGTTAGCTTATGTTTGTTCCTAGAAAATCTTTGTTATCTTAAAAGAATATCGGTCCGATTGCCAATCGGTACAAGTGTAGTCTGGCCAGCAACATGGATGGTAGCTCTGTGTGTGTGTGTGTGTGTGTGTGTGTGTGTGTGCGCGTGCGTGTGCGTGTGCGTGTGCACTCTATAAACTCCTCTGACCTCAACGGTATGCCAGAGTATAATTCGGACCATCATGCCTCTGGGCCAGTCAATTCAACTCAGAATCTAATCCACACTGAGCTGAGGTATAAGACAGGACTCAATATAAAGATCCAAACCCAAGAAACAGACGGATATGTGATGGCAACCGTAGTGGAAAACACTACCAAAAAACATCCATGGTCTGCCCACGCCCCCCTACAGTCCTCAAAATAGAGTCAACACAGCCATTAAATCATAACAGTCTGGGCTGCTGCCTCTCCATATAGATGGAGCATCCAGCAGTAAACATCTTCTAACGTGCCTGTAATGAGATCTGATCATATCATTTTGCATGATACAAGCTAGCTGCTTTTTCTTCACCTTTTCATGAGGAATGAGACGCACTCATGCAACAACATTAAATTAAGCCAACATGAGCTGACTCAGATCTCAAGTACATCCAGTCATGAGTGTTAAGTACAGCCAAAATGCCCTCTATCAAGCAGTGGTGGAACAAAATGGTAACAGTTTAATTGAGGTCCCTTTATTTTGCATTTATAACCACCATATACATTTTTGTTACAAATGTTATGTTGTATGCAGCTATGAGAAGATGTTTAATTAAATAGTATTTTTCAGCAATTATAACTTCCACTATGAAGACATATTTTAAACTGTGTTTAACTATATTGCCATTTAGTTTATACACAATATCCACTTGTGGCTGTCCACCGGAGGAGTTATAGTTGTTGACAAAAACATTAATAAAGACTTATATCTGCGCATATAATGTGTTACAAAAAATGTATTAAATGATTATATGCTACTACCAATGCTAAATAAGGGGGATTAAGGTGTTACAAACAGAAAAACTAATTATCCCTCTGCCAGTTACATCCCTCTACAATTCCATAAGACAAGATGGAACATAAATAAGCCATTTACACAACAGCAACAGAGACATAATTCATTTGGAAGCATAACAGCAACAGGTCGTCCCATGTTCTTGGATTTTAGAACCACAGATATCCAGATAAAAAGTCAAACATTATCTCTTGATTGCTGCAAGACATTCTTCCACAGCAGGCATGTCTGGACCAACCAACACGTCTTGAGGGCATTGCTGCAATTCCAGATTGAGTGCTGAAATCTGGGCGAGGACACCAAATGAAAGCTCTGCATGATCTTTTGATTACGAACACTCAGCTGTTAACAACCACTCCTATTTGAAAACAGGAAGGTGATGGAATCGTGGGATTAGGAAACAATGAGTAGGCTGCACCATAACTCATGATTATGAGATGACTGTAAAGTCATGAGTAAGTTTGACCACATGTACATGTATTTCAGTGCATAGCTGCTACTGAAAAAGGAGTCTTTTCCCGATCAAAGACTTGTCGTGTTTTTCCTCAGATTCCACGGCAGTCACATGTCAATATTCCATTTCTGATATCTAAAAATCTAACAACTGATTCAGAACATGGAAAACACAAACAAGGGGAAAAAACTAAACAACTCAAAGAAGGCTTTGGGGGCTTGAATGTCCCAGATAGCAAGAAAAGATCTGTTATTCCCACAGAGGAAGCAGACTTGAAAACAAAAGTTTTATTCATGCTCAGAAGCAAAGGAAAGAACATGGATTCTTACGACAGTACAAATTGAACCTCTGATTATTTCATCATGTTCTTCTAAAACAGCTATGATTATTCATGTCAAGTTAACAGCTTTCTCTTTTCCCTAATAATATGAACTTTAACACAGGAGTTAGTTAGGATACTATATAAAGAGTAAAAACAACTTACAGTTTCAGAGGAAAGCCAGGACCAAGTCCTTTCAAGTGAAGAAGGCAAAGAGCGGAGTGCTTGGTTGGGCAGAGAATGTGGGCCCAGCCACTAAATGCAGTGAACCCCGCCTAAACTTCTATATTTAAAGTAACCTATTAAACAGACACACATCATACTTGCAGCAAAAGCGCAAAAGATCTGACAACAAAAAAGTCAGGTTGGAAAAATTCTCTCTGAATGGGAGTGAAATCTTTCCACATGGAACCACAACTGCTCTAAATATACTCACTTGTCTAATACAGTCAGTTTCTGCTTTCAGTCTAGCCAGAGAGGTTAACAAATGACAATAAAGCCTGACAAATTCTTCTGAGCTGTTGCTCTGCAAAGCCAACGAAAATGTCACAAGAGTGAAATAAACTGGAGTACAATTCCATTCATAGGCTTTGGCAGGGGGTCTTTGGAAACCCCCTTTAGACAGAGTTTTTGTCTCTGCTGCCAAAACAGTGCCCTTTATTAACCACACACCAGGCCGACGCCTCGACTTTCCTTAACTGTGCTGACTTCCACTTTGAAATGGTCCAATCATGCTTTCTGTGCCTTTGTGCTGGGCACAGGAAGTGCCTATCATGGGGTGCTTAGGAAAAGTGGATACAGCAGGTACATCCTGTGCACCTTTGATGGCTCCAAATAGAAAATAAGTCTTCAGGAAGGCCAGTGCTAATGTTTTTGTCTTGGCCACTCAAATCAATGGAACAATTTGTTGACACAACAATGACAAATTATTGGCTTATAAAGTTAATATTGGGAATATGTTAGCAAACAGTTGCCTATTTACACATCCAGCAGTCTACATTAGCAACATTAGCATTGATTTGGAGTCGTATGTGTGTCCAGTGGCAAATGTAAGTCCAATATTCACTCGCGTATTAGCTCTGTTGTTGTTTCTGCCAACTCCTGAAGGACATGTCTGGATATTCAGCTGCTAAATGATTCACTATATTCACAAGCTAGTCTCAAACTTGTGTCTATAGTGCTGGGCAAGTAGTGAACAGTGGATTATAGAGGTTACTGCTAAAAACAACTGCATTTGCTGCTGCTAGAAACAAGGTTGTGAGAGAAGTAAGGCTGCATTCACATTGGATAAGGCAGTGCGGCGAAAACACAGGTTTTGCCATTCATTTTAATAAGGGCAGTCCATTCTGGCTGCTGTGGTGCTGGCCACAGGGAGCTCACCCTTGGAGTTGAAGCCGACTCAACTTTTGGAGAAACGCAGCCCGGCGTCACATTGCAGTGGCCAGTCACAAATGCTGGCAATCAAACTTGCAGCATAAATGACTGAACGCACAGTGGATTGTAACTTAATGTGTCATGTGTATTCACTCAGTTTGGCATTGTGCACCACTCTAAAACAAGATCACTGTAGGACTGGCATGTTTAACCTATTGTGGTAGAGTCATGACAGCAGATCATAGGCAGAACAGAATGGGTCAGTAGCAGGGCATGTTATTTAGCATGGCTAAATGCTCCAGAAGGAATGCAACAGCCATTTCTCTGTGTAGCACGATGTTTCACTTGTGATCACTCGGTTTGCTCTTGTGCCCCAGCTTAAAACACACAATAATGATCTGCCTCGCATCCTGGTTGTTTGTTTACTGTTATTTTTAGTCCATCGGTGAGGACAAACAATCACACGTAGCACCAGCATTATTGTAGCAATACAACATAGCAGCTTCTCCTTTTGGCAAACTGTTCAGTGGGGGTCCCCAACACGTCACACACACATACCACAGAGTGACACTGCCACACAAGCCTGCAGTGTTTCCCAACATCACTGTGACATTTCATGTGAATGTACCCTAAGAGTGAACCAAAAGGCAAAGGTCATGGGCCATAAAACCAAAACCATGAGCTAAAAGATGCTAAAACGCTCCCTAAAACAGAGCGGGAACTGCAGAGTCAGATGATAATTGAGTTTGTGACTAAGACATTACAGGTTGTAATTTAATCATTGTAAATCAAATAAAAATATTTATTACAGCAGCTTTAACAGTCATAAAAAACAATACTGAAACAACCTCTTATAACCTCTGAAAGGATGTGTTGTTTCGTTTAATTTTGATTTACAGACCAAGATCTGCTGAGTACTATTCATTTAAAATAGCTTTTTTGGCACTTAAACAGCTTTGTCACACCTGCAAAAAAAAAAAAAAGGAAAAAAGGCAGATGATGTCATAGTGATGCCATCAGTGTTTTCTTGGCTTGGGCTAAAAGGGGCAAAATATCAGAATCTTAGTTGAAAACAACAAAAATCTAAAATGATAGATTTTGAAGTTTTGACATTATTACATCTATGTATTCTGTTGCAGAGATAGCTACTAAAATTAGCATACTTAACCAGCTAGCACTGTCCCGTCCTAGTCCAAAGCCCTTTGCTAGCATGAACACCAACACATCCCTGTTCTCCGAACTCCCGGTCCAAGTCGCTACATGTATATGCACAGCTAACTAACTGTTAGTGATATGCTGCCTGGGATTTTGTTGCGATTCAACAGATGGCCAGTTTTTACATATTGCACCTTGAAAGACTACACATTTAAGTTATCTGAGTTATAAAATTGGAGAATGGATTTTGAAAGACATGAGGACTGAGGCAGGAAGGTTCATGTAAAAGATGCTAATGAGATGCATTATGGGAATTGTAGGATCTGGTGATTCTGGAGCCCAATGCATACATGGGACTAACAGTTGGGATATCTCTGCTGCCATTGCACAGAGTTTGACCATTCTTTTTTCAATTTGTCTTTAGTGAGCCCCCAAAGCTCAGTAATCATTAGGGCACTCCTTTAATTGACGTATTTGTGTAAATATTTTAGTATGACATAACTTTTAATGTACTTCCTGGTGGATGTATTATTAATCGGTCAATCATTTCTAATAAATCCTACTGGAGTGCTTTGGTAGACAAAGAACATATTTTCATGCTAATCAAGCCAGTCTGATTCTAATAACTTTTTTGCCAATTTCCCTGACTATCTAGTAATCTCAAGCAGAGAGCTGTGAGCAACTCCATCTCTTTTATCTCTTTTTTTTCTTCCAATTTCTCTCTTCCTCCTCTTCTGTCTCTGTCTTTCTTCTTCTCACACAAAATCATGCAGCAGACATGACTAAAATGGCACAACAACACACCCAGTATTGTTGAGAATGATCAGTTCAGGTCATTTTCCCATGAAAACAAAACAAGAGCCAGCACAGTTGAGGCCGCACATGATGCCCACACATGTTCTGTCTCTCCACAGAGCATCGCCATTTCCAGATGACGTTATCATAAGTCAAGCTATTGAAAAGACTGCCGGGGACCTGGAGGCCATATTCAAGCACAACGACATGTGCTTTCACCCTGAGAGCAGGCAGAAGGGTGTGGGAGACATCTTGCTATCAGAATTGAGCTGTTGTCATGCATCTAAGACTTCTGCAGGAGACAAATAAAATGTTCGGTGATAACAAACAACATCTGGTATTTAACACATGAAAACAACCCCCAGCATGCATGTGAGGTCCCGGTAATAACAGTGCAAGGACGACAGCATCCGCTGCTTCTGTCAGCCACTCGTGTTGCTGCATGCAACACAGATACACACTCATGTCAGTATCAGTGTCAGAGTTAGGGCTCTATAAAACTGAGCATCAAGATCAGTGACTTCTCTAACAAACGTCAGCAGAGCTCCTGACTCACCCTCCTCTCTTTCTCACACACACACATGGCCTTTGAGCACTCCCAGCTAGTCGTCAAACTATCCCAAACAATGACCAATCCAAAAGAAAGCCAGCCTCATAAACCTCTCCCCCAAGCCTGCACCTCTCAGTCAGGGGTGAGCATCTGAAAACAGGCACCCTTTTCACCGAGATCACTCTGTGTTTGATAGGCCAATAAATATTTGAGTGGGGAACAGCTCTCTGAAGAGATGTTTTATGGTGCCAAATAACAACACCGTCTTACAGTCTGGGCCTCTGCGCAGCACAGGAGTCTCTAGAAAATGAAATGTTATGGGACTGGGACTTGTAGGGAAACAGAAACTTAAAGTAAACATGGCCGTGCCCAACCTTGCACTATCTTTTATCACCTCCGCCTGCAAACACACATACACACAAATCGCTCGCAGGAGAAGAAAGTGTGTGCGTGGGATGCGCGTTTGCGACACAGCGGTCCAGCTTTCCCTACGGTCCGACGAGCACTTCCCTTTGACAGAGCCCAGAGTCTCATACCCCCTCCTCTCGCAAGATAAGCATTTCCAGCTGGTTTCACAAACATTACAAATGAGATTCAATGGGTGCCACAGATTGTGTCTCTCTCGTTTTCTCTCTCTTCTTCCCTCTTTCCCTCTTTTTTTCTTCTCACAGTGACTAGCCTTGTCTCATGAGACAGGGTAGCTAGGGAAACTAGGCCACAGACTGGCCCGCTGAGACAGAGGAGCCCAAAACATAGAACAGCTCAGCTCAGCTCTGAGAAGCTCCTGTTATACTTTCCTGGAAGCCTGACTACAGCTCAGCAAGCCTACCTATAGAGTTGGACTGATCTGGGAAGCTCATGTTACACTACTAAACTACTCTGTGGAAGCAATAACTGTGCATTAAGAGCCCTTGTTGATTTAAAAACATAATACTGTATATGTACAACGAACCATTCATTCCTGTCTGTATCCACAAGAGGATTCTGCCCAGTTATTTGTTTTCAATGTGTGTTTTTTTAATAGTTTAATATTTTGCTGAGAGTGAGATTTGACTCAGTGTGGAGCTAGAGGTAACTAGAATAAACTTCCATACCACCTCCATACTTGACACATAAAAGAGGGTGGTATCAATCTTCTCATCTCTCTCCGTTTTGCTGAGAGTGAGGTGAAAAGATTGACACCATTCTTCTGTGTGTGCGTCATGTATGTAGCTTGAGGTAGGCTAACGTGTGATAATTAGCATACACACTGAAGGATGTGGGAAACAGCTAGCCTGGCTCTGTCAAAATGGCAAGATGTAAAAACCATAACTTGACATTTTTACATTGCTGTATGTGTGCAAATTAAAAACACAAACACAAAACAAGATACAATGTGTTAATTAGTGAGCTTGAGGGATATTTTTGAACATTTGACCAAACCACACTAGTTGTTTTGCTTCCATTTTTAATGCTAAGCAACTAAGCTAATAGCCTGCATACTTATAGGTTAACACAACATGAGGCAGTTATCAGTATTCTCGTGTAACTCTCCACAAGAAGGCGAATAATCACATATCCCAAAATGTCAGACTAGTCCTTGAATAATTGTGCAAAAATTTGAGTGACTTTTTCACATTGGAGGTCAATTAAATAAATTAAACGTGTGTTTTTGGTGCTTGCAGCACTGAAATATTACATTTAACCTTTAAAAGCAATGTGTCACTTCTTGTTACTCTGGATAATCGACTCGACACAATTTTTGCAAATTTAATACAGACTATTTCTTTGTAGTAAGTAGATCATTGTAAACTGTTTACTCTGTGGATTGGCAAGCACAGCCGTGGTTGTTTCTTGAAAGAGATGTATTATATTGTTATTGTTCTTTACATTTTTTTGGGTAGAAACCTGTCCAAAGTGACTCACAAGAAGTGCATTCGACTTCCATATGAACAAGAGCTACAAGGAATCAAAGATTGTTGTTGCTGTGAAGCTGTTTCAACATAATGTTTCATGTTTTGAATCCCATTCACCTTTATTGTACTGTGTTGAAGGCAAAAACCGAAGAGACAGATATCTCAAACCTGGACAAAACCAAAAGTGTCTGCAGAGGACAAACATGTTTTGAAATGTGGATAAACCTCATCACTGAAACTTACATTATCAAGTCCACCACCAGCATATGTGTTTTCATACAAAAGTCCTATGTTATCAAAGCTGTTGAGCATTTGATATCCTTAGTTGAGTTGAAAGTGAACAACCATGACACCAGATCTTAGTCTAACTTAGCATTAAAAGGTTACTCATACCAAGTTAAATGGTAAATGGGCTGTATTTTAAAAAGACCTTTCTAGTCTTACCAACCACTCAGTGCACTGTACTACACAAGTCAGCATTCAGCACACACAGTCATACAGTGGTGGTGAGGCTAGGCAAGTTCACACACCGATGGAACACCAGACAAGTATTTTGCCATGTAAGACAGCAGAGGCAGGCGATCCAACAACCAACTTTCCGATGAGTGAATGACCACTCTGCCTTCAGTGGAACAGCTGCAAGTAAGAGACACTCATTCCTCTGAGGCACTTTAAAGAACTTCTCGCTGATCATTTTAATAAAATGTGAGATGTCTGAGATTAAAGCGTGCACCTGGACAGGTTTTCTTTATGCTGGGTCACCTATGCTAAGCCATCTACAAGACTGAATTACAGCCCACGCATAGTGGACATGTTCCACCGAGCCAAAGCCATCAGGGGCTCTTATATAACTATTAACTATAAGTACTATCGTTTGATGTAATAATGAATACACTGATTTGTTTGGGAATATGCACAACTAAAGCACAATATTAACTGAAGTGCCTTAAGGCTCATTTTCCATTATTACCTAATCTTGAAGCCATGTCAACATCTAGTTTAAAGACCATTATTATTTCACTTGATATCGTTTTTACATGGGGCGTGAATAGGTTTGTGTTTAATCAAGTAAACACAAACTAATTGGCACACAACAAACCTGGGGGCAGGTAGTACTTCAGAAAGGAGTTCCAGAGCTCCAGGCAAAATATATGTAACTAAGCTGCCATGTGGAGTCACACAACACCCAGAGAATGGGGGAAGGGGGGACTGGGGTTGTCAATTTTGCCCCGGGGCTCTGCACAGTGTCAGAATGTACAGCAGGTATCAGTTTAATTGGGGACATCCAATTCTGAAAAAATATACACTCATTGTACCGTACAGTGTTTAGGGTGCCATTATACAAAGTTCACGAATGCACTTTTCTTCTGCATGAGAAAATGTATAACATGTCTAAAATCCCCATCACACTTCAAGTCTGACAAAGGAGCACATATGGTGAGAGCCATGTGAATCCCTCCTTTTGAAAAAAGAGTCAGTGTGCTAATTGTGTCCACATGTCATTATGCCCTGCAGGAGTGCAACTGCATATGAGCAAGTCATCTATTATGACTTGTCTATGAGCTCAAAATAGGCTCTGAACTGGGGGCCATGAAGGGCAGAGCCCATACACAGACTCTCACTTACAACAAGTGTGGTATTGATGAAGGAGGCCACAGGAGGTAAGGATCGGGAAGGTAATAATAATCACTGAGGCCTGCCTGTGGTTTGTTTGCTAGAGAATAGTGTTCTGCATTTTGTTTTCAAATTGATTATTAAAACAGGATTCAAACCAAACAAGGGTGAATTTGAAAGGTGATAGTTGGTGCTATATGGACCTTGTGGTGAGATTGTTTTGTTAACTGCTGAAGCGAGAATGATCTTTAATCTCAATTTTGTAAGCAACACTGACAGGAGGCCTTAAAGTGCTGAGGAGAACAAGGTCATTAAACATCTATAACCCCAAGACAACTAGGCAAACTCCATCTGCTGATGAAGGTGATGTGATATGATCAGAAGCTGCAGAAGAACAACTAAATGGCAAGTGGTAACTACAGACCCTATGTTTTTATGTGACAGAATCATTTCAGGATCCAATCATTTCCAAGACAGACAAATCAATCAAAGAAGATGCTTTTCTACATTTATGGGAACGAAAACAGTTTTCATTTTCGCAGACTGTCCATTTGTGGACAGGAAGTGCTGAACATGAGGTCTGACGAATTATTAACGAAGATGACAGAATAAATCCAAATGAAATGTCAGGATATATAATTTAGATTCTTATAAATGTAATGTTCTACTATTGAGGAACAGAGGCTGAAGATCATCTCTCTGGCTGTGGAAGTTTTGCTTCCACCTTAAAATAAAATTCTAGAATAAAATGGTCAGCTGGCACTACATGGATTTAATCCTTTGGTGATGGCAGTGAAATGAATCATCTTTACCCTAAACATGAATGCGTGTAAATTCATATACCGTCTCACTTGTCACAGAGTCATGATAGTCTTGACATGGTGAAGATAATAACCCACATTAGCAGGTATCAGAGCTGATGGTGCCCGGCTGCATATCTGACAGCACACAGTTGTGACAGCTCACCTGTGATGATGAACTTGGTCAGATGGAATACTGTGAGGGGTTAGCTTAATGGTCTGGAATGGTTTATGATTCATAAGCAGGTATCTTTGCTGAACAGTGTAACACTGAGCATAGCTTAGCCGTGGTCTCCACATACAGCAGCAGCTAGGCTACACTGGTGGACTAAATGCACCGTTTAGGTGTCACGCTGTGGCTGTGAACAGGCCAGAGACACGCCGCTCACACATCTGAACGGGACAAGGTGGCAATAAGGTGACATGGATGAAGACGAGGCAGGCAGACAACTCACGTAGTGTTTGGATGGATTGCGCCTCTTCTCCACGTCCACGACTTTCACGTCCAGCACAGTCCGAAACTGCATCTTGACCCTGCACAGGCTATGCATAAAAGCGTCGGGGCAGGCGGCTGACTGCGGCTCCAGATAAGCTATCTTGTATCACGGGAGGGAAATCACAGCACTCATCGCTGGCATTTAACAATTCAGCGGTCCATTAAGACATCAGCTCGCTCGCGGCCAGCTGGCAGCTCGGACTGCCCTCGGTTGACGCAACGATCATCGATTTGATTGAAAACTTATCAATAGTCCGTCAGAGCCCGGGCAGCTCGCTCTCACAGCTGAATATCCAGGCAGAGGGCGATTTTTTTCACGTTGCCTCCGGGCACACAGGCTGGCCAGCGGCGGGCGGAGCGTGACTCGAGTCGGTCACCTTAAATATAGAAACACAGGAGCGCGGCGAGCTGCGTTGTGTCTGCTGCGGTGCCTACAGCGGCGGCGGCATGCTGGAGGGGACGGCGGCGGGCTGAGGGTGAGGAGCCGGCAGGTCCAGCGCCAAACGCCTCCTGCGTTACAGCAGGCGCAGAGGATTTCGGAGCGGAGTGGGATGGGCTTCACACACCGTCCTCACGGCGACTTGGAAAGAAAAAAAATCATTTGGCTGACTGTGCCTTCTTCGACGAGAAGCGTGCTGTAATGTGACATAATGATGAAGCTGTGTTTGGAACCGGCTGACAGTCGACTGTTAACATTTCACTCAACACACAACTTTCCCTCCCCCCTTAAACATGTCATACATGTCTGGTACGACATGAAGGCCTGAGTTCACACATCAGTGTGTTATTATCGGGATCTGGTCTAATCCCGTCCTGTGCGATCGATGGCAGCGTGGTTATGAAGCCACACTCGGCTGTTAACACTCGGGCTCTTAGATACCGGCAGCTTTCTTTCTGGCCGGAGACACGAGCAGCTGGAACTATGGATACAGATGTTTCACAGGCGACCAATCAGCGGCAGGCTTCTCTACATGAGAGAGCCAATTAACGACCGAACACTGCCCCCCTGTGCACACCGCAACACAAGCAACATGGTAAAGAAGCTCATCTAAAGGCGAGACTTGCTCCCCTTTGTCCTTTCTTAGCTCATAGATTCAAACAGCTAAGATGCTGTAGGACCCTTAGAGGGACATTATGAGACCAGATCAGTATCATGACTCATCTTTTAAATCCCTAATGAAAATCTTTTTTATATTTAATGACTTGATTATAACCATTAGTACAATGCTGGAATTCCAACTGAGCAAATGCCCCAGGGCCCCGGGACTCCAGGGCTCCACAAATCTCCAGCCTAATGTGTGTCAACTGCTTCTGTGGTGATGTAATTGATTATGCATAAGTGAATATGCAAGGCAGGATTACAACAAGGCAGAGTGGGCAACTGCCCCAGGGCCCCAGATCCTCAGGGGCCAGAGGGCTCTGGGTTCATTGTGAGGGAAATCATTTGCGGCTATTTAACTGATTGATATATAAAATACAATGGAAAGGGCTTTTCTGGTCATATCAGATCATACACAGATTTTACACATTGTTTACTCATTATGAAGGCTTCCTAAGCTGGGTTCACATTGCATATTCCAAATCCAAATCATACTTCTTCTTGTACATACTGCAGCTACCCTTACAAAGTACATACTGTTGCATGCAGTACACATACAACTAGGACATACCTCTTCATCATAACTCTGCGCCTTGTAGTGTGAAATTTGAAGTAAAAAGAAATATCAAGTGATTTGGGACGCAACCGTGCCGTCTGTGCTCTCTCCACGGCTCAGTCAGTGCTAAGTCTTCCGCCGGGCAGAGGATTGCGCCTCAGAACAGCCAGAAAAGCATGTTGGCTTGTGTACTGCAAAATACGACAGAATACCGCATGGACATCCTGGTATTTTTGGCAAACTGCATTCGACATACAATTATTGGGGCATACTGCATCATTTTCTGGCATACAAAATATTACAATAGTATGGATTTTGGAACACAGCCAGTCTTGTAAAACAGCTTTACACATTTTTTTCCCCTGTAGCTCTGCAGGGAGCTTCATAAAGTCTGGGAAAACAACCCTGATGATGTTATCAGGGTTATCTTAACTTGGGCTGGGAGACTACAAATCATTCACTGAAAGCCTGCAGAATAGCATTTGAAAGGTTTGGCCATTTGGTAGTTAAGGGAAGTCTATTGACAAATGCTACCGAGTTGCATTGTGGAAATGTGGCATCCAACATTTTGAAGCTTGAGGATCTCAGCCTCTAATGGAAAACCATGATGTGGCATACTTGGCACGAGGAGGCTACAGTATGTGTGTCATAATAGCCACATGAGGATGTGACATATAGGTGCATGTTGCAATATGTGGTTGTAATTTCATGATGGCGACATAGTAATATAAATAACCAGCATTATTATTAATTCTAATTTTTTTTTACATGTTAATCATATGTAGCTTGTCGGGTGGAGGCATCAGTGTGATAGATGAAATGCACATTGTTTTAGGGGGTGGATAAGGCAAACGGTGGAAATGTCAGGTATACTGTTGCTTCATGGCATATTTTCTATTTTCAGTACTGAGTTCTCTCCTCAGACAGCTCAACAACCATTCACACCTGGGCTCACCTAGCCCTAGCAACCCACAAGTGGCCCAGACGACTCTGAAACTCAGAGCTCACACGTGTCCTTAACAACTCTGTAAGGACACTCCCACACAGAGTTTAAAAGCCAGCAACTCCCCTCCAGTTAGTTAGAGCTGAAGAAGCCTCTTGGATGAGAGGTGAAACATCTTCAAGAAACATGAGACTTGTTTTTCTTTTCTTTTTTTTTCTTAAGAAAAGCTATACACATTTTAAATACAGTAAGAAGAATGGGGCTTAAAGGGTAAGGTCACCTAAAATTGAAAATTCAGTCATTATTTACTCACCCCATGTCGATGGAGAGTCAGGTGTTTCATAAGTTTCATAGTCCACAAAACATTTATTGAGCTTCACAGCAAAACAGTGTTGCAGCATTTTCCTAAACAAGTGAAGTAGATGGGCACTTGTTTTAAAACAAAAAAAAACAACTGCAGCTCTTCCAACGTAATCCAAGTCTCCAGAAGCACCGAGATCCCAAATTCATTTGAAAAGACTTTATTAACACCCTCGACACGTGGTTAAGCTCGTGCAACCACTTCAGACGAGCTGCGCACTAACACTTTTAGCTGAGCAGCTACAGTGACCGTGTCAGCTTTAAAAAAAGTGTAAACGTATTTTCAAATCAATTGAGGATCTCAGGGCTTCTGGAGACTTTGATTCCACTGGACAAGCTGTATGAAAACATTTTATGTTTCAGTTGTTTTTTGCTATTACCCATCTACTTCAGTTGTTTAGGAGAACACAGTTTTGTGCTCTACAAAACTTCACCCAACTCTCTAACGGCATCAGATTATGACAGAATTTAATGTTTGGGTGAATTTATCCTTTAATGGGAACCCAGGAGCTCATTTTTACTCCAGGCCCCCTGACAGGTTAATTCAGCTATGCATGAGCTTTATCTTTGTTTCTTTATATATTTTTACATTTCTACAATCATACATAAATATACATAGCAGCAGAGAGCAAAGTGGTCCTAGAGGCTTCTCTGATGTCCATTTTCATAGGCATGTCTTTCAAATAAATTTCAATTAAACTTAATATTTAACCATAACACATTGACATCCAGCAGTAATTAAAAATACAAAAAAATAGGGAGTTCAATTAGTGGTGGCAACTGTTACAATAGTCTAGATGAATCAAGGAATGCAAATGGCATGATTTACTTAAACATACTGGATGCTCACATTTTGGAGCAATAAGCTGTGCTTCATATGGTACAGTATATGCAGTGATACTGGGTTCCCAAGCCTGCTGTGCTCGAGTTAAAACACAGTGTAATAGTTATCACTGGTGCTGACAATGTCACTGTTGCACTCCAGTGATTTGAGGACCAGCTCCAGTGCTGCCTTGCTCACGTTGAGGCTGTAGCGCTGCCTGACCGCAGACAAGATGTGCATGATGTGACAACCCTTCTCTGCATCTATAGGAATAGGAGAAAACAACAATGACACAGGTCAGTCCAGAGGCAGGTGGAGACTTTAATATAACACTTGAAAAAAGTGATTCATGAAGTTTCCTTTTTCAAGGGTTTTTACATTTCTTCTTGGATTCTTCCAATTTTGATTACTTCAAATGAATGATAGTTACTGCTATATTCAACACACTGCCACAAAGGAGACTGACACAGTCAAACTAAAACAAGTTTAATAATTCATGAAGAGCAACACTTAATTCTACTTACATTTCTCTCTCTTTGAGTCTTCCCTGATGATGTCTTTGACAGCAATGAGTAGATCTTTGTCATGTGCAGTCACCTGGTGATGTACGACAGTATCAAAGAGACGCATGTCCATAATGCATCCAGATGACAACAACTTTCTAAGGTAGGAAGAATTTTTCTTACACGATAGACTTCATCCTGGGACTTGACCTTGCGGTACACCGTCCCATTGTCCTGTAATATTTGCAGAGCCTCTTTCAAAAGCTGGCGTAGCTGCTGGCATGCAGAAGGACCCGCCACAGGCTCCTTAAGAGCAACAGAGAAGCATAATAATTTGAAAGCGCTGAAATGCATTTGTTTCAGTTATCAAATGACTAAATGATTTTGTGTTAAACTGTAATGCAACATGGTAATATCTCAACTTCATGATATTTTGTAGGAAACCAAAATATGGCAAATGGGTGCATTTATACAGCGCACACACACACACACACACACACACACACACACACACACACACACACACACACACACAGATTGGCAATCGGACCGTATATCACTGGTTGAAGAGATGATCGACAATTTGTTTTTCCTACAATGATACTAAGATGACTTTAACTGACCTATTATCAGAACTATGTTGTAGAATTAATCTGTATAATCTCTGGCCGACTGTATATTTAGAGATGTTTCACTCACAATCCTTAATTACTAACGATTTTTTCCTCTATCCATGGATCTGACACCACACATGTGCCTGCTTCACAAACTTAAATCAGTGCTCTATAAGAGTAGTTAATGTTATGGATAGTGATATTAAAGATAAGACAATGTTAAACAGATCATGACGCTGTGATACTGTCGCACAACTAACTGACACAAAGACTTTAATATAGCTTGCAGATAGGCTGTGTACTTTATCTGTTTTTATAATTCCTACTGCAGTCTAATCTGTAGCCCTATAAAGGAAATTGCTTAAAAACTGCACCCCTAGTTGGGGACCGTAGAGTATCTGTGGCCCTAGTTTTTGCTGTGTGTCTGGCACCGTTGGCACTAGTCAGTCCTTGTCGGCAGGTTTTTGGCCGACTAAGCATGTTGAATCTGAGGAAGAGTCCGTCAGTGAGAGAAGTCAGTCTGATTGGCTGTTCATTTCAACGAATCAGTACATGAGAAACGGAAAAGAAAGGGAAACCCCCTTGAACCTGACGCTAAAGTATCCATGAATTCATCGAGTAAGTGCGATTTCTCTTTATTTTTAACTTCTGCCTCTTCACCAGTGCAACTTTTTATAGACGGATCTTTTATTAGGAAATGCTATACTAGCGACAGTGGTGTGAAAGAACATTGCTTTATCATAACATCGCTTGTATATCCAGAGTCTTAAGTCTTCCTGTTTCCCTTTTAAATGACGAATACAGACTTGCCGCCACCTGGTGGTGTGGAGAGTCATTTCCTCCCATGCAGGTGTAGAACCAATGGGGCTACCCTGGAGATTGAAACGCCAACCCTGTGATCAGTTAACAACTGCCCAAGAAGTGCAAGTTCCTTTGTCAGCAGCTTTAAGAGTATAATAATTTCCATTTATATGACTAATAACAACTATAGAGAATACAAATATGCTTCAATGCTAGGAATTAAATCGTGGCCGGATTTCTATTTTTCATTCATCATTCTCACATAAGAAGCACACTTCAAATAAAGTCTGATGTCTGACTTTCTTTTCATCCCACCAGCACACATCTTCAAACAGAAATGGGTCCCATATTATTATTCTGGTGTACCTGGTCTGCTGATGCGGTTTGAGGCTGGCGGGAGATCAGAGGCTGCAGGAGGTCCTGAACATCATAGGGTCTGAAACTGGTCACTGACTTCTGCTTCAAGAAATCCCTGAGGATATTTGTCGCTTTGCTGAGGGGACTGATGGCTGAGTCACTGAAAAACAGAATCTGGCCTTAACACGATTCATACCAATATGCTTTTTAAACTGTTATAAACTGATATGCCCTTTAAACTGTTATTAACTGATATGCCTTTTAAACTGTTATAAACTGATATGCTTTTTAAACTGTTATAAACTGATATGCCTTTTAAACTGTTATAAACTGATATGCCTTTTAAACTGTTACAAACTGATATGCCTTATAAACTGTTATAAAAGTGTTTTTTAACTTGTTATGAAAGGGTCGCAATTCAATATTGATACCTCTAAATACGCAAATTTGAGTTTTTCTGGTTATTCTTAATAACAGGTTGGATTTCAACTTATCCGTTTTGAGTAAGTTATGAGGATAAAACCATTTATTATAGGGGACTGCTATATGCTAGAGGAAAGAAGCTGCTCTGTGTTCTGCTGGTACGGCACTACAACAAAGTTTACTTTTTTTCACTATCGTCGTATTACAGTTATTAATCTTACATAGTTACAAATAGATACATTAGCTTTACTATCTAGCCTGCAAACAGCTGTGTTTAAAAAAGAAAAATAATATTAAAATCCTTTTTTTACTCACTCTCAAAACAAATGCACTCCCTAGCCACATCAAGATCTTTGTGAGAGGAGTCAGTGGTTCCTCATACCGCTGTTGTCCACAGGGACCACCAGAGTCAACAAAAAATGTAACAATGTGGCTGCTTTAAATAAATGTACTTTTACCACCTATTCTTCTTGGCTTTATCTGATACATTTCTGGTCCTAACTTTTAATAACATTGACCAGTCCTGTTGCTGTACCCAGTGTAAGACTATACAGTACTTGTACATACATCTGGAACAAATCATAAACTTGAAATGTTTCCTTGTACA
Organism: Pagrus pagrus; assembly: GCF_965226575.1. Taxonomy (NCBI): domain Eukaryota; kingdom Metazoa; phylum Chordata; class Actinopteri; order Spariformes; family Sparidae; genus Pagrus; species Pagrus pagrus. The sequence goes on from NC_140186.1 coordinate 33,399,685, forward strand.
ACAGGAATGGGAATCAATAGGTAAGAAACGGCCAAGAACTCTATTTTCATTGGTTTTAGTGAAGGGTATTAGTGTCATGACTGTTTCAGGGGCCTCTCCGACCTACAAAATAAACATTCTTGGTTAAACATTGGGCTGTAAAAAATATTCAAAAGTGTTTTGCTTGGCTGAGATGGAAATATTGATATACCAATAAAAGCAAAATATGACAAACTGCAGACTGTAAACAGACAGTGACTCATGTTGTGCATGCAAACATCCTCTGAAGCTTCTTCTCCACTCTGTGTAAACACCTCACATCACCATCACGTTTTCTACATTGTTTTTCAACATTTGTGGATTTACTGCCACACTTTTAATAATGTCATGGTGTGGTGTCCTCTTTCTCTACAGTGACTTAATGGCACCAGACTGGAGAATTAGCGTCACTTGAACCAGCAAATAATATTCTCACAGCAGTGTTGAATAGAAATGCTTTCATTTACACTTTCTTTAACCGATTTCTTGGAAATTCAGTTAAAATTTGCACTAAACACTGGATTGAAGCCTCACTACAGTCTTGTAATACACTGTGATGTTACATTAAGGGATGGAGGTTTGTACCTGGTTTCATTCGGTTGCAGCTGAAATGGTTTGTCATAGCACAGTCTGTAGAGCTGAGGAACCTCCATCATCCACGCTATCTGAACCGCCATCACTGGGTCGTTCACTTTATCTGGGAACACACACAGACCCAGACACACACGATGAATGGGCAGAGGATAAAGATGGCATGTGCTCTCAAATAAAAAATGTGCTGTGCGGTGTTGTGTATGTATGTGTGCGAAAGAGAGACACATGTAGGCCATCATAAAACGAGACTGCAGTGCTAGGATAAAAAATGTCCTTGCTCGGCATGTGTGGGTAAGGGACTGTCGGAGCTAAAGCATGTTTTTGGTTGAGCATTTGTAGTTTCTAATGAACAATCATCATCATCATGTCGGTGTTCTTGGACATTTGTTGTCTTACTTTGCTATTTATAAAATGTAGCTTGTAAGTAAAAGTGGATGGTAACTTCAAACTGCCACTGCGGCATGCAGAGAACATCCCTCTGCACTCACAGAAGGTGGAGGCCATGATTTCTCTCTGCTGCCTTGACGTCTTCACCGGTCCTCTGACTCGGAGCAGCTCTCCAATCTCTAGGTGAGAAAGGCTCTGCTGGGCCTGTCGCAGTTTGTCCAGCTCAGCGACTGGGTTGAAGCCTCCTTGAGCCCCATCATTGTGCTTTCCCCCTGCTGGAGATGACAAATACATGATATTACACACTGGTTTGAGTCAAGAATGAATTTGTGAAGCACCTTTAAAAATAAATCAAATAATCCATAAAGATGCAAGACTTTAAAGCTGCACTAATCATCTTCTTAGATAGACAAGGGATCAAAGGACTATGTGTAATGTAATATAGGTCTCTTGTAGTGATGAACGAACAGCAATTCACCACCAAATTCCAGTTCTCCTCAGCTGTACAGAGCTTTTAGGCCTCTTTAAGATCATCGTTTTGGTTTTATGGAACACAAATCCTGTGCTCATCAACCCCGCTTTCAGTGGCAAAGCTCTGATACACTTACTAGACACTACATGCCCAGCACAATATGGCAGACGGACAAAGATAGCGACTAGCTGCGAGAATATAACAAGCAAAATACCTGGACATTTTTCTTTGGGACCAAAACAGAGAGTGGATACTGGACTTTGTTTGACTGCTGAATGTGTCAATACGAACACATCTGCCATAAGGTGATGTCAATTGCTGTGTTTCAGCTTGTTACACTTCCCTCAACTGGCAAAAAAACAGTACAAGGAACCTGTACTAAACATTGCATATGCATTGCCTGCAATTTTGAGCTTTCCCTCACAACAGTGTGAATCACACCAACATCTTGCTTCAAGCTAAAGTTCTTTGGGAGAGGGGGCATTGCAAAGTCCGGGGCCCTTTTGAACCGTAGGTTAAAGTTACCCTGTGGAGTTTTTGATGACTAGTGGCACTATAGAGCAATGTTTTGATTAGTGGTGTTTGAGTGTTAGTATCCAATGCCTACTGACTCACAAAAGGAAACTCGCACACACACTTGATCAACATTTGGAGACTACAACATGCAAAGAAACAACACAAGTGCCAGCAAAAGAAGGCATAAAGGAGACTGTTTCCTATGCTGACCAATGTATATAAGGATGTAAACAAATCCAATTTCAAAATATTTATTAAAAGGTTTTATAAGAACAGTAATGCATTCAACAAAATGTGTTAGGCCTCAACACACATTCAGTGAGAAATATGGAATGTAAACAAAACTGCTTAAAACTAAAGGGTACCTTTAATAATAAGCATTGCAGTCGTAAATTGTATTTGGTGATACTGACAATGTGTTTGTCTGATATTTACATGACACATAGACCTAGAAGGATGCTAGAAGGCTGATAAAAGCTATTTCATATGAACAATACAGCTGAAGGGCATCTGCTACATAGTCCTCTGTCAAATTAAGCAGCAAGGCAAGATGAGCCACAGAAATTATATTAGTTGGGTTCAAGGTGGGTGCACAAAACAATTTCCCTTCTGATGTCAGTGTGTGGTGATTTGGCAAACTAATACAGAGCATGACGTACAATCATGCCAACACTGGGGTTAATACAAACACAAACTCACATGTAGTGGGATGAACTTCCTCTTTCATTAGGTCAGTTTTCCAGCAAAGGCAGTTAATAACGCCAGTACCATCATCCACTGTGAACAGGAGGAAGATACTCCAAATCAGACAAAAGGAAGGGAAGTCAATGCCATGTTACTTTGTACAACAGGAGTGTGTGTGTGTGCGTGTGTGTGTGACAATATTTGTCATTTTAACAAAAAACAGGCCATTGTCAGGGATGGAGACTTTCTCATTGCATTATCCATAACATGCAACAATGTCACTGCTCTGCTGCCACTGTTGGTAGCTCAATGACTCCCAAAGACAACCTTCACAGTAAGAATATTGCTAAATGACTTGATGGGTTAACATAACTTAGAGATACATAAACACATACAGTACATACTTGTGTACTGAAATATCAGCAAAGAATACATTTGTTCCACACAGTGACACAATTACCTCCATAACAGAAGAAGTCTTCTCTTTCTCTCTTGTAAACCACTGTCCCGAGGACATCAACTTTGTAGATAGGATGCAAGTTGTAGAAGTAAATACCTGTGGGCCAGGGGTGGAGACACAACAATGTTTCAGTTTCTTTCAGTATCAACATCAGGCATCAGATCTTCCAGGTAAACCTAATCACTTAAAGTTGTAAAAAGCTTCATAATGTTGATCTGAATGGGTACCAATTTAAAAAAATACTGGATACACAAGTTATACAAATGTCAGATAAGAATACAAAACTTCTGAAAATGTCATACAAGATAATTAACGTTCAGTTAGCTGTTGAGCAAGAACAGTCGGACATGTAATGCTGCGACTCATTCACAATCACTTAATACAATAACATGGGGTTTAACAGGTGTGTTAAACGTTACCTGGTACCTGCGTGGACTCTGTCATCTGTAGGATGTCTTTGACATATAGCCTGGCGAAGGCAGAAAAGATTGGGTCCAGTCCCCACAACATAGATGGGGGTTCTTCCGCTGGATCCATCGTATCTGCCTGCATTTCATCATGAATTCAAAATTAGAATACTGAAGTTTATGTCTTTTTCGGGTTTTTTCCGTCGGACATGCAGTCCATGTGCAGTCAGTCTCTAGCAACAAAGTAAGCTAGCAGCAGGGGAGTGTCTTGAGAAGTAATGGTCACGTGACGTGTTAACTCGTGTTAAAAATTACTTATTAGTTTTTTTCTGTGGCGTGATAATATGCTGTACATGTTAAACAGGTTCCTCCCGAGGAAAGTCATTGAAACATTTCTACTTTAAAAAAAAAAGTTTAGTATTTTTCTGTCTGCAAGGCGCGTTCATGTTTCGCAATGGTGTATGGGACATGTAGTTTCAGCGACACAAAGAAACCTGACTGTGACGGTTATTGGCCGACAGACGCGATAATGACAGTTATGACAACGAAGAACTACTATGCAGCAGACAGTACTGCTACTCATAGTAAATAAACTTTTCTGTTGTTAATAGTTTAAACACCACAACATGAGTTGTGTTCGGTCTCCAGTGCAGACGAGGGCAGCAGAACACTGAAATTACCCCGCCAAGTGTCAAGCACGAGGGGCTCGAAGAGAAAGAATCGCAGCCGCGCGCAGTCGTGAACGCGCAGAGACACTAAATCCGCTAGATTACTAAACCCGTCTCCTACCAAGGGAAAGATGACTGTTTTTTCCCGTTTTAGCGATTGCTAATGTGCCGACCAACTGTACCCGTCTGTACCTTCAAGGAAACTAATTAATTATTCTGTTGAATACAACTATTTGGAAGGACGTCTTACTCATCTCTTTTTTCTTTTTGTTGAGAAAGAGCCCCACCGGGTTGTCTGGCCAGTGGGTCGTCAGGAGTTGGAACAACAACGAGCTTCCCGTACTACTTTGCATTGAAATGCTATCTTGTTTAGGCGGATTTCAGATGCCACGACACGCCTAGGTTAACCTTTAGTTATTATTCGATGGGTTAACAATGACCTTTGAAGTGCGAAATAGCTGTTCTCTTGACCGGCCCAAACGGTGTCAAAGGCTAAGCTAGGTTCTGATCCGAACTGTTATGAAAGCTAACAGTTAAATGCTGTATTGACCAAGCGGATATTTATAGCTAATGGGACACATACGCTAACTCCAAAGACTTATGCTAAACTGTTCAGGGAAATTTCCATTGTCAACTTTCTACGTTGGTTGAATGACCCAGGATTCAATATGTCATTTTTTAATTTCCGTAAAATATTTAAATTGGGAGCTGAGAAGAAGAAGAAACAGTATGAACACGTCCGCAGAGATGAAAACCCAGAGGAAATATGGGACATAATCGGTGAATTAGGGGATGGAGCCTTTGGAAAAGTGTTCAAGGTAAGGAATGCCTCCTTCAGAGCCATTTTATCTGCTTCTTTGTGGCAGACTTGTGTTTGTATTAAATGGGAGTAGCCTCTCTGTACCCCACAGTCCTCTTATTGACACAACTAGCCAGCAGTGACACCTCAGTCTTGAATTCTCTGACCCACCCACCACCTTCAGCCCAATACACTAGCCCGAGAGACAGAGGTGGTGTCAGATACGATTGCAGGGGTCCGTCTCCACATTACCCAACACGCTTTGTCTTCAACCGTCTCCCTGTGAAGTTTGTTCACATGTGACAAACATCCAAAAGTCATCCGATCCACTAATTGCTGGAAACTTGACCTCTTCACCCACTGGTCTCATTAGCGTGCAGTTAACATTAAGTTTGGTCATGTACATGCCGGTATAAGCTGTCACAGACTTGACATTGATGCTGGTGGGTGATGTTTGTATTGTATCTGCTATTCAGCTGTTTTTAGAAGCTCAAACAAACCAGCCAAATAATTCCCCCTTTTACATTTTCAGATTAGCTGACCCAATGTCAAAGTAACATCATCAATTTAATAGTGACATTGTTTGGCTTGACCCTATTTCATAAGTGGAGCCAGAAGCCTTATTTGCATGAGTGACAGTCAATTTTATCACACAGGAGGGCTCTACCAAGTCTAATACCAGGAAAGCTGTGGCTAACTGTGTTGTTTACATTCTCTGTTTTTGTCATATTTGCTAAATGCTATTTTTGGACACTAAAATTGTTGCCCGAGCCAAGATTTCATGACAGTGTTACTTTACATCAAACTTAAATCAAGCCTAATCTTCTTGCACAATGATTTAGTCACAGGTTGGCAATTTCAAAGCATTCCAACAGTAACTAGACCTACTGTTCAAGAAAGGAGAATGTACCAATAGAGATCCTTTATCATCATTGAAGCAGTTTATTTTTGTCCTACTGGCAGTGGCACTAGAGTCAAACTGAAGGAGATCTAGAAATAGTAAATTGCAGTGTTATGTTTATATGTCTGGGCTGTGGGCCACACCAGTTGTAATGCATCATGGCACTGATTCATTACTGGGATAGTCCACACTGTATTGATGTATAGTGAAATGCTAGGTGCCTGCTTTAGCACTGAGGAGGATATTATGGGGGTTTATTTTATTATTTTTTTAAATGGCATGTATGGCTGACCACGGAACACGGGCAGGTCACCAGGAAGTGGCTGCATCCCATATCGCCGCCGCGACTTCATCGAGCACATCCTGCCCACAGAGAAGCCAAAACAAACAGGAGAAATTTCCACTTCAACCAGACATGTCTCATGTTCTGCTGACTAACTCTCAGCAAAGCAGAGGGTGTTTATTTGCTGTTTTTAGATCCTCTTAATGGCTGTTAAAGGTGCTTGTTGCAGGTCTGAGGTCCAGACAACTTCAGGTCCGACATAGGCCACGTTTCTATGAGTCTTTGAGATAACATGTGTTCATCTAGAGCTTTAGATGAGAACAAACATTTTCTGAACTAGATCAGAGTGCTGAACGTGCAAGACTTGAAATGTGAAGTGAAGTGAAAAACTGTCCTTTGCCATCCAACAGTCTAATAATATTCTCATCCTACAGGCTCAGAACAAACAGACGGGCATCCTAGCTGCAGCCAAAGTTATTGACACTAAGACAGAGGAAGAGCTGGAGGACTACATGGTGGAGATCGACATTTTGGCCTCCTGCGACCACCCAAATATTGTCAAACTGCTCGACGCTTTCTATTATGAGAGCAAACTCTGGGTGAGTAGAAGGATAAGCTCTCTGGAGTGACAGTGTCATCATGTTTGTTCATGTAAGCAACCAAGCAGGGGTAAATATGGACCTAATACAGCAGTTTGATTCAGCAAAGTTTCTTCTGAAACACCAATTAGACCAATCTTGAAAATATGAATGGAGTATTCAGTAAATGTTTTTGGCAGTGCAACTTGAGCAGCCTAAAACTTGGACAAAAACAACACTGAATGTGATTGTAAAAGTAAATCTCCTCCCACAGTAAATCAGATCTATAAAACCAGAGAAGAAATAGGCCCAGTGTTTCATTGCGTCTTCTTTTTGCTTTTTGTATGCCCTGTATTCCAGTTGTTATGATAATGACACTATGGGCTCAGAGTGGGCTTAACAATATTATCTGTACCAAATTAAAGGCATAGTGCGTAATTGAACTGATACTGTAAGGTTGTTGCAGTATGCAATATCCTTTTTTCTACTACTGTCTTGCTATCAGAATTTGAGGCCAAAGTTCATATGAGCCACAAAAACTAGGTCCATATAGAGCTGGTTAATCATCATACAGGTTCATAATCCGTCCACTTTTGATATAAACTCATTTAAATGCCTTTGTTTGTCACTGTAGTCCCTTTTTCATTCACCTTTTGTAAAAAAATGTTAAGGTATCTTTCAAAACTTCAAGTCTGACTATTCCTTGCAACACAAACTTTGAATTTTAGGTGTATTTCTCTCAATTGGAACATTGGTGCTGGGCTCCAGTGAATACTGACTAGTTGTGTCGATACAGTGCCTTGGCCCTGGAACAAACTTGTGTCAGTAGATATGGATTATACCCCAGGCCTTAACGTGAGGGAAGTGTACATGAATAAATAAAAAGTGTGTGAGGAACTCAGTTACTGAGGTACGTTATAAATTGGTACAACCCAGCAATTCAGGAGTTTTTCTCATACATTGTATAGAATACCTAGCTGGCTCCAGCTGATGCTGCAAAATGTGTAAGCCATGCTCGATGTGGTAATATATTGCTTTGCTTTCTCTAGGAATACGATAATGGATACATTGGCACCAAACACTGATATTTTTATTAAAACAAGCTTGCGCTCTCAATGGACTTATCTGACAATTTGACTGACCAGAGTCATTGCTTCACAACTCCTTGTGGTGTAAATCTCTATAAACTTAATTTACAATGATAAAAAGTATGTAGTGAGCCATAGATTTATCCTTACTTTAAATATTTAAACTCTGTTGAACTGTTGTGATTTGTGGCAGTTCCACCCTCTGCCAGTTTTTGCCTATATTCCATTGGATGATGGCACACATGGACATGGACAAACAGAGTCAGTGTGTGCACTTTTTTATAAATTGTTTCATCCTCCGTTCTTGGTATTCATGCAGTGAATAAATTAGGCCTGAGTGTCATGGCTGAAAAATCTATCACGTTAGTGAAGTTTCATATCAGTCGATAATCATTGATCATTTGTAATTATCTGCCCTATTTTTATCATTTTCAAAGACCAGCCAAAAAAGGTTGAATTTAACCTCTTTATTTTAAATTTAACCACCACTTTATCAAGGCACGCAAGTCATAATTAATGTTAACACAACAAGGAAAAACCCACAAATATAATTACATAAATAAGTAGAAATACTGTCATACCAACAAGCTGACCTGTCCTTTTTTTATTCACAATTTCTGTCTGGCAGCACTCATTTTCTCTCACTCTGGTGGTAATGGGTTGTGCTTAGGATTTTCTCCTGTTCTCCCTCTGCCTATTAAATGATTGGCTGTTTGCATGTCACTTGTAGCTCGCTCCATTATCAAGGGATATGACAGGTTGCCAGGGCATATTCTTATAGGGCTTCCATTAGTTTGCATGTAATGCATACACATGAAACTATCGAACATTTTATCAAACTATTTTTTTATTTTTTTTTAAATATCGATGACGTGTCTATCACATATTGCTATCGTTTTATTGTCCAGGAATGTAATGAATACATTATTCCTGTACTTTGACTTTTGAGGGTATTTTGTATCATTTAGTTAGAAAAATATCATGATGTATTACTAGTTGATTGTCTTGCAATATATCGATTATCACAGAATTGCTGTATTGTCGTGATACTGACATTATCTTGGGCAAAATATCATGAATAATATCAGATTGTGAGATACTCTGCAATTCCCATCCCTACATCACACACTTTTCTGTGAGATCTCAAGTCCCTGGTATTGCCACTCTAAAATCCTATATATAATTACCAAGTGTGTGGTCCTGTGTCTTGACTCAATCACCTGGTGTGTGCATTCTTAAGATCAAATATTAAAAATCAATTAAATCTGTTATGTCCGTGGTGTCCCACATTTTTCAAATCACTTAAGATAAGCAAAGGACATTTGAAATTGACATTAAAATTTCTTTTGCCGAATTAGAAGCAGTATCTCCGCATTCAGGGTTGAGAACTTCATTGTAAGTACTGTGCTTTGGCTCATGTGAGTCAATATACAAGCATCTAAGAAGCCAGTCAGGTCATTAGAAAGACTCATGATAGTATTTGATTTTAGTGCATTTCATTGAACGCTCAGCCCTTTCCTCCCCATTGTCCTCTAAACAATGGCCACGACCTGACTGAGGTTGTCTGTTGATTTTTATCTTGGCTTGTGTGGCACCTGTTCGTGCAAAGAGGAGAGAGTGTCCAGGACATTTCCTCCTGGAGATGAAAGGCGTTATTCCACAGGAGGTTTGGGAGGTGGCTTACTTCATAACTGCTTACTAAATATTCTCACCTGTTTATATACCCTTTGTTTCTATATTGCTGTGTTACACTACAATCTCAGTTGCACAGCAACAGTCTCTGGGCTGTGACGTTGTTATTTTCATCTTTTAAGCCTTAGAACAAGTAGGTGAGATCATACAGACTCACAGCCTCCCTCTCTGTACCACATGAAGGCATTAGAAAATATGTGGGCACACACTTCTCCATGTATTTGTGTGTGAAATAAACAAGTAGGAGGAGGAAGCCACAGCCCTGGCCCGTGGTTCCTCTCTGCCTGCTGCCACTCTGAAAAACCACTGTGGGGGCCATTGTACACCAGCAGAGCCACTAAAACAACAGCACGCCTACAGAGAAACACTAGACTGGTGTGCGTGGTGACTAGCCAAGACTGCTCTGAGACTTGAGGCATTGTATGTCTTGTAGGGGCTTTGTTGTTATAAGTAGAACAGTCTTGAAAAGCTCAGCTGAATAATGGAATAGCATTGAACCTTGGTTAACAGTTGGAATTAGTCTTTTTTAGGAAATAAGCCCTTAGAAGATTTTTTCACTTGTCATTTTAAATACAGGCCGACCATGTAACAAAAGCTAGGGCTTTAACCAACGTATCAGCCACAGTTAATTTGTCAATGGTTGCAAAATTGCAGAATTGTGGCTTTACTTCCTCTTCCTTTATGTGTGACATTTGACCAAATGTTCCCCAAATCTCAGTGTTGACGAGTGGGTTAACTTCATGCTATAGGGCTAGCCTTGTGTGCAAGCTTAATAAAAATACCCCTCCAGATGCTTTATCTAACTTAATGCCATAATCATACTCACCCCTGCCTCAGCTGCTGTGTCCATAGAAACTTTAATCCTATTTACAGAATAAGGCCTAAGGTCTGGCAATATAGCTGGCTAGCTACCTCGCACATGTGTGAAACCTTTTCCACAATGTGGCCCCAACTGGGCCAATCCTCTTAAGTCAACAGCCATATTGAGAGCTCCTAAATGCCATTAAGGTCTCAGAGAGTTTCATTCACACAGGTTGGGTGGAGGTTCATTCTCAAATTACCTTAGCCAAGTGAGTAGGTAGGGTATATTATGTGATGTGGTGATGATGATGGGCCCATTTCATTTAGTACATATACAATGCATCTTTCAGCAGTCTAAATACATGAAAGTAAGCATTTCTCTCTGAACATGAGAACCATCCAGACCCTCACAATAGATTTGAGGGGTCACTGGGTTCAACTTGAGCATTATAGCCTCATGAATGACCTGCGTTCGCCTCTGTATGAAATGAGTTTTGAAGCATAGCTCATGCTAATCTCTAAATCATGAAAGATTAATAAAGACTACATTTTTATATGATGGATGTAGGGTTGCAATGGTGTATAGTGCCAGTTCAGTTTTTTCTGTGTTCAGTTCAGTTCAGGGTATATTGTGGTGTGAAAACTGGTGGCTATCATACTGTGTACATTTGCTTATCTACAGCATTCAATTCTTCCATATTAGTCTTATTAAAACAATATAGTTCAAGGTCATATGAAATTTCATGTCTGTCAGGACATAATAATAAATAGAAATAGAGCTGAACCAAATAAAACCTTTTATTTTCATTCTTTAAGGGTTATAGTAACTAATAATTGTGTAATACTGTATACTGTGATATTTCCTGAGGTGGCTCTTGTACTGTGAAAATCATCTAGCATTGCAACCCTAGTTGCATGCTGCTTTACATAAACAAATACCTGTTTTGCTAATGTTGAAAAACACATTGACTCTGTGTTCCCTTTTTCCACTTATTGTTGGTAGATCCTCATTGAGTTCTGTGCAGGAGGGGCTGTGGATGCAGTCATGCTAGGTGAGTCAGCATTTCCACTTTGCATACAGGTTGTTACATCAAAAGGGAAACTGTTTAGAAATCAGCACTGAACTGAATTGAGACACCAAAAGTCCTCTGTAGACCAGCAAATCACATTCTTCATTACGCGATACACTGTAGCATAGCTTATGTAGCTTAACGCTTCCTATAGTCTATTATTAGGTTGCTTTTGATTTCATGCATTTGTGTGACCCTGCAGAACTGGAGAGACCACTGACAGAGCCTCAGATCAGGGTGGTGTGTAAGCAGACTTTGCAGGCCCTCATCTACCTTCACGACAACAACATCATACACAGAGACCTGAAGGCTGGCAACATCCTCCTCACGCTGAACGGTGATGTCAAGCTTGGTAAGGCCGAAATCAATTCATAGATGCTTCCATGGGTATGTTGAAGGAGGAGTGGAGAAAACTGTAACCTATGTAATACACACAGGGTGTAGGCAAAAGTTAAAACCTGATTGTGAGTTGTTTTGCCTACAAGTGTATTTTTCCTCGCTCAGTTATGGAATTTTGTTACTTTGAGGGAAAATTATGAATGAGTTCACAGTCTACTGATGTAGGCTGTGTGCCTTTGGCCAGAGGCTCCATATAAGCTATTTATTTCATGTTTCCTCATAAGTGCTGGAAATGGCCCAGGAACGTACTATGTAGTGATTCTAGGTGCTGTATCGTAGGCAACTGGACTTGTTTCAGTTTCTTCAAGATGTTTCACCTCTCATCCAAGAGGCTTCTTCAGTTCTAACTAACTGGAGGAGAGTTGACAGGCTTTTAAACTCTGTGGGTGTGTTCTTACAGAGTCGTTAAGGACACGTGTGAGCTCTGAGTTTCAAAGGAGGATCTTTAATAAACATCATATCCGGTTCACTTTAAACCTACCAACACACTGAGGCAGAAACTTGTCCATCCTAAGGACATAACACCCAGGCATAAACATAGTAATGTAGTTTATGCTGGTCAATGCAGCCAGGACTGCACAGATTTGTACATAGGGGAGACAAAACAACCTCTCCATAAACGAATGGCACAACACAGGAGGGCCAACTCCTCAGGTCAAGACTCTGCTGTCCACTTACATCTGAAGGAGAAAAATCATTCCTTTGAGACAACAATGTAAACATCTTGGCCAGAGAAGACGGATGGTTTGAAAGAGGAGTAACAGAATCCATCTATGTCAAACTGGAACAACCACCTTTGAACAGAGGAGGTGGCCTAAGACATTACTTATCACCCACCTACAATGCTGTACTGAGTTCTCTCCCCAGACAGCTTAACAACCATTCACACCTGGGCTCACCTAGCCTTAGCAACCCATATGAAGGCCAGTTTGACCAACGACCCACAAGTGGCCCTAACGACTCTGAAACTCAGAGCTCACACGTGTCCTTAACGACTCTGTAAGGACACTCCCACACAGAGTTTAAAAGCCTGCAACTCCCCTCCAGTTAGTTAGAACTGAAGAAGCCTCTTGGATGAGAGGTGAAATGTCTGCAAGAACCTGAAACAAGTCGCCTACAATACAGCACCTAGATTTACCATGACCTGGATGACTGAGAACCTTCATCACTATATAGTGATACCATCCATTTAGAGCCACTTTCACACATGCAGCTTAGACACAATGTTAGGTTTAGTAATCTAAGTAGGGTGTTGGTTCACACAAACAGGTCAGTCTAACAGAGAAACTGTATTGAGTCAAGGTATCATGTGGTATTATACAGATCTAAAAAACAACTTTATCACTTTGATGTTTGCCATACTCATGTTTTAGCTCTTTTACTGCAAGAAGCTTACAAGTTCACATGATCTTTCTCATGACATTACACTGTGTGCACGTAAGACAGACATATGAAAGAATGTTTGTGACTTTAAGTGCTGCTCTTGTTCCGACCACAAAAGTTTTCCAGAATAACACTGACATTAAAGTTGCCATATTTACTTGACATTTTCGGTTTGTTGAAACGTGTGTTTTATTTTTGTAGTTCTGGCTATTAGACCTGCCAGTAAAAATAAATTACAAAACATAAATAAAAATATGATTATTTAAATATTTAATTTAATTGAACAGTTTTCAGCATTAACATGGCTGAGCCTGAGATACCTTAAGTACAGGTCAACACCTGCATTTTTTTGTTGCAGTTTTGTCTAAATGTACGCAGGTTTATACACAAATTGTGTGTTACTGAAATAACAGAACCATGAAACATGAAAAAGCAAAAATTAATGGAGTTAAGGAATTTGTCACACAGATTATAATTTTTTCTTATGTCTACTAATGTTGCCATGGAGCCATTAAGTTATTTGTGAACTACACCTTTAACTACTAACCCTTTAGCCTCTGTGTGTTTATATTATAGCACACTATGGCCCATTAAAAGTTTGCTGAATTAGCTATTAGTATTTTGTTTTGACTGTATGTATGTACAGAAATCTGTCATTTAATTTGAGGAAGAAAAACTTAAAAAGATGAATTTTGTCAGGCAGGTTCTGATAAAAGAGGTGCATTTTTTCTTTAATTTCCAAGTGGGTTTATATACATGTATTCACAATGGACATTGGAGATCAGAACGTGTAAGTCACACTGAATAAAATGTCTGTGTGTTCAGATTTAGTTGAGACTGATAGGAGTACAAATTCTAATGCAAAGTACAGCAATCTGCTGCCAAGGGTTATAAAGTACCTTAAATGAGTTGTGTGTCTCCACTTCCGCTGTAGCTCAAACTGTTTTTAAGTGGTCCAAATAAGTGGGCCAAACTAAAGTAATTAACTTCCTGTTCTTCTTAGAACACTGATATGCATGTGCCCCTTTAACCTCACGCAGTATCTTGCCTCATGTCTGTCCATCCACCCACAATGACATCATCAGGGTTATTTCTTCTCTGGACTATCTCAGACTTTGGAACGCTCCCTCCAGAGCCACAGAATGCATTTAACAACTGTTTTCATAGACTATGTAGGTAAATGTCTTTGTGACAAGTGTGCTGACTTTGATCTGTAAAATCGGTGAAAAAATTGATTCACTTTGACTTATTCTGCACACTCTTGCTGTTGCATGGCAATTGCAGAGATGGCAGCATGAACTTGTGACCTTTATGCAGAAGTAGAGCTGCAGCTAACGATTGTTATCATTGTTGATATTTCTGCCAATTAAATTCTCGAGTTCTCTACGGGTACTACTGTGAGCATAAATGGTGGATTGTTCCTGTATGTCAGCCCTGTGATGAACTGCTGACCTGTCCAGGGTGTAACCTGCTGCTCGCCCAATGTCAGCTGGGATCAGCTCCAGCCCCCCTTCGACCCTGCAATGAATAAGCGGTTACAGATAATGGATGGAATAATGAATGTCATAGGGGAGTAAAGAAACCAGAAAAACTCACATTTAAGAGGCTGAAATCTGAGTTTTTTCCTAAAAAATTATTCAAACCATTTAATCGATTATCAAAATGGTTCATAATTTATTTTATAGTTTACAACTAATTGATTAATTATTGCAGCTCTACACAACAGCAATTGTTTGGTGGTGCTACTCAGTGTGTCATAAACATGTGTCCACTGCAGATGCAGTAGCGTAGCTTGTTTAGACGGGTATGAGTCACTGCTGGTGAATGAAACAAGCTCAGTGAGATAACACACAGCAAGCATTTTGTCCAGTGACATTACACACTCAGAGGTGGCTGTGCATCTGCTTGCCAGGACACTGATGAGCTGTTACTCATACACAATTCAAACAAGGCATGATGTCATCATGCAGATGTAAGACTAGTGTTATAACAGCATAAGGTTTCTGTGTAATATTTTGTTCCTTTCATGCACTGATGAGTTTAAAAATTGTGCTGCTCAAGAGAACAGTTTATCATTTTGTACTTGTTGGGTTTGTGTGGCTACATGTAGAAAATAAATAATGACAGTGGTGTTAGTCTGGCTAATTTTGGTTTGTCTTGAATCACATGTCTTCCAGCTGACTTTGGTGTGTCTGCCAAAAACACCAAAACGCTGCAGAGGAGAGACTCTTTCATTGGAACACCTTACTGGTGAGTGAAACATAGAAGAGACAATAAAAACACTTTTTGTCCATTTTTTTAAACAAAATGATAACATATACTTTGGCCATTCTTTTTGCCTTTCTTGCACAAAATACAATAATCATCCACAAACTTAATCCTTCCAGGATGGCTCCAGAGGTGGTGATGTGTGAGACGTCCAAGGACCGTCCATACGACTACAAGGCTGATATCTGGTCACTTGGGGTCACCTTGATTGAGCTGGGGCAGATTGAGCCGCCCAATCACGAGATGAACCCAATGAGAGTCCTGCTGAAAATAGCAAAGTCGGATCCTCCTACCCTGATGCAACCATCACGCTGGTGAGTCACAGCGTGAATCTCTGTCAGCCCTCAGGAATGAGGGAGAAGATGCCTTGAGGTCACATGTTTGACTGAGCATGCATTTGTTTTGGATTACTAAGTAAATGTTTGCCGTTATGTTTTTATGACACTTATAATATGCAGAGATCCATGATGTAGAGCAATACATTTTGTAATTGTACAAGACCATATTCGAGTCTTATTTTTTATCAATGTTTCTCTACCTGTAAGGTCCCCAGAATTCAGTGATTTCTTGAAACGGTGTCTGGACAAGCATGTGGACAACAGATGGGGTGCGACACAACTGCTACAGGTATCTTTGTCTTGAACATTCACACTCAAGTTCTGAACTCCTATTTCACTGTCTATCAATTGGCCCAGCCCTGTACCTTGGCCACTTAAATCAAGTTAATAATAATCCTCGTTCCCCATCCCATACCCATGTACCACCTGCCATTAGGAGTGTTAGCAGCACAGTCCTAGACGACATCTGTTTACGTGCTTGCTGTCAGGTACTGAACTGTGTGTCCTGGCAAGACACTCATCCCACTGCGCTTGAGCTGACGTCAGCAGTACAGGCTTTTCTTTTTCCATAGGGTTTAAGGTGCTCTCCAAGTCAGAGCCACTTAGCAACAGCGAAGCAGTAAGGAGACATTCACACACACACACACACGGGATACACTGCTGCTAAAGGATTGTTCTGCGCAGAGGAAGACTCAATGGGCTTGAAAATCCAAAATAGCGGTCTGCCACCGATGAAGGTTTTGATATCAAAGAAAATGCATATTCTCAGGCCAGCCATAGAGTATATGCAGCAGATTTCTAAGCCAAAGAAGGTGAGGCTGTTGAGATGTAGATGCAGTATGTGTAGTCTTTAGTTGCATTAAAGAAGTTTGCCAATAGATTTATTTATTTGCATATTGTTGTTTGCATGTAAGTCAGACAGACAGGTGACAAAGGATGCAGCAAAGAAAGTTTGAAGTATTAGTATTGTTTAATGTGTGTTTGTTGGATGTGCGTATTTCACCCCATCTTGTGTAGCTTGTTAAACTGTAAACAGTTTCTCAATATATCTCAAAATCTATGGGATTAGTTGTCAGACGGTTGTCTAGTCTTTGCTTCCAGCTTCAAGGGCTTTTATTGCAGCAGGTAAATGTTGAGTTTAACATAACATATGTTCCACACTGGCTGTTAATATATAAATAATAATGTGATTTCTAATCATTTTACTTTTGTTTTTTTTGTACAGCATTCATTTGTGTCCAGCGTGTCAGAGAACAGGCCACTGAGGGAGCTCATAGCTGAGGCGAAGGCTGAGGTCACCGAGGAGATTGAAGAGCACAAAGAGGAAGAAGAGGAGGAAGAGACAGAAGCACATCTGGTGTGTAAACAAAAATCAGTTTTCATAAGGTTTACTAGAGGAGTTGGCATTGTTGAGGAGAAAGGATTTTTTTAGTTTTTTATAGTTTTGTATAAATGAAGTGGAGCATACTGAATTTTCAGATGCACATTTACCTATTCTGGTAACACGACAACATTTGGCTTGTGCAAAAAACGTATAACTTTATTCTAGAGCTGAAATGATTAATGAATAATCAATTCTAATTTCATTAATGAGCAACTATCTTAATCATTAATTGTATAGACTGTTGGCTGTACCAAGACACGCAATTTGAATATATCTCCTTAGGCTCTGAGAAATTTTAATTTGATAATTAAAATGATCAATCAATTGAGAAATAGTCATCAGATTAATAGATGATTTTATTTATTCTTTTAATCATAAGGTCCAGCTAGGGCGGCACAATATGGTCAAATCATATTGCAATTATTTTGATGGATATTACGATCGGCATGTGAGTCACAATTAGTGCGACTGGTCATTTAAAAATGAACAATTAAAACCATGAAGTGACATTTGTTAGGGCCTGCATGTTTTTATTACAAGTGGATAACAAAATGTGTAGGCCAGGCCATCTCTGCAGCACTACAGTACTTCATTACAGTGCTGTTTGGTCACACATTTTGCCGTTATCAAAAAAATGGCAACTTCTGCAATTTGGATATTGCATTTGGCCATATTTGGATTTGAGTAATATTTTGATTAAATGTGCAGCCCTAGATGCAGCAGTACTGCATTCATGATCCAGTAATTTAGTCATTAATACTTTTCCACTAACGTATTTTAAATATAATAATTAGAGCTAAAACTAACAATTCATTTCTTCATTGTTTAAACTGTTTTTGCAGAAACCAACATTCCTAACTTCTGTTACTGTCACTTCTTTTTCCTCTTCAGGGCCACAAACGAGCTCCCTCTGACGTCAGTGTTGCCAGCTCAGAGGATGAGAAGATCCCCCTCTCTCCCTCCATCTTGGAATCAGTCCCAGAGAAGGTCGAGCCTATTCTGCCCGGGCCCAAAGCCACACCCGCTGAGATCCCTGTGGCCAACCATGTGGTGAGCACTAGCTTTGTGGAGGAGCCCACTGCCCCTGTAGCTGGGGAGCTCAAAGAGGAGACCTCAAACACACCAGTTGATGATGGAGTGGGAGAACAGAAACCAGAAGAGGAAAAGTCTCCAGAAGGAGGAGAAGATGTTGCCTCCTCAGACGCAGAGGCTTCACCAGAGGCTCCTGCTAAGGAAATGCAGCAGCTGGAGATTGCTGTTGAGGATGAAAAAGAAGTGGACACAGCTGAGGTTCCTGCCAATACAGAGGCGGGGACAGAGATGTCAGTCACTGAGGCTCCTCAGGAGAAAAATGTGGCTGTTGTGGAGGAATCAAACACACCAGCAGAGGAGGAGGAGGACAGGTACAAACATCTAAAGGTGACATTGACACTACCAGAACAAGATAAAGTTGTTCCAAAAGAGGAGAATGGAGAGAAACCCACAGAAAAGGATAAAATTAATACAGAAGATGAGAAGACGGTTCCAGACAGAGCAAAGGATGACAAAGAGAGAGACTCAGACTCTGGGAGTGGCTCAGCTGCAGATAACAGCAGTGTAGACCTCAATCTGTCTATCTCAAGCTTTCTGTCCAAAACAAAAGAGCCTGGATCTGTTTCTATACAGGTGACTCACACAGCCCACACACTCAAATTTTAGAAACTCTATTATAGCCTTACATAGCTGCAGATACATCTATAAATTCTTGCTTCTTCTTTTCCCAGGACACCAAGCGCCAGAAGAAAACGTTAAAAAAGACTCGTAAATTCATGGTGGATGGAGTGGAAGTGAGTGTGACTACGTCAAAGATCATCACTGACAATGATACCAAGAACGAGGAGATGAGATTCCTGAGGTATTCACTTGCCTTATTTACATTCACCCTGGGCATCAGTTTTATGCAAATATTATGAAAATACATTTACCAGGAACCTCAGTGTACAACCTGACTGTGTTCATGTGTGACCTGCTTCATGCTGAATAAAGACACATAATCAACATAATTTTCTGTCTCCTCTCCTCCCCCACCTCTTCAGGCGCCAGGAGCTGAGGGAGCTGCGTCTACTGCAGAAAGAGGAGCAGAGGGCCCAACAGCAGCTCAGCAACAAACTGCAGCAGCAAAAAGAACAGATCTATCGGCGTTTTGAACAGGAGACCACAGTGAGTCACTCCACTCAGAAATGTCAAGGCTGAGATAAACTTTGTTTTCAAATCACTCAGTGTTTCCCACAGGATTGTGTGAGGCTACAGTGGGTGGACCTTGGACCCTCTAAGAAAATGTTGCACATTTTAAAGTTAAATGCATCAATCTGGTGCACTTTGAGAACTACACCTTGACTGAGAGACCAGATAATCAATGACTTGTTTATAAATTGTGAGTGCCCGTGAGTGCCATGTTAACTATATATTGTCTGGTCTGTATGATTGAGATTGCTGCTTAAAAACCGGAGTGTCATTTTGTGCATGGCATCTGAGCGCGTGTACACGTGAAATGCCTTTATCTTTCCGAGCTCTGTTTCATAAACACTGCTGCCCGTTGGCATTTATCAAATTTAATAAATAACGTGAGTTGTATTTCAGTCTGATGTTTTTCAGGCACAGAGTCACAGAACAGCGCTGGAAGAGGCTGGTAGATACAACACAGACAGGGAGATATAGGCTAAGTACTGCCTAGCTAGGTTAACAAGACAGACAAACAGACTGGAGAGAGATTGAGTACAACCTAGTACATCAACTTAACCTTACTATTATTACGATTACCTGACAGCTGTTCCTGTGAGTGTTATTATTAACACTGGAAGGGAAAAGAGGCTTTGCTGAAGCAACGTTGTGAACATTTGAGATCTTCAGCTCTATCATGATGGGTGAAAAAGATTTTTGGATCAATATGAAACAATGGTGCAGCAAATTAGACTATGGCGGGCCGCCAGAGTCTCATTAATTAATGGGAAACACTGAATGTCACATGCGAACTGGGCATTTTCAAGAGTGATCAGCATTTTTCACACATGAGACCTCCTGTAGTGGTCCGCATGTGAAAGTCACTTTTTCACAAGTTAATTACATACATTCACATGTGATTGTCTATTTTTTACATTAAGATTAGAATTTCCACATGAGAAAATAAAACATTGTACAGGAAATCACATGAAATTTCCTTCTTTATGTGTAAACTCCACATTTTCTCATGTGAAAATACAATATCCATACATGTGAAATGGGCATTTTCACAAATTATGGGCTTTTTTCACATGTGTGGCAACAAAATTTGACATGTGAAATTAGCTTCTTCACTTGTGAATACCATATTTTGCTTGGACCTGGAAACTCATATGCATGTTGCATGATGTTTTAGCTTGACAACCTGTAGTGGTCAATGACCTCAGTAATTTCTTTTATTTAAGCTCTAAAAGGTTTGATGGAACAATTATAAATAAGGAATTTGAACATAAATAGAGAAGGGTTGGAGGAAGGTGAGTTCATATCTGTAATGTGTTATGTGAGTACTGCCCCTGGCTGATGGAGGACTTATTAACTTATTTTTCAGTCTGTGACAATGGAAATAAATGTGACTCTCTGCATTCCAAAACCTCCCATGAGCATCAAGTTATGTCATTTTTCTGGGGGGTAAAATGTGAAAAAATAGACTCGTGTGGTTGTTAAATGAAGGTTTGCTTTGACCTTCTACAAGCATAACACTGTCCAGATGTAGAAAAAAGTGCAAAAGATACTGACTCATCTGAGTGTGATACTTTCTGCCACTACACAAAGATCCAGATTTTGTGGTTCTTAAAAATCTTTTTTTCAAAAGCCTTCATGAGTTAGCTTTGGATGCAGGCAGTGAATAGCAAATTTGTCATGTTACCGTGTGAAGGCTGACATGATTCTCTGCAGTTGTCATTAGTCTGATTGTCACAAGCAGCTGTGCCATTCATTTTCTGTATAGTGAACTGTTAGTGAGCCTGTTTATCGTAACTGATGCAACTTGGCAAAAGTTGTGCATATTTCCTCCTTCACTTGAGAATCTCTAAAATTTAGGGGAAAATACTCATTCTTAGACTTTGATTATTTGACATCCACAAAACGTCTGTCAAATCTAAAGCTGCTTCAGATTGCCTGTAAGGTTTCACACACTGAGAGAACAGAATTGCTTCTTCTTTCACAGTAATTCATTTCACTGATATGATGTGACCCTGTGTGTTCTCCAGAGTAAGAAGCGTCAATATGACCAGGAGGTGGAGAACTTGGAGCGGCAGCAGAAGCAGACCATCGAGAGGCTGGAGCAAGAGCACACCAACCGGCTAAGGGACGAAGCCAAACGCATTAAAGCAGAGCAGGACAAAGAACTCTCTAAGTACCAGAACATGCTGAAAAACCGCAAGAAAGAGGTTGGCACATATTTCATTTCCTTTTTACTTCCTTTGCACATATAGTCCATCAGGAGGATGGGATAGCTGTATAGGGATATTTATAGTAGTTTGTTTTGATACTTAGGCACACACACACACACCTCTCTGATCTGTCTTAAAAGTGTTTACATAACCACTGTTTAGCTGCACAGGGGCTAAATCCGTCTGTGCTTCCACTCTTCATTCATTTTCTCACATAGTTCTAATCTATCCTCAGCTGCTGTCTCATTTTATCTGCCTGTATTATTCATGGCTGTCCTGAGACAGGGCAAACATGAAGTGGGACTTTCTCCAAAGCATGTGACAAACACTATGATGAAACGTATTAAAGAGGATATTGTCCAAGCCCCGCCTGAGGAGGTAATGAGGCCTCGGTTTGCTGTGAAATTTGATGCACACACCATTCCTGTCAGTTGTCCTCTACATGTCTATTGTTGGAACAGGCTTCAGACTGTGTGAGGGAGCATGTGCAAAGTTAGCTAACAGCTGTTTGATGCATTTTTTTTTATAAATTACCCTAACTTTTCCATATTTTACACTGACATGGGTTTGCAGAACCAGCGGGAAAGGTGTGTGTGTGTGTGTGTGTGTGTGTGTGTGTGTGTGTGTGTGTGTGTGTGTGTGTGTGTGTGTGTGTGTGTGTGTGTGTGTGTGTGTGTGTGTGTGTGTGTGTGTGTGTGTGTGTGTGTGTGTGTGTGCAATGGTTCTCCAACTGAGGTGCGGGACCCCCTGAGGGTGCATAAAGCCACTACAAAGGGGGATCTGGATTACCAGAGGATAAATAAGGAACTAAGTTGAATGGATATGAATTATGACGGGAAATTAACAAACAAAAGATTTTTCTGATGTTATCATGGTGACCTTTATTTCACTGAAATTCAACTTGATCTCTTTTTGGCTCCTCCTATCATCATTGATGATTGATGAAAAGAAAATTGTGCAGTGAGGAGCATGAACTTTTTTCAGTTCCTGAAGAAGCATGAGAACCACAGGTTTAGTGCACTGTATAGGAGGGTAATATACTGTGATCCACAGGGAGTGGCTCATGTTATGATTCAGTCCTTTCAGTTGTACAACACTCCCGTACAGGATGAAAGTGAAACCCCTGAATGCGGCCTCTTTTGCGTCTCTTAAAGCATCAGTCATTACTCTTAAGACTTCACACACTTTCTTTTCTGTATATCAGTCCTGATGTAGTGCTATGCTATCACAAATCTCTAACCTGGTCACACTAAGATGAATGCTGAAATTGGAATGCTGTAAATTTTAACTGTTCTTCAACAGTAATGGATCAGTAACGGTACCAGGAAATGGCCAGCACTTAAAGTTAACTGCTTGGCAGTGAGGAGAGGTTTTTCCTTCTGTTTTTCTGTTTTGTGCCTACAATAAGAATCTGTGGGGTATTTTGTAGACATTTAGAGAAATATGATTATAGAAATCTTGAAAATGTTTACTGTATATCAATGAGCACTGCATCAACGTGTAAAATTGCAGCTTCTCTGTCGGGTGTGCCAAGTAGGCCAGATTAATGTGACTAACGAGCAGGTAAAAACAATCTTTACTGCCACTTGTAACTGTCTGGTTCATCAGCAAAAGCCGGGCTTAACCTGAAGTTAAGTTGGCACAAAGCCTGAATGCCAGCAAACACAATCACACACCCTCAGTTGGCCTCATAACATCTATCTGGCTTAATTTATTGATAAAGGTTTTTGTTAGAGGAGACGATGATGTGTCCTTGATTATTGTTAATTCAATGAATCTCTCATTCTGCCTTTCTCAAATTCTTAATGTATTGTATATTCCGAGATTAACGCCTTGACCTGCTGTCCTCGTGTCATTTATAATCTGTGTCATCCTTCATCCAGGAACAAGAGTTTCTTCAGAAGCAGCAGCAGGATCTGGACAGCGCTCTGAAGAAGATTATCCAGCAACATAAACATGAACTCGCCACTATCGAGAGGGACTGCCTCAACCACAAGCAGCAGCTTCTCCGTGGTAAAACCTTGATTATCAAAAATATAATATTCATTAAATAACATAAAATATTATTTTTTATAAATATCATGCATAAATACAGTAAGGTTCAGAATGAATGGTCTGGATTTATTCGTTAGAATCCTGCTAATTTATTCCCATTGCGTAGCTTCAGCTGCTGATGCAAAAAAGCTGAACAAATCAGTAGAGCTGCAACAATGATTCCATTAGCTGTCAACTATTAATCGCCAACAATTTTGATAATTGAAAACAAAGTCAGAACTCTCTGATTCCAGCTTCTTAAATGTGAATATTTTCTGCTTTCTTTACTTCCACTATGACAGTAAACTGAAAATCATTGGATTGTGGAATAAACAAGACATTTGAGGACATCATCTAGAGCCTTGGGAAACACTGGTCATCATTTTTCACCACTTTCTAGACCAAAAAAACTAATTGATTAATCGAGAAAATAATCAACAGATTATTTGACAGTGAAAATATACACGCATACTATACAGTTGTATGTTGCAGCCCTACAAATCAGTATTTTTTATATCAACAATAGATCAAATCATTATCTTTAGACATCCACCTAGAATTCTCACGACTCTCTGCCGGTCCTTTCAGCTCTATAGAGCACTTTAGCCTCTGTTAGCTCATTGTTTAAAGTTTACAGCCCAGCTGTCATCAACCTTGTTTTCAGCAACTTTGATGAAATCACTGTATGCCAAGTAAGTTAGCTACCAACTGGTTAGGATAGGGGAGCATTTAGCTAAAGAATTGGTGGAGACCTAAACGGAGCTAAAAGGACAGGGAATATTATGATATCATACTTAAATGACAACAAACAACTGTCCTCTAGAGTAAGCCCCACTAATTTCTTACAAAAGGCAGGTTTATGCAAACATAATTTACATTATTATCCTTCTTGTCAGTCACACCATTATGTTTTTAGTATATGAGAAAACAAAAACATCCCATGTGTAGTGACTAAGATCAGCAGTGAACAAACTCCCTTCAGAGGGTGAATTCTGTCAGACCACTGACTGCAGCCCCTCCAACATGAATGTAGTGAACAGCAGGCTGTTAGCTGTTAGCTCTGCCTGGGACTTAATCCCATGCTTAATGTGCCAGGAGCTGCACAAACAACGCTTCTCAGAAATGCTCACTGAACCAAGTCACGGGAGGTTGTAGCTGTGCTTTAGGCGCTTGTAAAATGCTTTCACTGGGAATAGAAATGGTCAGATAGTTCAAAGCTTCAAAGCTGAAACCTCATTAGCAAAGTCGGTGTTGGTTGACATAAGTACCTCAAGCATTCAACCATTTCCTGCTAATGAGGTAACTTCAGCTCACAACTGTTTTTGTGTCTTCTGCTCCATCTTGTTTGTCTCTGCTGCAGACTTGTTAAGCAGGATGCTCTTAAAATGAGCTGTTTTGAGGAGATATTCCCCTCCAATTAGCCTGTTAATGGTTCTTCTGTGTGATTGTTTGGCTTTGTCTTTTGTTCACTTGTGTGTCTGTGAACAGCACGAGAGGCTGCCATGTGGGAGCTGGAAGAGCGCCATCTGCAGGAGAAACACCAGCTGTTCAAACAGCAGCTCAAAGACCAGTACTTCATGCAGAGACACCAGCTACTGAAGAGACACGAGAAGGTATGGGCTGGATGAGGGAAAGACCTTTCTTCTAGTTCTTTTACACACTTAAACGTATTTAATCAGTCTTACAACTTCAGGATTACACTCACTTGTTATGTAACTGTCAAAAATAGCTTCGAGAAATGTGTTCAGTATTTAAAATAAGTTGCTCTGGAAGCTTTGTCTGATGGCACGTGTCCTGTACAGGAAATGGAGCAGATGCAGCGCTACAACCAGCGTCTGATTGAGGAGATGAAGAACAAGCAGACACAGGAGAGAACCAGATTGCCCAAGATTCAGCGCAGCGAGGCCAAGACACGCATGGCCATGTTCAAGAAGAGCCTTCGCATCACCGGAGCTGCCATCACCCCCGAGCAGGAGAGGGAGAAGGTCAAACAGGTGACGAGAATATGGAATGTAATGTGCTAGACATGAAACCAACATTTGTCCTTGTGTCATATATTTAATGGAAAACAAATTTATTAGAAGAATAACAAAATATGAAGCCTAATCATGTGTCTGTTTTTCAGTTTGCAGCACAGGAAGAGAAAAGACAGAAGAACGAGAGGCTTCACCAGCATCAGAAACATGAAAACCAGATGAGAGACTTGCAGTTGCAGTGTGACACCAACATTCGAGAGCTTCAGCAGCTACAGGTAGATGTTCAAAAACGCTAAACTTAACGTTGATGAAAAATCTACACATTTAAACCTATTTCTGAACCATTATTATCCACTATTTAAAAGCAGTCTTGCTTTTCTTGACCATCCCAGCCTCCAAAAAAAGCCTTTGCCACAGTAACATGTACATCCCTTCACTTTTCGTGCACTAAGTTCCTGTGTGTGTTTCAGAATGAGAAGTGCCACCTGCTGATCGAACATGAGACCCAGAAGCTGAAGGAGTTAGACGAGGAGCACAGCCTGGAGCTGAAGGAGTGGAGGGAGAAACTACGACCCCGGAAGAAGGTACAGTGTCTGCTATACCTGATTGCATGTGGAGTAATGTTTTGTATGACTACACTACAGGCTAATGTCAAAGTGTGTTTTTATTTTTATTATGATACAATATGTAGTTAATATTGTTTATCAGGTGGGAGTATATTTGGTAGGAGATAGTAAGAGCTGAGTTATACTAGAAAAAAAGTGGTTTGAACAGTGCGTTTGTCCAACCAACCAACCATAACTCATGAATAACTTCATCATCCTCTAACTATTCATAACTATAACTTCACTGTTGTCAGGTCAATATTTTAACTCGTCCTGTAACACTTCTATTACCAAATACCTGCAGAACTGTTATTCCCATCAGCCTTCGCTCTACTCTGTGTTCCATGCTAATAAGCATGTGAGCATGCTGATGTTCTCATTTAGCTCATAGCACAGCTGTTCAGCCTCACAGAGCCAGCATGGCTGTAGACTTTTTGTCTTGTTTTCTGTTTTCTGCCATCGATGTCTGAGTATTTATCACAATATTAACCTTTGAATTTGTCTGTTAACCTAGACATGAACATAGACCAATGACTTCAAACATGTTCAGAGTGCAACAGAATCTGGGATTACCCTAAGGCTCTCAGGCATTAGTGACAATGAATATATGAGCGCTCCTAACTGCATCTCTGGAGTAACCAGAGTAACCAGGCTGTGTATGTCAAACACAAGGCTAGTACATAGAGCTTTTGTTTGATCCACTTACCAGTACCAGGTATACAAGGAACCAGATTAAAACACTTGTAATTTTGCATCAAAATGCCTCCTCAATATTTATATTTATACAACACCAACATGTTTTTGTGCGTATCATCAGGCCCTGGAGGAAGAGTTTGCCAGGAAGCTGCAGGAACAGGAAGTGTTCTTCAAGATGAGTGGAGAGTCAGAGTGCCTTAACCCCTCCACCCAGAGCCGCATCTCCAAGTTCTACCCCATCCCCAGCGTCCACTCCACTGGTTTCTAGGAGAAACCTGCGTACATATGCAGAGACGTAACACAGTCTCCATACACACAGTGCATGTGGACATGAGCATGCACACACACACACCAACAGTAGAGACAGAGTCTGTGCTGCCTTGCCCTCATCCTTTGAGAACTGTTGGAGGGTGTAAGAAGCATTTGTGTTTCTGGACTCTGTTCCTCAGTCTGCAGCTCTGCTCTGCGTCTTCCGTCTACTCTTTATGTCGGACTTTCACACTATTGTAGTCATTTCGAAGGAGAATTATGAAGGAGATTTTCAGATTGTGTATTCCGTCATCACCTCAAAACCACTAAAGTGAGTAGCTCTGTCCAACCTTCTTTTTGTGATTGCATTGTTTTTATAAAGATCCAGTGCCTGTAGAATTTGATGCTTTTAAATCCAAGCAATTGATAAGAATTATTTGTTGCTCAACTGCTCTCTCATTCAGATGTTTGCACTTAAGAACGGATAGCATTTTTATACCTCTTAAACACAATGTTGACTATTTAATTTGGTTAAATATGAAATAGCAACCTTATCATTTATAATTGATGATGAAATAGAATGTATTTCCAATAAAGGAGACGGAGCACATTTTTAATATCAGTCTTGTTGAAGGAATGATGAAACAGTGTATTTTTATGAAATCATATCTCGGTTTGAGTTTTAGATTGCGATACATTAAAGGTTAAAATAACCACTCTAAACAATGATTTCAAGCAAACTTTGGGAACCTTTTAGGTTTCTCCTCAGATTGCCTTCCTGTCTTGAGCACAAAGCTTTAGATTACTATTTAGCAACAAGCTAAGTTGGAAACATGTTTGTTGCAGACAGTTAAAGGAGATGTGGAGATGATATGTTTACACACACACTGTTTATTGGACACTAAGGAAATCACTGTGGTGGCAGAAACAAAGGCTGTCGAACAAGCATTTATGTACCTAATGGTTGGTCTGGTTTTTATTTTTTTAGGTAATACCACATTGTTATTGTCAAGCAAAGGTTATGTATCTCTAGGCACATTATTCAGGGATGAATAAAGAATGCAATGTTTAATATTGTCTGTAAAATCTGGAAGTGATGTCATGTTTTTAATTTTCTTGGGTGTCCTAAAACTCCAGACAGCTTTCAGTTCAAACAAAAACCAGAATCTGTAGTTACAGATGATGATGCCTCCTTTTTATTTGCTTTGGTTTTCTTCCTTTGCCTGCGCATAAGGTATTTTGCTACCATGTGTATCATGAGTAGGCCTGCATGGTTCCTCTTCTTTTTATTGAAATGATAATACAGATTTCATTGTCATGATAGCTAATAGCCTTAATACGTCAGAGAAGCTGTAAGGATATACTGTATACGTGATATGTCCGCCTTTAAAGATTTTGGTCAAACTTAAGGTTTTATGCCAGCTCGCCAACTAAATGTTGTCATCTATGACTGCATGAAACTATTTTAGAATGATTGCATCTGTATTCAAAGAAACAAAAACAGAATAAGAGCTTTGAGCAGGTTTTTTTATTTAGGCTGATGTATTGATGCAGTTGTAAAAACAAACATGGACCTGACTGGTTTAGGCCATCTAGACTTCTGATTGGTTCATTTTATCATCTCATTTCTTTGCGATTGGCTACTGAGAGTCACAGTTAGTCAAAGATATTTAATACCTAAACTGTAAAGAACAAACAATGAAGGAGTGCTGTGCACCTTTTTACAAAACTTTCTCAGTAGCTATTTATATGGAAATGTCTTACCCATGCTGCTGCATCTGTGCTGTAGCTCACTCACTCGTTTTGCAGCATACAAAAATATAATAAAAAAAAACAATCCTGTCGGTTCTTATTCTGTTGGTAAGTTAGATTCTCCATAAATCTTAGTAAATTGATAAAATTCTGACTGTTGAATGAAAAAGAAATGATATCCATATCAAAATCATTATGCATTTTTTAAAGTAAATGTATAGTTTCTAGACTGTCTGTGTAATGTAGATTTTCATTTTGCTGTAAATAAACATTTTCCTCTTTACTACAGTTGTGTCTAGTCTTTGATGTAATTCCATACATGTGTAATTATCTAGCAGTAATTAAAAGCTTACATAATTCAACATGATCTCATTGGAAAAATGCCTTATGTATGAGAAGTTGAGACACCTAACACTTAATTCAATCCCCAAAAACCCCTTTGTATGACAGCCCTTAACGGGTAACGCCACCTATTTTACACATTAAAGTGTTTTTACTGTACAGTTATGTTGTATTTTAATCATTTGTTATCATTTATAAAGGAGTGTAATGGTAGATCAGTGGACTGCTTTTCAAAACCTGGTGCCTATTTTACCCACAATGCAACTTAACCACTGAGTGATATCACTGGAGGTAATTTATCTGGCTACATGCAGCTTCCTCTGGAGCCACAAAAGGCTTTATACTACTTTTTGACATATGCAGTAGCACTCCCCAAGACCTGTAAACACACTTTAATGAAGAAAATTGGGGGAGTTACCCTTTAACAGTGTATTAAACAACCTAATCCAAAACTATAATGAACCCTGATCTCACAAGACAACTCCGTACTCAAGAACGTAAAAATACAATCACAATTCATTTAGAAAAACACATACACTGGTCAAACACATCAATCGATACCTTTACCCTCTTTATACACACCAGACAATTTCGATATATCATAATATATGATATATAATTTTTAAAAAAGTTCCATATATTCAGTAACTTGGCTCTTAAACACCAACGTCCCTCCTCCTCCTTTTAGTGATCAGTGGGTATTCTCCTGAAAAGCAACACAGAGTTTATTAAAAGGTTGATTGATGCGAATTGCTTTGATCATTGGGTTCCTGCCTGTTCTAGCACATTAAATCAAGAGGAAGAAAAATCTTTATCACACACAATCACACAATGAACAATACAGTGAAACTGGCTTTCTGCATTTAACCCATCCGTGAGGAGCAGTGGGCTGCTACCCTATAACATCTGGTGACCAACTCCAGATTTAAGCCAATACCTTAGTCAAGGACAGGATTGACATGTTTTACAATAATGTTTTGATTGCGGGGGACATTGAAGCACCTGGAGGAAACTCACACAAGCACAGGGAGAACATGCAAACTCCACACAGAAAGAACAGACACCAGGCTTGTGTCAAATCATCAACAATCATATCAAACTAAATCAGTTATCCGTGTACGAAACAAGTGGCCCACTTCCTAATGTGAGAGGACATCAGCTGACATCTTTCTCCTTTTTGGCCCAGGAAAGCCTTGTTCACCTACAGTATGTCCACACAGAGGAGAGTGCTTTGAAATTGAAACTACTTATTGACATTGATAACCACTTAAAATAACAGTTGTCATAGATTTTATGGCATGCCAAGCTACTGGAAGCCATTCTTAAAAACTCTATGTTTTTGTCCCGAAAAAGCACCCTCTGAAGCATCAAGACCCGAGCAAACTGTTAGATGTACCTCTCTCTCCTTTTGGTCCTGGGAATCCCATGTCCCCTTTCTGTCCTGGTCTCCCGGGCGGCCCCACAATGGCCCCATGTGCTGTCAGAGGACAAATGAATCGGTCATCATCCATGCCAATGTGCTCTCACACCCTTTCCCTTTTTCTCTGTACTGGGAAAATAGTGTGTGACGTTTTTAACTGGTATGGTAATGACTTCTTTACTTTTGAAGTATTCCACTAAATCAGTGACATCTGTGTTGGAACCAAACAATCGGCTGTATCCAGGGGGACCTGGAGGGCCAGGTGGTCCCGGCGGCCCTTGGATGGCGCGTTCATTGTTGCTCCATTCACCATCACTTAGCAGACCATGAGCTGGAAGAAAACAGACAAGGTGAATAGTGTGCCACCAGTAGATGTCATAATGGGACTCTTCAACTACATTACATGCAAGTCCTTCAATTTTAAAAGCACTTACAGCTCATATCTACTTACATTTGATGTATTTCACCACATCCACAACATTGTCATGGGAGCTAACCCATGAACTGTGTCCAGGTGTTCCTGGAAGGCCAGGAGGTCCTGGAGGTCCTTGAACAACATGTTCAGAGTCTCTCACAATATCATGGAGAAGACCATGAGCTGCATGCGGAGGACAGTCAGGTAAGTAGACGTCCATGTAACAATGACAGCGAGGTTCAGAGAGAGAAAAGTGTTCATGCTGTGGTGTGATGTGTGATGCGGTTCATGGCAAACTCCCTCTAGATCACCTACATTTGATATAATCAGTTACTTTGACAGCCATATTGGTGTAGTCGCCAGTATCTGGGTTCCAGTCACTGGTGCTGGTTAGGCCTGGCTCTCCCTTGTGTCCTGGAGGTCCAGGAGGTCCTGGTGGTCCAGGAAGTCTGAACATAGCTGCTCTCGAATTGTCACCTTGTAAGATTGGAAGATCAGAAGAAGCAGTGACTCAGCCAACAGAGTCAAATGTAACTATAATGCAGACGGGTTAGTCAAGTGACATTTAGTTTGTTTATTGATCACTCAGCATTATTACAGGCTCATAAAGACAACTGTCATTAAAAACACTGAATTATTTTGTTGTCACAGTCCAGCATCACAACATGTTAACAGGCTAAAATCTAATATCTCATATGACAAAGGTGATATCTAAAATCCACCATTATTTAGGAGTCTGCATATATAGGGGATTCTGGTGAAGGTCTATGTCAAGAATGTGCCTGAATTAAAGGTACATTTCTGTAAGAATTCTAATATATGTCAAAAGTCATACACTTTAGCTCTAAAGACACATTTTGAAATTTTCTCCAATTTAAAATTGCTGAAGTATTCCTTTAAACTCACTTTTCATATATTCTTGCAGTTCTGCTCTGAGCGTCTGTCTGTTGGCATGCTCAGCATAGGAAACCAACCCATGCATTTGACCAGGGGGGCCCTCAGGTCCCTGGGGACCCGGGGGGCCTGGTGGTCCCCTGAAGGCGACACCTTTAGGAAGACAATGGAACAGATGTGGAGGCAGACACGATGATAAGTATGCTTTCTCAGATAGGTTCCTCATGAACTGATGTAGTAAATGTTTGGACCCACTTTGCAGGTAGTCACGAATGTCTGAATTGAGGTAGGTCCCATATCCTTGTGGGCCGGGTGTGCCAGGTGGACCTTGTGGACCAGGAATACCTGGGGGACCGGGAGGCCCTTGAGGGCCCACATGTGCTTGATACCCAGCTAGTTGGAGTATGAAAATAAACATCTGTCAGCTTGAGAATCTAAATACTTTAGAATAGACACACACTAACATGAACAACACACACTCAGAAAACTGATTTTAATTGGGAGCTAATGGTACAATCCATTGAATTGGAAAGTCGGAAATTACTAAACAACCCCAACCTCAAAATCCAAAAGAAGGCCTATGCTGCTGTATTTTACTGTTGGTCATATTGGAGGTACTGGTAGAGCCTTGTATTTTCAAAAGTGGTACAAAGTGGCCAGGTAAAAAGGTTTGAGAAGCACTGGTGTCATGTGTTATTATCAACTGGCATCACTATTAATGACAAACAATGGCTAACTTGGCTAAAACTTCTACTCGAGTAAGACATTATTCCCAACTTCAACTTCCAACTCCCTAGGTAAATGGAATGCACCAAATCTGTCTGTGTTTTCATTGTGTTTCTTACTTGATAACGAGGTTCCAGGAAGACCAGGAGCCCCAGGAGGTCCTTGGGGTCCAGGAGCACCTACCACCCCCCTCTCTGGTGAAAAACAGGACCCATAGTCAATAAGAGTCCTGTTCTTTCAACATAACACCTTATTAATAGGAAACCTGTTGGTCATTCTGTAACACTCACCATTCATGAGGCTGAGGACACGTTCAGCCACCTCCTGGGTGTTGAATCTGTAGCTGCCATGGCCTGTAGCTCCAGGAGGTCCTGGTGGACCGGGAGAACCAGAAACATATCTCCTCACGTTCTCTCCTGGACACAAATCATTGATACACTTTTGCAAATAGTCTCAAATGCTATAATCTTCAGAGCTGGTATCAAGCCAACAAACTTCAAAGTTAAATGACATAACACAGATCATTAGACAGAAATCGTATGTTAATGTGTATGTGTGTGTGATCCTGACCATCCTTAAATGAGACTTACGTTGTAATAGATTGATGATGTCATTGACAGAGATGGAACCAGTTGAACCTGGAGGTCCAGGAGGACCAGGAGGACCAGGAGGGCTATGAGTCCCATCATATCCTCTACCTGTACCTGAATGGGTGAAAGATGTAAAGTGGTTTTCACCACTATTAGAAAAACAGTTGATTCTCACGTGAGGGCATCTTGTGTGGTAACAGAGGTAACATTCTGAATGTCATTGGTCATACTTTGGACGTAAGCTATAACTTGTTTGGCCACATCGTCCACCAGCCCTTCCCCTGCGGACCCTGAAGCACCTGGAGCCCCTTGAGGACCAGGGGGCCCAGGAGGTCCAGCCAGGTACTGCCTGATGTTATCACCTGCATATCAACACAATTTAGTCTTAGACTTAGCTCTTTGTTTCATTCAATTGTAACATTATATAAACCAAAGTAAATAAATATGTAGCTTACTCTGAAGGTATTCTGCAATATACTGGCCCACATCGGTTGATCCAGACCCACTTCCATCTCTTCCAGGCTGACCAGGTGGTCCAGGTGGGCCTTGAGGGCCTGGGGGAGCAGGACCGTATGAGCTACCTGTAAATCAACACAAAATCTTATGTCTGTGTTTTTATGTCTGTACATGGAGGAAACATACTCAATTAGTAATTTTAGAGAATATTTTCTATAACTACTATTATTATTACTGCTGAAGTTTTAGCAGCAGCATTTGACCAAGCAACAATGACCTCTGCTGACTGGTGAAACAAATAAAGAAGTGTGTTAATCTGCAGCTAGTCAGTCACCAGATGCTCACTCCAACAACAACAAGAAAGTCCATCTTCGCGTTTAAATGCAAAGTTAATACAATTTCTCTACAAGAAATTTGGATCATAATAATTGGTTGTTACTTGAAGGATTTTTTAAATAATTATTATTCCATTAAAAGAATACTTTGCAAATTTAGCTTTGCATATTGTTGGACTCAAAATGGACAGTTTTTGTGTGTTCAAAAACAGCAGCAATCAGAGATTCCTCTTAATTGTCAAAACCTACATTACCCACAATGCAATTTGATTGCCAACAATTCAGGCAGAGATTCTGGTGTGTTACGCTAGCAGCAGCTAACAAACCCTTTGGCAGCTAGCCTCAAGAGGAGATGAGCTACAGAGATCTTGTATTGAAAAAACTTGTATTCTTCAGCCACTAGATATGTGGAAAAACAGTGGAGTTACCCCTTTAAGATTAAATCTCAACTTAAAATGATTTCAGAATGTGAAAGGGTATATTGGGGTACTGCTAGTCCCAGCTTTATTTGTGTTGATCAGTATTGTTAAGCTTCCCCAAGAGCTGTCAAAGCTGTTTAGTGAATAAATAAAAAGACATATCTGTTGGAGCATGTTTGCATGATTGACAGGTGCCATAATTGCTGTTGCTTTCTCACAGCCCTGTAGACCTTCTAAAAGCATGTCACTGGTCAAAATTATTGAAAAGATACTGTCTTAAGCCACAATTTGATGTGATATGATATTTAGGACAGTCTTACCAACAGATACTCCGGGGACTCCTGGGGGACCAGGGACTCCTGCATCACCTGCAAGAAACACATAGACAGTATGAGAGACAAACTCCAGTGCTGCTGACTTCTGAATCAAAGAAAACACGGGGAACAGGAGAAAGATAGACAGAACAGACAGAAAATGTTTGTGTGTAACCATTCACTATGGTTATATCCTGTATAATAACACAGGGAAAAGACAAGAGGATTTTCTAACAGGTCTGTAGCAGGGGATTTATAGAAGGTCACTCAGAACATTTGGCTGAGTT
This sequence comes from Pagrus pagrus, assembly GCF_965226575.1. Classification (NCBI taxonomy): domain Eukaryota; kingdom Metazoa; phylum Chordata; class Actinopteri; order Spariformes; family Sparidae; genus Pagrus; species Pagrus pagrus. The sequence goes on from NC_140186.1 coordinate 33,434,815, forward strand.
TACCTTTAGGTCCTTGTGGCCCCTCTGGTCCTGATGGACCCGGAGGGCCTCTAGCTCCAGGCTGACCCGGGAAACCTGACATGACAATCAAAACACTGATTTAACATCTGGTAAAAGAGCCTGGAGGTTCATTATTGACCAGTGAAATATCTCCACAACAACTGAACAAAGCCCGCGTCTGATGAGGGCCACAACATGCAGCTAAAGGCTCTCGAATATTTCCAGCATGTGGACCAGCACGTGGAATAAACAACACAACAAAAAAAGGTCTTGTTGTTGTTCTTTAGAAATGTAAATGCAGAAATGTTACATATTACATCTTTTTAGCAAACTATTACTGTCCTCAGAGCCATGCCCACAAATAATGATTCTAAGCAGGACCCCCATGATAATCTTTTATTATACATAAGTAAAAATCCACCTTATCTAATCTAAACGTTTTTCACATACCAGCTCCTTGTTCCCCTGGACTCCCTGGAAGACCCGGTTGACCAGGTTCACCTGAAAAAAAATCATCATTACATATATATATATACAGTATATATATATATATATATAAATATATATATAGGTATATCTGTTTTAAAATTCTGTAGTTTCTAAAAATTGTGACATATGCAGCGGTATGCAATTTTCTCACCCTGGTACCCCTGTCCCCCTCGGGCACCTAAGGAGAAGGAATGATAAGATGAAAGAAACTTTCTGTGAGCCAGAGCTTCTAAATCATTTCCAAGAGGTATCCTAATCTTTCTGTTGAGCTGAGACCTGCCACATTCACTCATTAGTTTAATACATTTTGTAATGTATGAATTATGGCTGGGCAATATGTACAATAGATATTGTTATCATAATATGAGACTATATATTGTCCTAAATTTGGATATTGTTATATCGTGATAAGTTTTAAAGGCTGCATTACAGTAAACTGATGTCATTTTCTGAATTTACCAGACTGTTAATACTCGCCTTTACCCACTCAGTCTTTATATCCACATTACTGATGATCATTTATCAAAAAATATTTTGTGAAAGTACCAATAGTCATCGCTACAATATTGTCTAAATATGAATGTTGTATTATCTGTTAAAATAGAATAGATAATTGCTGTTGTCCCTCAGTCTGAGCATTTGAATGAAGAGGTTTTGAGAAGCTTAACAGATATACTGTGTATCGCGATTGACTTAAAATATGTGGATGTTTTTTTAAGGTCATATCACCCAGCCCCGGCAAGAATCCATTATATAATGCACTTTTTTTTTTGTTAGATTCTTCTGATCAGAAACATCTGATTTGTCAAACCCACCTGGTGAACCCTGTGGGCCTGCGGGTCCTGGGGGTCCTGGTGGTCCAGCGAAAAAGGTTTCTAAGACAAAAGAGGGAAGAATACATCAAATATGCCATGCAAAGGTTAAATATGACATGCTGTATGTCCAGTTGTCTGAAGGCCAACAATACATCTGAGACGAGACGTCTTTCACCAACCTGAGGTTGGCACAAAGCTGCCAGGTTCTCCTCTCTCTCCTGGAGGTCCAGGTGAACCAACACCTGTGAGGACAGCAACGGGTCAATTACATTTGAGAGAGAAAAATGTAGCTTTTTATTCCAACACTGCTTAAATGATGTTGTGTGCTGATAATCTATCTATGTGTCCGTCTCTAATGCAAGATCCTTGTTTACCTGGCTGTCCAGGAGGACCTCTGCGTCCTGGAGGACCCTGTCTAGTCTCACCTGAACAAGAGTTACAACAGCATTTGAATAAATCATTAGTTTGATCCAAGCCTCAGTACCAAGTATTTGTAAATTCCTTAATATTTTACAAATAGCTTTTGACATACCAGAAGGACCCGGTGCACCAGGAGGCCCTGGAGGTCCTGGTGGGCCAGGCAGTCCAGATACTGAGGAAACTTCTGTTAGAAGTGAAAACACAGGAGATGTGGTAGTGCACATTTCTGTAGATACAGTGTCATTCTGGATACGACCACCAGATGGTACCAAAGTGATGAATGAGAGAGGTGCTCACCGGCTGTCCGGGTGGAACTGACAGTTTCTGAACTCGTGATGCTGATCCCAGGCTCGCCAGGGTTTCCTTGTGCTCCCTTCTCCCCCTTTTCTCCTTTCTCCCCTTTCTCTCCTTTCTCTCCCTGTTCTCCCTTAGAGCCTTGATAATTGTTTGAATTTTCCATCGTAGAAAAGACAAAAAAAACAGAAAAAATATGTTCAATGCAGGAGAAAGATTCTTACATTTCATTTTACAGTTAATCCTTCTTAGACGCCTAACGTGGTCATCAAGGTTTTGGATTTACCAGGTTGTCCTGGGACACCAGCAGGGCCGATGGGACCAGACAGACCAGGGTTTCCAGCAGGACCTGGAGGACCACCAGGCCCCGGTGGTCCAGGGACAGCCACAGTATCAGAGCCAACTGAAAGAAATGAAAGAGAAACACCAGTTACACTGCACAAGAGACTGTGTCTCCTTTGGACTAAAAACTTACACACGGTCCACTTTGTACAACAGATTTTCCTGTTCTTACCTGGAGCGATGACTTTACCAGGTGATCCTGGTTCACCTGGAGGACAATGTTATGTTAGCTTATTAATGAAACAATACATTGTAAACATAATGTTTGTCTATACTTACATTAGCCTTTGAAAACAGTCTTTAGCATTTCTAATCAGAACCAGTCTGTGTTAAGGCTTTAATTAAAGCTGCTGTAAGTGTCATTTTAGCCAACTTCCTGTCTGTTTTGGAGCTAGCAATCTCCTCCCTCCTCTCTACGTCACCACATGAACACGCAGCGGTAATCACCAGACATCTGCTGATCCTGCTCTTTGCGTGATCACGACATTCTTTCTGTTATTATTTTAATAACAGAAAAAATATTACTTACAGCTGCTTTAAAGACTAACAGCACACATCAAATTCTTAGCTTGGGCAACTTTGGCAATAAAAGGTTTAGTTATTCTGATATAACTCTCACATATACAGATGTTTAGTAGTAGTCTGTACCCAAGTGGTGGCTTTTCGGATGCTTTATTTTCCCTTCATTGGCACTTTTTAGCTTTTGTACCCAGCCCCTCTGTGGCAGTGTGTGGTGATGTGGACATTTTTGACTTTGTGTTTTTTAAGGAAATGTGGCATTACCTTTAACACCAGGCTGTCCTGGAATTCCAGCAATACCTGTGATAATTAGTCAGAGTATAAATATTTAAATACACAAAATTTTACTTGTAAGGAAAGTAAAAATTATTTGAATGAAATATACTCTCATACCTGGGGGTCCTTGAATCCCAGGAGGACCTGGAGAAAAAATTTGAGTGTATGCAATCAAACAAAAATAAGATCCAGGACTTTTCTCATTCAATGCCTGACAAACACAATTGATACATCATAACTGATTGTGTGAGCTACTATAATTGTACAGTGTTTTGGTACCTGGTTGACCAATATCCCCAGCAAGTCCAGGTGGTCCTCTCAGACCAGGAAGTCCCATCGAACCTGTTTCACCTGCAATTCATACACTGATAAATCTGTTGTGATCTGTTTTTGGCAGCTGCTGCAGAACTGTTGTAACTGTTGTTCAATATTTGAGAGGTTGCATGTCTGATCTCTGCAACTCCAACTCATTTTTACATGAAAAGACACATGATCAGACAGTGTTCTAATATCAGTAAAAATATCTGTGTGAAGCTTTCTCTGCCAAGTCATTTAATGTCACTGTCTTGTTCTTATTCATGACAGATCCATCTATCTAATAGCACTCTTTTAGTATGGTGACAGCATACATTTCTATCCAATCAACTTAAACCGTAGCAGCAGTTATTAAAACATGTAACTCTTTTAGGACACCATTAGAATACACTCAGCTGACTGGAGATATGATGTATTCCGAATCATTCTTTAGCTCTCAACAGTCAAGACTCAATCACATATTTTCTTTTATTACTATTCTGAAGCCCTCTCCTTACCCGCAGTTCCCTTAGATCCCTTCGCTCCAGCAGGGCCTTGTGGTCCATGTTGTCCTGGTTCACCTTTAATCATAAAAAAAACAAAACAGGAACCATCAAAATCAAAACCTTTACCTAATCTATAACAGTTTTCTTACGAGAGTTTGTAAATAGTATCTGGCAGCGAAGTAGTGTCACTTATTAATGGTCTTCTGATATAATTGCAGACTTACAATGTATGTGGGGATTGCTAATGTCAGCCTTGAAAGCACTGCTAGCTGCTAGATAGCGAAGCAGTTTTCTTTGTTTCACAGTGTTTGTTTGTTTACATAAACGCCATCAACGACAACTAATGACATATGAGAGTCTTGAGGGGTTGTTCCAGTTCATAGGGGGAGATTTTAATCACTATCGCCTGTAAGTGAGAGATTTGTGAGAGAACGATGGTATGTAGACTGATGCCATTACTCAGTGCAGACACAACGCATGTAAAAGTTCACATTTTAAAAAGTATTTAAAGCTTACAAAAACACAAAATAAATATTTTAGTTTGTCTTGTGGTTTTGGTAACTGATGTTTATGAGCAGCATAAAGTTTTCAGTACATTTTTGGTTTGGGTTCTGTGTTATCTGAATAGATCATTTGGAAAAAGAAGTTCACAGTCATCTTCACCACATATAAATTCAGTAGCTGCTGCGGTAGGAACTGTGTTATTACTCATTTTGCGCATGATATATAATGTTCTCCTGGGACACACCTGCCGGTCCGCGTGGTCCTCTCTCTCCCTGGTCTCCTTTGGTTCCTGGCGGCCCTGGTGTTCCTCTATCACCTGCGTCAAAAATAATGAAAACTGTCAATGGAGGGACCAGAGAGATATTTTAAATTGATGAAAGCTATACTGACATATACAACTATAATTTACAGATCAAACAATGTTCCTCAAAAACAGCCCAATCTTTTCTCACATCTTTTTGTCTTTTTGTTACACATCGTCATTACTACTAACTATACATACGTCTTAACCAATTGTTAGAAGACAATTTTAGAAGATTAAGCCTTAAAGTTACCTTTTTCTCCTGGAGCTCCAGCATCACCCGGGAAACCCTTTAGACCTGGAGCGCCTGCAAACAAATACAGTATAATAGATTTATTATGGACTGGCGATCAGGACCAAAGAACTAACAATATATTCAAAAAAATCAAGTGGAAAAGAATATTTACCAGGACTTCCCACTTCACCATGCTCTCCAGTGGCACCTACATCAAAAAGGAAAGAAAAGATACTGGCCGTTGACTATCAGCATTATTAATACTCCTTAATGTACTGCAGCAAGTATACCATGTAATGTTTCAGCTATGTTAGTAGTAGCTGCTAGATAACTGACTCTAACGTGTTTTCCCAACCAGGCAAAAGTTTCCATTCCAGTGTCTTGGTACACTTTAAAAAGGAAACGTTTCTCTGTATGTTTTTTCATTCATGATGTAAAGTTAAAGTGGTTTGCATATGGGCTGAACATACAAAGCACTGGCATTGTTCCAAAAATGTTATCTGAACTGCATCATGACCTTTGACCTTACCTTTCGGCCCCACAGGTCCAGCAGCACCAGCAGGACCAGGACGTCCTGGCTCACCTTGATGTCCTGTCAAAACCAGGTCTCATTATAAGGCTGAACACCTCAACGTACAACTATATGTGATTCAACATGGGTGGCATAAACATTTCCTACCTTTCTCTCCAAAACCTGGTGGTCCAGCCTCACCGCGGGGGCCCATCTGTCCCTCCCGGCCTCTCTGCCCTGGTGGTCCCTCTGGACCTGGTTCCCCTGTACAGAAAGGAGGAAAGACTCAGCCCATGTTTTCTTTTTTCCTCGTGTCCACTTGTCCTCACAGAACAATGAAAATGATCTTATCACTACCTGCACTTCCCTTAGTTCCCCTTGGTCCCTCTAATCCTGTGTGACCCATCTGCCCAGGAGGACCTGTAGAAATAAGACAGAGGGGTGGGGTGAGTTCATCGCCTCTGTAGGAAGGAAGAGGCTTCAACACATTTGCTCTCAGTCTTACCTGGCAGGCCAGGAAAGCCGCTGTCACCTGCAAAGATCAATGCATAGCTGTTGGTTGCAGTTCATAGAGTTTGATTCTTACATTCTACAGAACTGGAGACTGATATACATAGTGTCGTGACGAATACCTAAAACAAGTTCAACTACACGTTCTTTCTGGCAATAAATGTACTTAGGTATCTAAAGTACAAATAAATTAAAATTACATTTTAACCCATACATTATGGGTTGACTGATAATTTTAATCCAAAGGTTAAATGTGCACTACCTTCTCTGATGCCACATGTAAACTGAAAAGTACCTCGTAACTAAGGTTATCAAATAAATTGAGTTTGCCTCCAAAATGTAGTGGAGTAAGTATAAGTAGCAGAACAATGGAAATGCAATTTCAGGTACTTAAGTACAGAACTTTAGTAAATGTACGTAGTTACATTCCATCACTGGATATTTATATATGATTCTTCATATGTATCAACTGAATACACATAGAAATGCAGGGCAGTCCCTCACCTTTTGATCCCAGTGGCCCTGGATCGCCTGTAAAGAAACAGTCAGTTAGGATGGATGTAGGTAAATATTCATTTACTAATTATTTAATGGTTTATACAAACATGCCTTTAGGGCCTGGTTGTCCTCTCTCCCCTTTTAGTGAGTATGCAAGTGTTTCTAAAAGTGGGGGGGAAAAAAATAGGATTATTTACTGAAATCAATCACTGATCACTGACAGCTGAGTTGATTTAACATTGTGTGATATTTCTGTACCTCTTACAGCATCTGATTGCAGTTCAGCCCTGACCAGATGCTGGACGGTTCTCTGCAGGGCAGCACTGTCCTGTGCTGATCCACGTCCTGCACCAGGACCAGCGGCCCCTAGGGTGATCCCATTGTCAGAGTGTGTGAGGGTTGATCCAGAAGAACTTCTATCGATGTATGACGAGTCCAGCGGGTCAATGATGTTGATGCCAGAGGAGGCCGACAAGTGGCTGGACCTGGCTGAAGCAGTGCCAGTAATGGCCTCAAGAGCATCGACACGGTTCTTGAGGCGTTTCACTTCTTCACCTGAGGGATGATGGACATGTGCACACCATCTTCAGTGAGCCCTATGAAGGTAAATATGCTACTGGAGATACATGTTTTATTTTACTGTCTCACCCAAAGCAATGAGTCCAAAGAGGAGGCCGAGGAGGAGGAGCAGGCTGAGCAGGAGGCCAAGCAGCCACTTCCACCAGCTGCAGCAGGAGCAGAAGCCAAAGCCCAAGCCTGATTTATCTTCACGGATCTCTGAGAAACAAAACCTTGTTCTGTCAGGCTTCTATTTTTTTCTCCCAAAACAGTAAGAAAACTGAAGTGGATGCATTACAGGAGGGTTAAACATAATGCCTCCAATTAGTACTTAGTTTAATTAGTATAATAAATTACACTGAGCTCAGTGTCTTACTGTCCATGGTTTTTTATAATTCTTACATTTATTCTAACTTGTCACATTTTTTTGGAAAGCAAATAAGAATTTTTCTTGCAGTGTCGAAGTATTTAGTTAGTCATGGAGCTAAGTAGCCCTGTTAGCTGACTGAAGTCTGGCTAGACCGTGACCTCGGATCACGTGGTGTCATCACAGCAGGCAACTACACTAAGCTTTACCGGACACAGTCATCTCCCAGGGAACACAGGGGGACACCAGACTGGGATGGGACATAGCCTTGCCTGTCATCACACTGAGGCTATACTATTGGACTATAAAATGATGGCTATATCTTAAATCATGCTTCTTTAAGATGTGTAACGAACAACATATTATTTTACATAGCATTTATGTCACAAAAGTGAAAAATAAAACTGAATACAAAAACAATTTTTCATGTGTAATAATCCAAGAGCTACTATAGCAATTCTGTTGTTAATCTAGGTTTTGGTGGGGGTCTGTCAGGATCTGACTGTAAACCTGGACAGACTATAATAAAAAGAGAAAAGTGTAAATGGGACAATACCTGCATAGGTGGCTTTGTCTTTGGTAGCAACTTTTAGGGCTGCAGCTTTAAAAACAAAATGAAACAGCAAATATTTAGATGCCAAACAAGAGACATAATGTATGTGATTAATCCAATAAACAATAAGATCTGTTGTATATTAGTCTACATTTAGCTTCTGTTCTTTCCTCCATTGTGCTGGATGAAAATGTTTGTTTCTCTCTCTTCAGTGAGTCTTCCGAGTAGGGAGCTACAAGACACAACAATTACATGTACACCATCACTAATCACTAAAAACACTAATCATGCATAGGAAATGATTAACAGGTATAGATCTGTGTTATTTCTAAAATAGAAGTAGCAATTAAAGTATTTGAGGCAGCATATCACTTTGTCAAACACATGATTCTGTATTTATTAACATTTTTCACAACATTCCAACTTATTTGGGATCTGGGTTGTAGTGTAAGCAGTAGCAGAAGTACTGAGTAGTATTCAGTATTACCAGAGGCAGTAACAGGCGCAGCAGACATGAACTGCTTCCCCGTGTCTTTGGTCATGATCAGCCGCTCTGTCTCCTTGACAGGAGCGTTCTCCTTCTCGATCATCACAAACTTAAAGTCTTTGGCCGAGGCTTCCTCATGAGTGGGACTGCTGGGTCTCACTGTGACAAAACAAAACAACATGACGTTCAGACATAATGACCTCCTGAATGCACTGTACTAACTAGCATCCAGCGATATTGTAGTAAAGTACAAACAGACTTAACTGTAACGGCTACATGATTACAATATTTTGAGATATTTTGATTCACAGTTTAACTTCTTGAATAACCACAGTGTCACATACCATGACACCAAATCATTTTATTTGCTATACCATGTTATTATTAATGTATATTGTTTCTAACAAAAGTTGGTAAACTCTCTTTGACAGATGATAAAACTACTGATTCAAGTCAAAGTGTATTGAAACACAATGAATCAGTCTAACTATCACAGTTCACCTGTGGTTGTGACGATTCCAGTGCCAGATGCATTTTTCTGCACACCATAAACTGTGAAGAGACAAACACACATATATATAATAATTCATGATTCCTTAATAATGCTATAGTACTAAATCTTACAGAACACAGTTCAATTCAATTAACTCCTAAATACCCCCAAACATTTTCACTTTTCCCATTGTTGTTGTTACAGTAAGATATTATCAGGTGATTTGAAGAAAAGCCATGGATATTTTTAATTCTTCATATTAGCATCTTCTACAGCATCTTCATCATCACTACATGCATGGAGAAAACATGTCTTACCAAAATGTGCGTTGCTTCCAGTGGGAGAGACGACAGTGGGGCTGGTAGTGACCAGGTTATTCTGAACACCATACATAGGAACTAAGGCAGAATGGGACAACAACATGGTTATCTACTGATGATCAGTGACAAGCTAAGGGAGTGGACCCGACAGGAAGAAGCTCACCAGTGCTGCTGGCAGACAGTCCACTGTTCATGGGGGGACAGCTGAATGTCAGGTTGTTCTGAACTCCTCCTGTAGGTGACAGAGCAGAGCACATTTGTCCATCTATTACAGCTGGGAAATAAAAGCTTACATGAAAAACTCAGGCTTTATTCACCTATAACCAGGAGGCGATTTGAGGGGCAATCACCCAATTCAAATGACTAACATGCACCCCACATGGTAACCTGACATCCCCCCTCTCCATCCCCTATAGCAGAGAGAGTGCAGGGGCAGAGGGGTTGTTTAGTTGAACATGTTAGTCCAGTCTGCCTGACTCACTGATCCTTTATCTGACGGAGGTTTGTGCAAATTACAATCTATGTCCCCGACCATGGCTCTGAATTATCAGTAGCCCAACTGTGCTGTGTATTGATAAACCTATGGTGCTGTCTGCGTTGCTGAACTAGCTGACAGATGAGTAATTGCGACTTTTGCTCTCAGTCCCATCCTTCTGTCTGTTATGTCTTGGGTCTATAACATTTCATAAAGTAGATACTATAAATTCTCAATTCTATACTATATTGTAGCCGATATACTCGCATGAAGATCATAGAGACACATTATCATATCCTATAATATTCCTACAATATTAACTTCTATGACCCTAGCCCTAACCCATCTTGGCCATCATCTCCTTTACAAATGACCAAATGACCAACTGCCTAGAACTACCATCTCACACAACAGGAAAAAAAAACAAAAAAAAAACATTTTCACAAGTCACAACATGCATGACTTAAGGTGATGTCTAATGTTCATTAGTCCATCACACCTCAGTAACGAACATGGTGCCAAATTGATCGACTGATTCACTATAAACAACGAAGGGTCTTATTGCAAATAACTCTTGGTACACAAAGTATTCCAGTGGGATTTCAATAATATAGCCTTTGTATGCTACATTTCTTGGTGATGTCGGCTTTCAGTTGTATATTTTAATATGGTTATTCTTATTTCATGTTTCAGCTACATGACAGCACTGGCAAAGTTTGTATTTGACCTTTAAAGTGAACACCCATTTCAACTTTTTTGTTTTTAAATAGCATTCCTAAGTTAAGCCTCTGGTTGCTTGTTCCCCTCAATCAATTAACAACAGGAAAATACTGCGTATGTAGAGTGTATCTCTTGATGACTGAATGGAGTTTTTATTGGTAAAACCTGTTTAGACAGTGGTTCCCTTGGCTTTAAAGGGTCAGTTCACCCAAAGTGTAATGGGTTGAGGTTTTTGGATAAGCCACAAACTGAGTTTTTGTTACTTTCTACTTTCTGTTGTAGAATAGTCCCTATGAAAATAGCAGTGTCTGAAAACACAACATGAATTTTAGTTTTTCTGATGCTTAACACTTAAACACAAACAGAAGCTGAGAACAGCTACTACTGCAATTATCTTTCAATGCCATCATCTTGAAATCACAAGTGAATTATTTTGTTGTCTTGAGATAACAAAGCTTATTCTCTCAGTCAATCTATCTTGTTATCTCGTATAAAAAAAGCCTTGTTATCTCAAGATGCTGAGATAATTAACCCTTTATCAAGAGAGGTTGTTCCCTCATATTACTTATGTTGTTTATTAGTGATCAGGCATGCATAGATGGCATCTACACATCTCAACAACTGATCTGAGCTGAAAATGTAAGATCAAGGAGTGCCATATAACAAATGACAAAGGTTCATAACAAGTTCATTTGGTTTGCATTGAAACTCCCAAACCCACCCTGTGTGTATGTTATGGTCCACTCTTATGGATCTTATGAAGTTGTTCTCTCATTTTGAATGATCTTGTAATCTCAAGACATCTGTCTTTATTTTCTTCAGATAACAAAATAATCATGAGAAATCAACTTCATAAGATACATAAGTAAATACATATTAATAATAAATCATTATTTTTATCTAAAAAAAAGATTGCAAGCATGACCATTCTAGGCTTTCGTGGTATTGATAAAAGAAAAACGTGCTTTTGTTGTGAAAAACAGATCAGCTCCGGTATAAGGTATGCTCCTGTAACAGTTAACTGAGAACGGTTAAATATGATGCAATCACATCCTCAGGCTGCTGATGTTATGGCTTGTAATATATGACTGACCTGACTGGTAGAGGGTGGAGGAAGTGGACAAGTTGTTGGGGTTGGTATTGTAGCTGTAGCTGCTGCTCACACCTCCGGACCAAATGCTGCCATATTGGTCTGGTATTGAAGAAAGAGAAATAGTTTACAGACACGTGAAATACTAAAAACTGAGGGCAGACCACATGATTAGAATTCTTTAATATCAATCTCAAAGATAACAGCCATGACAGCTGATTAGTTGAACCTGTGTTGGAGCTCTCAGACATGGCCCTAGTTTCCGTGCTGGCCTTCTTGGGGATGGGCAGCGTGTTGTTGGGGGACTGAGCGGGGCTGGTGCTGGTGGAGGGGTTTCCTCTCAGCAGACGCTTCACATCACCCAGCTCCGTCCCTGCACGAGTTTAATTTTTATTTTTTAATGGCGGGAGCAAATGATCATTTCAATTATGGAAGAATCTGCTCTTTATTTTTTTTATCAATCAATTCATTGACTTTTATATACTGTTGGGCAGACATATGACTCAAGTCATTTGGTCCAAGTCTAAAACAAGTCCCTAGTCATTTTTTCTTCAGCAGGTGGTCAAGTCACAGGTGTCAAGTGAGTCCTCAGTTTAAGAGAGTCCTCCCTTTAACACTGTAGTCTAACCGGCAGTATCTGGTCCTTATAAAGACAACAGACATGGTATTGGTACCTGTCTAGTAATATTGGCCATTTTCTAACCTGTTCAAAAAGTATGACAATGAACTGAATGTATGTTATAAATACTTCATTCAGTGAAATACATGTAATCAAGTAAAACACAAATAACTTCATAAAAGCTCTTATTTTTTCATTTAATCTCAATCAAAGAATAAAAGTCCATCCCCATCCCCTTTAAACAGTGAAATACTAAAAAAAAGAAAAAAAGAAAACTGACAACAAAAAAAATGTAAACAATCATGTCATTTAAGTCATCAATTCTCAAGTCGAGTCAAGTGTCTTTAACTAAAGTCCAAGTTGAGTCTTAAGTTATTTATTTGCTGTCAAGTCAGGTTGCAAGTCATCAAAACAGTGACTCAAGTTGACCCGAGTCCACATCCCTGCTGTCGAGCTGTTCTTTTTTTTCTTCATGTTCATCAAAGGTTCTTCATATGTTTTATATGTCAAATCTTTATTGTTAAAGGTGCTGGTAACTATAGCTGTCACACAACTGCAGTGGAGTAAACAAATACATAAATAAATACATGTTCCCCCTCTGGACTAAAAGTAGTAGAAGTAAGGTACAGATATCTTATATTTGTACAGTACTTAGCTACATTCAGTCACTGCATATACTGTATGTGGATATGCATCAACATGAAGAGTCATACTCACAGCTTGCTGTAGGAGAAGCACTCTGAAGCCTGGCCCTGATCTCGCTCTCTGAAAAACAGAAAACGTTGTTGAGTAAATGTAATTATTGCTGTAACTTATGACTAATCTGTCAAGTAACGGTCAAAATTGTATGGATATCTAATTATATGTATTGTTTATGTTCTATCCCTTTATGTATACTGTGTCAGAGCTGTCAGTGTACCTCTGCTCGGAGCTCTCCCTCTTGTGGCAGGACTTGAAGTTGCAATCGAGGTGCCTGAAAGAAAATGAAAACGAAAATTCAAAAATGAATATGAATACATGTGCACATTCCAGAGTATACTGTGAGATTCAAGTAAAACTTACTGTACTCCTTCCTGTTAAACTCTGGAGAAGAGTTTGCGCTTGAACTCTCTGAAACATGGTGGCAAAATAAAGATCGTATTAATCTTGGGTTTATTTGCTCTGAAGTAGAGCTGCTGGCCCCTCAAGTCTACAAACAATGTGAAAGATGAGTACAGCAGTATGAATAACTGCATGACCTTTGACCTATGACTAACCATCAAAGACATCTGAGAGAGCTGAAGCCATGGTGGTCACACTCTTCCTTTCCTTTGGAACAGGTGAGTAGTTGATTCCAGAGGACGATCCTTTCTTCACTTCCCCAGATCCTCCTGAAGTGTGGCTGGTCTTTGTCACTTTTGAAACTGTCACAGCACCTAGACCGCCTTCCCCTTTTCCTTCTCTGCCGCCACTTGCAAAACTAGATGACATGCTAGAGGACCCCCCTCCAGCAGCCCTTAACCCTGCCGCTGAACCACCTGAAGCTGCTGAACGTCCTCCACCTGAGGATACAGCAGAGGAAGCTCCTAGAGTAGTGATGCTGATAGCTCCGGTGCCCTTTCCAGTCCTGGATCCACCGGCGCCATGGGAACTGCTGGATGTGATCAGAACTGAGCTGCTCGTGCTGCTATAGCCTCCTGATGCAGCTCTTCCACCTGACCCCACCGCACTCACAGAAAGATCACCTAGAGGAAATAAATTAAATTAAAAGAACAAAGGAGAGGATTTACTAACTTGTAATGATGAATCACACGAATCATTTATTATATTTTTCATTTAAAGGAAAAAAAATCAGACTTTTTTCTCTAAGGGCGCACTCACACCTGGCCCAGTTGCTCCGTACCATACCGAAGCATGATTTTCCCTCCTCCCCAGTTCCCTGCTGGCCTGCACTCACATTGCTCCACCTGACACCAGGCCTGAGCACGGTCACCTCTTACACATACGTCATCATGTCGTAGCACGGTCGCGCCACAAAGGAGAACAACACAGAGAACATGACTTTACTGACTTTTTTATGGTTTATTCTGTGTCGTTTTGGTCATAGACGACCTTCTCACATTCCTGGATTTCTTGATTATGCAAGGGGGCGTAATACGCATGATTGTACTTCATGTCCAAGAGGCAAGAGCAACCGTACCGTGCCAAAGCACACCTCTTCCAACCATGCCAGAGCCAAGAAAGTGTACCGTGCTTGAGGAGTGCTCACACTAGTCAAACAAACTGGACTTTGGGGGTCAAACGTGCCTGGGCATGGTAGAGATTGCCTAGTGTGAGTGTGCCCTAAGAGACACATCTTTTCCAGTACACAGATGGCATTGCCCGCTGGGGCTGAGGATGGCTAATATCTTACTGCATGATCCAGTTTCAACTACATGACTGCACTGGCAAAGTTAGTATTTGACCTTTAACGTGAACACCCATTTGAACTTTTTTTGTTGTTAAATAGCATTCCTAAGTTATGCCTCTGCTTGCTTGTTCATGTGCATGGACATGCCTTACATGCCTTACTCTATACCATTAAAACCTTGTACTCTTATATGAGATTGGTTTATGACACTGACTCAAGTGTCTACTGCTGGTGCTGCCCACAGTGGTGATTTTACTGGTCTATGAAAAATGATTAACAATCGTTTGGAAACTTGCCTCTGGCCTCTGGCTCTGAAATATCACATTTAAAGTGTTTCTCAAACTGTCTGTGACTTTGAGCGACTCCAAAGCCTCCTAGTGAATAGAACAGATGTGTTGTTTTCAATACTAAATCAACTCATTTGTAAATGTAACTATCATTATTTGAATTTGCTGTTTTGCTGTGTTGTCAGGCTTCAGCAATGTGGCTGACCTTGGGATCGTTTTTGTGCCACTGCCTGCAACATTAGAACGTCGCGTCACGAGGGGGGGGTGGTTTGGGAGATGTTGGGAAGTTGGTGGTCCATGAAGTTTTTTGTATTGGTTAAGTGGTAAGGAAAAAGTTTGAGAAACACTATATGACGACAGTGTGTGTATCACTAATTATATCGTTGTCTAATATATTGCAACAGGAATAAATCCTGAAACCTGAAAATAAGTTTGCATTTCTGCACCTGTGGTTCCTATGTCTCGAAGTCAATGGGTTTTCGGTTAACTGCTTGCAATAAGGTCTGTGATTAACACAAGCTAAAGAGATTACCATGTTTTGTTCTATGACACCAATTACCTGAGTAAATATCCAACATTTGAATAGTGGTGGTGACGGCGAAGTCGTCACTGTGATGTAGGCTAGTTTGTTCATAATGTTAGCTTTTTACTTCTGGCAATTGCATTTACATTTCAAAAATCGTAAAAGTGGTGTTCATTTCCAAAGATTATCTTGCTTTACAAAACATGTAAGTATCACAAACTTGTGTTCAGCATGGAGTTATTGAGGTATTGAAGAATCCATATCCATTGTCTTTTCAATTGCTTTTTTTGTTTGGGAAGCGTTGAAATGATAACAATTTGTCAGACAGTCAGAGGAAAATGGCTGGCTTGTGAATATGGTCTAGTGTCATATAGTAACTATTATCAACTATATACCACAAAGTGTAAGTCAAAAATCCTATTCTTATTTAAACATACAGCAGATGTATGTATGAGCAGAAATCTCAGCAACAGACACCTCAGAACTTGTGCCCCTTAAATGCTGTCTTCAAGCTAATGCCATATACAGTTGTTACTGACAGCATATGACAGCTTTTCTTAGCTTATTTAAAGTAAATTATGCTTTTTCAAAAATACTAAATAAATAAAGCATGTGCATCATTGCATTGCTGGTTTTGCATTTCAGAATAGCCACAGTTAAAGACCAACACCTCTAAGATCTTACCTTTGCTACTTCCTCCATCACCTCCACCAGAGCTGACAGTCGTGGCTGTAATTAGATTGTCCATCCAATGCTAGCTATTGCAAAAAAAACAAAACAAAAAACAGCTTCAAATGATTCCTGAGAAAAAGACTGAAATATGAAAGACTAAACTGCTTGAAAAAGTAGGTTTTCAGTATGTTGAACTGGAATGTTCTTCTACCCTACGGCAGTATCTGCAGTCCCTCTGAGCAAGTCATATTCTTTTCATTTAGTGTGGTCATATTTCTTTCTTTTGTCGTCAAACCTCCTATGGAAGGGCTCTTTAGAATCCAACATGCCATTGATTTAAAGGGCCCACCTGAAGCTGTATAGAAAGGGCGTAGTTCTTTATTCACTTGATGAATGTGGCTTTCCTTTAAACAAAAAGGACCTATAGTACAAAGGCAAATCACTGCAGAAAATGAGATGAAAAATGTCTGGTGTTTCAGTCACAGATGGAGAAAATGGCATAAAATCTTTGCCCGGCAGGCTTACGGATTGATTGAACCTATAAGTGATTACTGCTGGCATGTACAGACTCTGTCAGAGCACAGACATACACTGACATAGGAAATGTTGTTTGGTAATGATCTGATCTGAAAAAAAAAGTAACACTGCTAAAGAGTTTCTTCATTAGAGGTCACAAATATATGGAAACAGATGAGGGCCATTGTGAAAAATGTATGAGAGAGAAAAGAAATTCAGAGCTTACATACATTTTTCACAGGTCACTTAGGTAATGGTTTTCAATAATAACAGACGCATTTTGAAATTAAAGTTTAAGGACGCAGTATAAACATGTGGTATTTGTCCATTTTGTCATTTTAGCCACTATGAGGAAGACGTTTATGTGATTACAGATTTGAAATTATTCCGACATCATAACCTTTTGTTTTTAGAAAAAATGAGAAATGTTTCTGCTGAAACAGAAGGACAAGAATGGTCAAGAAACAGAAGACATGAAAAAGAGAGGGTGCAGCCTTGGTACAAATTGTTCTATTCATTGAGTTATTTGCTGTTACCTGTTGGAATGGATACTGTAACCACAAATACACACTCTTCAAGCAAAATGTGTGACTGTCAAACCAACACAGTTATAAATACTGTTTTAAATACCTCTCTCCAATGTCTAATGTAATGACACAAGTCCAGTTCAATACACTCAGGCTGCTACAGCCTCACTTGGTCTGGTATGACCAGAAGCTTATGGCGGATAATGCTAGTTAATGTTAGGAACTATTATTGTAGTTCACAGACTTTATCACTTTTCTCCACTTTGCTTCTGTTACACTATACTGAAGCATTTAGTATCGCTACATACTGTTTCCTGATGGCAGCAGTAGTGACTGTTCAGAAAAAAAATTACTTCGTCTTGCTTTAAAGCTACTAACATGACATTTGACATTTTATCATTTTTGTTGCTAAAACATGAGGAAGAGCATGGGGAAGTTAACTGACATGTTAACTGAAATGACAAATTTTCTGCTTTCAAATCATTTCCCCATTATTCATTAACATAAAAATCCTATGTCTGTCTTACACTGACTGTTTGACACAACATTTGGGCCATCGAACTGTTAGACACTGTTGTATTCCTCCTCTCAGCCAGTCCTCGTTATTGTGAGAAAATGTTCAGTCTTTTAAGCAAAATGAAACATATATAGGCCTACATGGCTTGCATTTGATTCCACAATTATTTTGCGACTTTAATGCAAAGCACTTGAATTTTAACAGCCCTACAACAGTCTCAAATTAATACTGATGCCCCTACATGAACTACATAAGCAAACAAGACCGGCATCAAAGATTGACTATTTTGGCACAATTAAAATAGTGTCAGATTCCAACTCCGATCCTAAAATGAAAATATCTTTTTATGGAGGAGTGCTGAGGATGATTTGAGGGGTCTCGCAGCCTGAGGAAAAAAGCCGTTCAACAGTCTGGTGGTACTGCACTAAAACAAACTTAACTTTGTTTCACCATCGTCATCCTCTGTCCAAGGGGGTCTCCAGAATCAACAAGAACTAAAGTACCTTGCTGTGGCCTTAAGGTACCGCTATTGTAATATCATCTAATTATCTACAGTATATAGGTTTACTTACATTTTAGGAGTCTTAGGCGTAAGCAAAGTTCCAAACCAAGACACTTAGAAATGCATGGTCATAAAGCCAAAATATATGCTTTTTGATATATACTGGAAATATAACCATGATCTGACAGGATAATCAGGGTCCCCTCCCCAGCGATGTCACTCATATACTGCAACCCAAACCACCTTGATGTGATGCGGGCAACTAGTGCAAACATCAAATCCAAACAGCGCAGAGAGCAGATGTGATGTTAGGTTTTGCAATGTTTTCAAAATATTCTACCTTATACACACTTCACTTGCTCAAAGTGCAATAAGCGTATTTAATTTCAAGTTTACAGTTTTTTATTGAAACATGCAGTGCAACTTCATCATCTCCTCACTATATGTGTTATTATGCATGTCCAAATGTACTTCATAAACCACAGTACCTTTAATTTTCTGACAAAAATATTGACACTTCAACTTCCCTGCCTGAGATCAATAATAATCGTATCTAATCTTCAGAAGTCATGAGCCAATACAACCTTCAATTAAAAACTTGTTATGAGCACTCTTAACAGACCATCTGTTGATGTATGCTTTGGGGGCAGCTAATAACAGCTGATAGCTATATGACTAAGCTATGTGTCACATGCAATAAATTTCAATCACAGTCTACTGCCATAGTTATTACTGTTAATTACAGCTATTATGTGCTAGTATTGATTATGTTATTATTTTTTATAGCAAAAACCTTAAACCAATTATAGTTCAGTCTTTACTAATACATGCATGACTCCTTTTCCATCCTTGGCAAAGAACAGTGGCAACTTTTGCTTACCTTTTAGGTCATTTGTGCAAAAATAATCCCTCTGTCAACTTTATGCCCCCAACAGAAACAAAGAAAAAAAAAAATCAACTTAATCAATCTATCCTATTCATCACATTGCAGTGTATAAAGTCCAGGTGCTGCGGGAAAACGCGTCGCAGTGCCAGTGACTTGCATGTGCCTGGAGAGTTAATGCATTAGCTTTTTCTAACTCATAGCTTCAGTCGACAAGTTCCAACAAAGTGAGAGGGGCAGTTACTCAGCCCGTGACAGGCACACTGTTCAGACAGTACAGAGAAAAATAGCCCTGGGCTCAATGACTGAAACACTGCTATAAAGATATTAAAAGTGAACAATATGTTTTACTGCTGGGTTACTAATTACTTTTGTTTGTTTCCATTATGACATGCTTGTTCAATATGTGTAGACTAACTGAACTTGCTTTGAGTCATAAATATTAAAGGAATGTGACCTTGAATCTCAAAGACCTGAAAAATAATGGAACAAAAGAGTGAAAACCTTTAAGACTAATTTTCTTTTATAGAAAAAGTGATGCAGTGCTGTCGGTTCTGAGGATCATGATTCGGTAAGCAATAGACATGAACAAACGGTGTGTGAAGATAAACGATCCACAAATCCAACTATTTAAAGACGAGCTTCCATTGCAAAAAGAAAAGGTTGCTGTTTGGAGTTTGATGACTTTGTTTACATGCTTGGAGCTTTACAGTGGCAGTGAGGCATGACTTGCACACTGAGCTTGGCACCACACTCACCTGAACCATGACTGCACTTGGTAAGATTTATATGAATTTTCATTTGAAGCTGAGAAATGCATGCTTAACAACACCACAGGTAGCGACTTCAAGTGGCTAAAACAAATCATATTTTATTCTAGGGTTTTGCATAAATCAGCAGAGAAAACAAAACAGACACCACAGATGACATAAAAAAAACAGATTTCACTCATAACAGCAAAAGAAAACAATCGAACAAAAACTCAATATCAATATCGGAAAATGAAAAAAAAAATGTTTTTGTTCATTTCGTTATTCGTTTATGAATCTGGTACCAAAGAACAAAAACATTTAGTTTTTTCATACTTCGATTTTACGCTCTGATCATAAAAGGGATATGCAAAAACGAGCGATGGGCCAAACTTGAATCAACACCATGGCTGCACTGGAACCATACGGTAGTATGATAGAAGACTTATTTGAAACTGGGAAGACACAAGCAGAGATTTCCATCACACTGCAACAGACGACGCTGAAGTTAGCGTTCGATTCACAGCTTCTTACTGGAATTTTCCAGTCCACCTTAAAAGTGGCATTCTGTTGTTCATTTGTCATTTTCAAGCCAGTTCATGGACTGAAACATGTAATAAATATAGGGAATATACAATGACACGGTCTGTAATTGGTTTACAATTCTACGTTTTGACCATTTTAGCTCTAGCATTCTTTTCTTATTGTCCTTGCTCATGGTAAACTGATTTTCAGTCATATTTCTGTTCTGAGCTATTTGCTGTGGTTCTACCTGCTCAGTATTAAAAAGTCTTGAGAAACAATCACGAGGTTTGATAATCCCGACTCTTATTTATTTTTACTTTATCTCCTGTTGACCTAAAAACCTTTATTCTATTCGTGAAAATACAAAAATTTCATTCATTTAATTTCCTAAATTTTGGTTTCCCAATTGAATATTAAAAGAACAAATGATACACCATTTTCAAAAGACTGCAGCCGCAGACCAGTTTGTTATTTGTTCATTGTGCCATTCAACATATGAAAATCTGTAACCTTCATGACATTTTACTGAAAGCTAGATTAGCCTACATTTCCAATCCTATGATGGATGTGTGCTCTTTCCAATCAATTACATCTGTTGCTCCAACAAGTCTGAAACCATCTTGAATGAAACTCCTGCGAAATGAATTCTTAAGTGAAGCAGACGCTTCTTTTTAACAATGACACCCTTCAAATGTCTGTTGATTTACAGTAATCTAATAACAACACATTATGATGTGTTTTTCCATCTCCCTATCAAAGCATGTATGTCAACTTTACTGAGTTGTCCTCTGATTCATTCACCTTATGCTTCAAACTAAAAAGTACAGGCTTTGTTTGTGTCTAGGCCAGGCTGAAATAGTTAGAATGTCATCTCAGCACCCCTGGCATAAAGTATAATTTAGACTTCTGCCTTATTTTCCATCTCCAGGCTGTTTTAAAAATGCATAGTTCAGGGAGAAATCATTGAGTGGCATGTAAAGTCCCTCTCCTAGCGGCTAAAAGCTATTAGTCAGGTATGTTTCAGTGCCAGCAAGTGTGTTTATGCCTCAGGGCCTCCAGGATTTGGACGATAAAAATAATAGCTCCAAGGTCCAAATAAAAACCAAACCTTGGTAAAAGAAAAGGAAATGTTTTGGCATTGGAATATTTACGTATAAAACATTTCTCAACCTTTGGCTCCTCATACATGCTGGTCTCTAAATTCAGTGGAAGTTAACTTTTCTTAAGCTGCCATCTGCCAACAGCAGCATTCAACATAACAGTCAACACAAAGGATACAAAACATTGATGTGGACATTTTGACATCCTACCTGTAACAACGAAGCCACAACAAGCACTCCACTGTACATCTTCAGAGCCAACAGTGTGTCCTAGTGAAAGTCACAGACACACATTTCTTTTGTATGAATCATATTTCAGGCAGCCAGCAAGCCACAGGTGTTTCACATCATGAACAGCGAAGACATATTTTGTGTTAAACAACAACTCCCACGAGTTACAGTGGTTGGTCACACTGACCTGGTCTCACACTGGCCATATTCTAATTGTTCTCATCGTCAACAAATGACATGAAATGACTAAAGCCAACAATGAATTGATGCTGCTAACAAGTATTATATGTGTAGCCAAAGCCTGAAATATCTTATTCCCCTGTCATCCTCTTCTGTTCCCGGGTAAGAAACTTGTTTGAAAACGCTTATTTCAATGAAAAGCAGCTTAATCTATAATAAAGTGCAAAAAGTGCTTTTCTCGTAGAGAAATGCTCAAAATGATCATATCTGACTTGGAACATAATATGAAGTGGAACTTAGTTGAAATCATGTTTGCCATCATATTTATCCAACTCTACACATTCCTTGGTAGGAAGCTTGTTTAAAAACTCTTCTTTCAATGAAATACAGCTAAATCTATAATAATGTGCAAAAAGTGCTTTTCTTGCAGAGAAATGCTCAGTAGGCATAGCTGACCTGGAACAAAATATGAAGTGGAGCTAAATTGAAACCTATTTGCCATTATATTTATATAAATTGTTATTGTATTTAAATATAATATATTTGTATAATGAATACATTGTAACGTTTTCAAATATTAAGGCAGGGAATAACTTAAGTGATAGGAATAACAAGTTTATTGGTACTGTTCTGAAATCCAAAGTGTTTCATGATTATAACAGAGGGTTGCATATACAGGCAGCTGAGTCTATAACCTGGTCTATTATGGATAGCACACACCAAATTTATCAAATGGTCAGTTTCCCCAAAAGTTAAAGAAACCCGTCTTAAAGTAATTCATACCTGTACGATTTATCCATCAGCTAAGCTTCTTATAAAACGGTTTTAATTTGAAGTGGACCCCTGTACCTTCTGTAATCAGAGTGAAGAGACCTCGGGACACATGTTCTTCTTCTGCCCTGTGTCTCTCACGTTTTGGACGGATAATTTATAGAAAATGGTAATCACTAAAGGTACAAACAACATTCCATCCTTTGAAACCTCTCACATTCTTTTTTACTTGGATAATTTGAACTCATCTGTCTCTGACATGGTTAATATAATTTGACTTATGGGTAAATATCATATTTATTGAAGTACATGGAGAAATTCCAAGCCCTCCTTCTGAATGGTTTATAAATGATTTTAGACTGTTATTTTTCATGTTTTTGCTCCACTTTGTATTTTGAATTTTTGTGCCTAGTGAATGTGACATTAGCTTAATCCTTTTTTTCATATTTGTAATAATTTGTATATAAATCATTATTTAGTTTTACCTTATCCTCATCTAAGTTGATTGTTGTTTACTCTGTTTTGTACTATTTGCATATCCTCCACAAGATGTTGTATGTTTTGTATGTTTTGAATTGTTCAGTAAATAACAAAAAACATGTTTTGCATTGGGACATACTGCATCTTTTTCTGGCATATGAAATTAAAAGAGTACAGCCTACTGGAATGTGGTGGAAGTGGATAAAGCAGAAGGTGCTTCGTCACCTTCCTAATGAGAACGGGACTAATCGAGGGGACTGATTAGGAAAATCTTACATAGTGGACTGTTGGAGTTACTGTAAGAGATCACTAACTCCAAAAGGTGGCAGTAGCGCAACATTTAGGATGCAATCTGAAGAAGAAGAAGAAGAAGAAGAAGAAGAAGAAGAAGAAGGAGAACCTGTGTGTAGAAATAATTGTGTACAGTGTAATCAGTGAAAGGAGAACAATGAAGCATGGCGAGCAGAACGCTGCAAACGGAAAACAAGAGATGGGAAAGTAATAAGAGTCAGAGCCAAGAGAAGGTTCAACCATGAGGAAGCAGAATACAAAAGAGTCAAGAAATAAGGAGGGAAAAATCTGATAGGAAGCTTTTATTTTAGTTTTATTTTTGCAAGGACATGATGAAGTTCCTAGCGTTCCTGGCCACAGTGATAAACTGTGCTGCTGAGGCACATCCAGACATAGGAAAAACTGTTTATCCATGGACAATCATGGGGAGGGAATCATGTTCGTGTGGGTACCAGCACACAGGAATTACAGGATATGAAAAAGTTGACAACCTAGCGAAAGAGGGCTGGGTTAGGGTCAGGGTTCACACAGGTCAAATCATCATACAGGTCATTGTAATCACTGTCAGTGACTGTGCTTCAATGTGGGAGCACGATGGAGGGGAGTGAGTTCGGTTTCTGGAATCAACTGGAATAATTAAAAGATAAAACTGTAAAATGTGAAGCAGTGGCCGATTAAAACCAGAGGGGGCAGTAATGCAACACAAAGGATGCCAAGTGTTGTTCAACACCGTAAAAGAAGAAGAAGAAGAAGAAGAAGAACAACAACAACAACAACAACAACAAATATGATGTGGAGTGAAATAAATTACTTAGTAGGATATATGAACTAGGGCGGAGATGGCGTTTGGAAGGGATTTTAGGGATGACTGACAAACTGAGGGAATGTTACAAGGCCCTCATTATTTTTCTGAAAGATACAGGTTTAAATTGTAAGATATAATGACACGTGTGTGTGTGTGTGTGTGTGTGTGTGTGTGTACATATGTATATATTTATGTGTGTTTATATTTTTTATTTCATTTTATTTAAATTTGTATTTTTCGGAGCGGGGGGGGGGGGGTACTATTATTATCTATCATTTACTTGCAGAATGTAACCATGGATGTATTAGATCCATGAAACCGAAGTACATGAAGCGCTGCGCTACATACTCCGGTACAGTAGGTGGCAGTATGGACCTTTTCACGTTGGTTTGCAATCCGCCATTAAATTAGAGAAGAAGAAGAAGAAGAAGAAGAAGAAGAAGGGAAAGGAAAGGAAAGAAGGAAAGAAAGAAAAGAGAAGAGAAGAAGGCGGCAGTACATTCGTGGCACTATCACAGATCAGCAGCTTTGGCAGGAGAGGCTGTGGCAGGGTGAAAGGTATTGTCCGTGCCTGCCTTGTCTGTCTGTAGTGGTACTTCGTGGTTGTTGATAGCGCTCAGGGTGTAAAGCTGCTAACTTGTGATAGTTTGCTGGCCTGGATGTGTGATGTGGTCTGTATGAGCCATGAGCCTGGTTGTTGCTGCTGGAGCGCAGCGTCAGACTGGCTGCAGCAGGTCCGGGTGTCATGCGTTCATTCAGCTCAGTCTAGCACACACAGCACGACAAATTCTGTTCTGACCCGAAACCTACAGAGAAAAAAGACATTTGTTTTCCCGTGTTTCGCATGAAAGGGAACATCTAATAAATATGGAAACCAAAACGAAATAATACTTCAGATTTCCGTTGTTCTCTACGTGTCTCTGTATTCTTCGTGGTGTCTTTCTTGTGCGTTCACGCTTTGCGCCTGTACAACCTGCCACAACACATGAGGCTGCATCTACCGGTGTGACAGGTCAACTGGTGGCCGAGTTAACTGGTGATGGTCCCAGATAAACCAGAGGCTAGAGAAGTGTCTTTGCGCTTGTCTGTTACCCAAGCAAGCTAAAAAAGAAGGAAGAGTCATTACGTCACTGAACCTAGCTTTGGTGACAGCTGTATTGAAGTCTATGGGAGATGCATTGACCAACACACTAAAACCCGACATATCTACGTTGTATGACTTCTGTAGAAGAAATGCCTCCAGAGAATGAAAGATTCATGGACCTCCAGTCCTCTGATTAATTTAAAGCAAGCTAGGAATGACTATGTGGGTGTCTGTGTCCAGTGGTGCAGTATTTACTCAGTTTGGGAAATCCCATGATCTCTGGAGCGTTCAAGGCGGACTCAACAGAGATTAGATATCATCAATGCTTCACCAAAAATTGCTGTAATGTGCCTTCCACATGTGGAAAATATGGAAAAATTAGCAAATGTTTGGGTCTTTGTTCTGAACATTTCCAATCATTTCAGAGCACTCAAAAGTCCAACAGTCAAAATATATTGAAACAAGATCGATGTAATCATTTCCAAAATCCACAGCATGTTGTTAACAAAATATTCTGCTTCAGTCCATATTTGTTACTGCTCAGCCTTTCAAAAGTAACATTTTCACTGTGGCAAAAAGATGTTTGCTCTTGCATTTCCACACATACCTGAGAGAACTGACATTTAACTACAATAACAAACAAGAAAATGGCTCTTACACTATAATAGATTGTCCCGGCACTGACGAGTGCACCAGTTTTTTCCTTCCTATTAAATCATGAATTCCTCGGCTGTATTACTTTCACTATCATGCAGTACTGTTGAAAAACAAAAGGATGAAGCATAATATTGATGACATCATGATATGGTAGTCTGATAATCATTAATTATGCTCTGTGTGGGAATCACTCTCACACACGTCAAATACTGTATGCCTACGATACAGTAAGAACTGATTCACGCTGATCATCACTGCTCCTCCTGGTGGATGGATAAACCATTGCAACTGGTTTCCCCACATGGCGCTTAGGGGCGTGACTATTCAGGCCCACGTTCACTACGTCATCTCGGGGGATCTCATTCCAGTCACGTACTCTTCCAGGTCCGAGCACGGACCCATCATGGACCTTTTAGGGCCCTGTCACAGTGGGATGGAAAGCTTTAAGAGGCTTCATCTGTATGTTGTCTGATATGAGCCTATATGAAAACTTTTCACAGACCATGTAATGTAGAAAATTATGCTTTGGGTGATTTTACCTTGTCCAGCAGAACGTGCTCCGACTTCGTTATTACAAACGTTCTCAGACTCAACAGGGCACATGTAGCGGAGTTCATTTCAGCTGAGTAGACAGTACTACAGACGGAGTGAAGCGGTGTCTTTACATGATAGCGAGTTATTTTCTTCACCAAAAAAGTTTAACTACGTTGTTTAACGCTGCGGTGTGTGTTGGTCTCGTTTGTTCCTGCTGCACACCGCACTGCCTTTCCTTGTTAGTGATGATGTAGAAAGTAATCACAAAAATGTGATTACTTTGACTACTTCACGTTTGTCTAGCAAAGGTAATTATTCAGTCATTGACGAACAGAAGTACTTGATCAATTTGAAGTAAACTCTAGATGTGTAAATTGTCCGGGTGCTGCACTTTCCTCACAATTCACTTCCGCCTCGTTCTGTTGACATCATGCTATTAATCAACATTTGGAGCTTTGAATTTTGACATTTGTGAATGGATTCTGATTCGTAGGAGATAACAATGTAGATTTTTATGTGATTTGATTTTTAAATTTTTTTTAAAATTTTTTATCCACCTCTAGTGGCAACAAGTTTATCATATTCACTAATGCCAAATGCTAATAGTGAAATATTCAATCAATAACTCTTTTTTGTATAGTGCCAACTGACAACAAAAGTTATCTTTGACACCTTCCAAATTGAGCAGGTTTAGACCATAATTTTAATAAATTTATTTAGAGACCCAACATTTCCTCCATTAGCAAGTACAACAGTGGCAAGAAAAGAAAACTTTTTTGAGTGTGCAGCCATCTGCCTTGACCATTTGGGTTGAGAGAGAGAGAAAGAGAGAGAGAGTCGGGGACATGGAGTTGTACAGAAGCCACAACAATAACAGCTATAACTAGATGAAATAGGTATGAAATAGGCCCAAACCCAAAGTTGTACAAGTCTTTATATATAACTCTATACTGTATACTGGCCACCGTCAGCCCATCAACCGGCGATTTCCCATATATTCGCGCAGGTGTGTGCCAGGACGTGTAGTGGGTGGGGAACATCCTGCTGAGTACGCTATGCTTCTACCGAGCACTTGGTTGTTGTTGCTGTTTATTTTATTATCAAAAGCCTATGTGATTGCTGCGTGATTTTTGTGGACCAAATATTTATTCTGTTTGAATAAATTTGCCTTTACCTTACCCTCTCATATCCTTGGTCTTTAATGTGAAAAGCTAATTTCACTCAAACATTACAGCCCAAAGTTTAAGGCTACACTTTTTAATAAATCTCCATGGGATCTTTTTGAACTGTAAGCTATTTTGCCAAGACAGCTTGAATATAAACTTGTAGGTTTATGCAGCAATTTGGTTTAGTCACCACTTATCCTACACTGAGAGATTCACTGAGTATTTCATCTTGTAGTCTCCTGCATTGTTTTCTCTCACCAGACAAGCGCTTCTCAGCACGCAGGGATGATGTGGATATGTGCCTGAAAAATATGGATAGGAAATGCTGCACGTGGCATTTTTCGAATAGTTTTTGAACTTGTGTACAGGTTACATTTATTCCCAACTCCCAAAAGTGGCGGAGCTGCACTCCTCATCAACTCGCTCCAGCAACTTGTGCACAGAGCCCCACTCCCAGGCGGTTTGCTGGCATTTCTTTGTGCTAGTCAGCTCCTCCTCGACTCCTTTCTAATCACAGACTTACAGGTTAATTATTTATTGAGTGAAATTTTCAAGGAGGTGCACCACTAATGTAGCAAAATAAAATGTCAAATATAGACCAAAACATTCTGAACTGCAGCAAATAAGAATCTAAAATCCTATGTGAATCATGTGATCATCATCAAGTAATGTCTCTTTATTTGATGTTTTCAGAGCTGAAACAAGCTGACGGGAAGAAAAGAATTCGGAGGACGTTTACTGTCACTCATAAGCCAGGGACATGAGTTCTTCAGAAGAGGTGAGATCAATGTTCCAAACTTCTAGTCTGTCTGCCAAGGCTGGTAAACAGAACAGAGAGATGGTGCGAGAGCTTCACACTTACTACTGAGGATTTTAGGCTGCTGTCACTGTCATTTAGGCCTTTCTACCTCCCCAAGGAGTTTGGACAGTTATTTATTACCCATGTCAATATTCATCTGAGAGCAAAAGTTCGAGCTGCTGCAGATGTAAGATATGATACTTTGGTCAGGTTAGAAAACGCTGCTTCTGATGCCCCTGAATTTGTATTGGGGGTTTTCAATAGCAGTTCTATAAATGGGGTACTGCCCCACTTCTATCAGAATGTTACCAGACCCACAAGAGGAGAGAGGACACTGGACTTGTTTTGGCAGTTTTCCCATCATATCTGCTGGCCTGGCTCTACTCAGTTTGACTTGGCACGGCAGCTCGGCATAGCAAGGATTATATTTCCACCACAACTGAGCTAAGGTGTGTCTTAAACCAATGATGAGCCTGTCTCAATCCCCTCGGTACTATTGAAGAACCAATGCTAACAAAGTGGATCCGCTAATTCAGTTACAAACACGTTTTTTTCCCCTATTACTTCTTTACAATAAAAGCCATTGCTATTTAGTCATTTCAGAGCTTTCATTATGAAGCAGCATTACAGGAAACATTACGTTTTCACCAGCAGTAACTAAACATGACTTCCAAAACACACGAAACAGTTAAACACAGCAGTTGTTTGAAAGTACAAACAGGATGAGAGAAACTAAAGAGATTTCGTTAGAGGTTACAAAAGTCCTGAGAGCTGAACACAGACTTTTAAAAACGTCTTTCTCTCAAGTTTCCTGCACATATATGAGTTGAGTATAGATTTGCAACAAACAATTGGTTCAGGAGGAGACTGCTTGTTACGGGTTGTCAGCAGTCGCAAGACGTCAACGCAGCCGGCTTCGAGGCGGGGCGGGTGCGGCTTGGCCCTACTCCGGAGCAGGTCCATTGCAGGGCTCAGCTCGTGGCCAAAAGGGCTGGTGGAAAAACAGCATAGGTGACGCAGACCATAACTGTTGTCTACACAGTCCATCTCTATAAACAACCAGCAGGCCAAACCATCCAGACATGGATTGCCAAATCAGTGGATTGTCTGAGAGGATGTTTTGACTGTGCATCATCGGACATCTTCTTAGACACCGGTGGAACCTGAGATGGGCTTAATACAGTCATGACAGACTAATATACACTTTTATTATGACAATTTTATACCTACATGTATCAAGATTTTAGAAGTCTGCCGGCAAACTGGTGAACTGACTGACAGAGTCTGTGTCTGTGAGCTGACCCTGAGCAAATTCAATGCAAGCATTTTGATACAGTCCAGCAGTAGTGAATGCCAAACAAAAGGGCACACTCAAGTGGTCAAATGAAGAGGGGGGCAGGGAGGACATATACAGTCCCCTCCAAAACTGTTGGAACAGCGAGGCCAATTCCTTTATTTTTGCTGCACACTGAAAACATTTGGGTTTGACATCAAAAGATGAATATGAGACAAGTGATCAGTGAATTCAGCTTTTCTTTCCAGGTATTTACATCTAGATCTGTTACACAACTTAGAAGATAGCATCATTTGTAACAGAACACCACTTTTTTAGATGAGCAAATGTAAATAACTGCATCAAGCCTGCGAGCAAGCCTTGCATTCTTCTTTTGTGATGCTTTTCCAGGCTTTCACCTCAGCCTCTTTCAGTTGTTGTTTGTTTCGGGGGGTTTCTCCTTTTAGTCTCCTCCTCTCAGGTAAAATGCTCAGTAGGGTTTAAGTCTGGAGATTGACTTGGCCAGTCTAAAACATTCCACTTCTTTCCCCTGATGAATTCTGGCAGTGTGTTGGGTTGTTGTCTTGCTGCATGCTCCTAATCAGTTGCATCTTTCTTTAAATAGGTAGACAAAATGTTTCTGAAGACGTCTGAGTTCATTTTGCTGCTGCCATCATGTGTTTCATCATCAGTGAAGATCAATGAGCCCATGAGAAGAAGAAGCCATGCAAGCCCAAGCCATGATATTACCTCCACCTTGTTTCACAGAAGAGCTTGTGTGTTTGGGATCATGAGCAGATCCTTGGTTTCTCCACACATTAGCCTTTCCATCACTTTGGTAAAGGTCCATCTTTGTCTCATCAGTCCATAAAACTTTGTCACAGAACTTATGAGCCTGGTCTCTGTACTTTTTGACAAATTCCAATCTGGCCTTCCTATTCTTATTGCTAATGAGTGGTTTGCATCTTCTGGTGTAGCCTCTGTACCGAAGTCTTCTGCGAACGGTGGATTGTGATACCTTCACTGCTGCCCTCTGGAGGTTGCTGGTGATGTCACTGACAGTTGTTTTAGGGTTTTTCTTTACAGCTCTCACAAGTTTCTGTCATCAACTGCTGATGTTTTTCCTTTAGTTACTTTCTTCTTTATTTACATTTAGGGCATTTAGCAGACGCTTTTGTCCACAGTGACTTACAGTAGTTCATACACTACATACATACTGATGGCGGTGGCTGCCATGCAAGGTTTTTGGTTCGGTATCTTACCCAAACACACTTGCAGACCAGGGGAATCGAACCAGCGACCTTTCAAGAACAAGACACTGGCTCTTCCCCTGAGCCAGTGTCTTGTTATCGGAAGGTCGCTGTTCCTGAATCAGGACATTCCATATGGTTGTACTGGCTATGGACAATGTTGATTTTCCATCTTCTCTCAGCTTCAAAATTGCTTGCTTGTCTCCCATAGACAGCTCTCTGGTCTTCATGTTGGTTACACCTTTTTAACGACTAAATGCAGTCTGCCAAGGCAAAACCCAAATCTTAAACTGAGAGCAGACATTTAGCGCTATTTATTGTTTGAATAATCAGTGTAATAGGACATACCTGGGCAGCAAAAAACACCTGTCAGTCACATGTTCCAATAATTTTGCTGACTTCAAAAATGGGTGGGTTCAAACAAAAGTTGCTGTCTTCTAAGTTTTTTTTAACAGTAACAGATGTAACAGATGTAAATACCTGGAAATGGAAGCTGAAATACTGATCTCTTGGTGAGGCCGTAGAATAGAAGTCGATCACCATCTCGTTTGTTTTATTCACGTTGAGGGAGAGGGTGTGGGATCTGCACCACACTCTTAGCTGTTGTGTTGTCAGCAAACTAAATGATGCAATTGGTGTTGAGTCTGGCAGTGCAGTCATGGGTTACCAGGGTGAACACCAACGGGAACGGGGTCAGGACACAGCCCTGGTGTGAGTCTGTGTTCACTGAGATTTTTTTTTTTATGTATGGCTGCCCCTTCTCCCCCTTAAGAGAGACGCACAAGACACAGTTTAACTTCATTGATTACTGGAATGTCCCAACTCCTGAGCTTGATCTGTTTCCTCTACAGAGTACTGTCCTGTTTACAACTACAGATTTTAGTTTTGCTGCTTAAATGAGCCATGATGTTTGCTACAATGACATTACTATGGGCATGGAAAGGAAACCTTTAAATGACTGAAAGCAGCCTCTCTAATCATTAAAGCACAGCATACATGCATTGTAAACCTGCCTATGAAGGTGCATCTTACTATATGAATACTGAGCCCTCTATATAGCAGGTAAAACACTGCGGCATTGACTTTAGATCAAGGGCCCATGTTATTACTGCAAATGCTTTCTGCTGCACAGATTTCTACATCCAATTTTTTTTTTCTACCATGTGACCCTAGAGGGGCTAAATACAGACTAATTCAATGAGGAAATAAAACAGCGTGTCTGGGTCAAGAGGGAGGAGACAGAAACTCAGGGTCCTGATGTGTTCACTGTAGTCTGGACTGTTCACATGTGCCACCTGATGGTTGTTGGTGCGCACTGCAGCTAATGCAAAATCAGGTGGCTAAAATAATAGTCCCCCCTCCTTTTCTGCCATGTGGAGGACCCTTTAACACACAGCAATGGCCTCCTCCATCTGTAGTATCCTGAATAAAAGTCTGGATGTTATTTGTTGCTTACACTAAAGGCAATAGTGTGTGTGTGTGTGTGTGTGTGTGTGTGTGTGTGTGTGTGTGTGTGTGTGTGTGTGTGTGTGACTGCAAACAAAATTAACAGACATCAAAGTCCCCAGCCCTATGGTGATGTCATCAACCTGAGGACGTCTGTATAATTCAGATGCACGCCAAAACTAGGGTCAAACAGAGTTGTTGTCATCATCTTTACTGATTACTGGTGACTATCAAATACAATGCAGAAAGATAGGACTGTCAGCAGCTGGTCTGGGTTGCTTGCTCCATTACAAAAGCTCCAGGATGCTGGGATGTAGCCAGGTCTCCGTGAAGATGCTTGCACGACAGTCTCAGATTTTTGTTACTGAGTGACCCTGAGTCTTACTTCATCCATGTTTATCTCTCTGCGACCAGATATTGGCCAGAAGGAGGCTGGGTAAAGAAATAGCCTGAGGTCCAAATGAAGTCAGCTCAGTTTGTATTTTCATTGAGTGTACTCTGTCGTGTGTTAGAAAACTATGAAATGCTTTTTTTTTCATTAAGGATCCTATTAAATCAGCAATCCCTGAGCTCTCCCTACTACATATTTCTCTCTACACCAATGACTACACTTTGTTTATGTACAGACTTATTTCACCTTATTTTTATCTTTCTTTGTTGAGCTTTGGTGTATTTGTTTTTACCTGTATGTCAATTCCTGTCTCCCTGTAAATAGTTTTTCAAGCTTTGTGAACAGTTGAGATGGAGGAAGTGAAGTTCCACTGCATGGCTAGCTGATGGCTAATAGTTTGTAGTGTTTAATCAAGTCCCTTACTCTGAACTTTTTTTCTGTCTCTGTTTTCTCAGTTGAAACACACAGACACAGACAGGACCAGGCCTCAGTGTGAGATGTGTGGAAAGTCTTTTCGTCGCATCTGTAATCTCAGAAGACATGAACGCACTCACGCTACAGAGAAACTCTATCACTGTGGACAATGTGGCAGTATTTTCAGCCAGCTAAATGCATATAAGCAACACCTGCAGGCCCACACTGAAGAAACATCATATTGCTGTGACCAGTGCGGGAGTAATTTCAGCACCCAAAGTTCGTACAGGAAACACCTGCGTTGCCACACTGCTCCATACCAGTGCAACCAATGTGAAAAGACTTTCATTTACCTCAGCATTTACAAAATACACATGCGTGTCCACACAGGAGAGAAACCATACTGCTGTGACCAGTGTCCAAAGAGCTTTAGCTTTTTAAGTTCATATAAGCGACACCAGCTTAGCCACAGTGGAGAAAAGCCGTACCAGTGTGACTTTTGTGGGAAGAGTTTCACTCAGTCAGGGCATTTCAGTCTGCATCTACGTAATCACACAGGAGAGAAACCATATGAGTGTGACCAATGTGACAAGAGTTTCAGTGACTTAAGTAGTTATAAGATACACATGCGCATCCACACAGGAGAGAAACCATACTGCTGTGACCAGTGTGGGAGGAGCTTCTCACAGCTAGGTAATTACAAATCACATATGCGTATCCACACAGGAGAAAAACCATTTCGCTGTGAATTATGTGACAAAAGTTTCTCTATTTCAAAAACGTATAAGCAACATGTAAACACTCACACTGGAGAGAAACCATACCAGTGTAAAGAATGTGGGAAAGGCTTTGGTCGACTAAGCAACTACATGCGCCACCTTCGTATCCACACTGGAGAGCAACCCTATAGCTGTGAGCAATGTGGGAAATGTTTTAATAGTTCATACAGTTACAGCCGACACCTGCGTGTTCACACTGGAGAAAAACCATACTGGTGTTCACAGTGTAAGAGACTGTTCACTCGATCACAGTCCTTAAAGAAACACCACTGTGTTGAAGTAGATGAGGATGGTTCCACTCTGTTTAACAAAGAAGCACAATCGAGCTGCGCGCCAACTGAATCAACAAACCAACAGGGCCCAAAAAAATAAGTGTCTGTTCATGGTAATGAAGGGACATGTTATATATGTCATTTTGTAAATGAAGTATTGTTAATGAAAATATGGAGACCTCAGGAAGAGTAGCTACTGTGTAAATACAGAAGCCAATGGGGATCTTAATAAATGAACTAACAACCACATCACCCAATGCAATTGTGTGATTCATTGAAGTGTTCTTTATCAATAAAAGTCTTTATCACAGAGGAATAGGATACATTTGGCTTTGGATATACACAATATTTGATAATATGACATTGCCATTTTTTGCTTTTTTGGTCTTTTCATAGGACACAAATAAAAAATGTGGAATATATCACCGCCCTTATCTTTTTACTAAGTCTCTGGGAGTCTGTAAGAATCTGCTCAAAACACTCCGATCACAGAATGAAGGCCAGATGCCTGTACTGTGAAGCAAGTTTAACATACCCAGGACATACCATTTTCCTTGGCCCAAGAACTGCATTCATACTTGGCAGTCTCATGAAGGGGTTTATCAAGTCCATGAGTTTACCCAGGTTTTCCACATGTAGCCATTAGTGCATTCACATAAAAGGGGAGGCATTTGCAAAAAAATGACTAATCGCAAAATGGACGAGTCTTGTGGCAGTGGAAAGTGAGGGATCAACAAAGCATTGCTGATTCTGATTGAAAGGATTTTTTAAATGGAAAAGCAAACCATAATATACAAAGTGAAAGCTGTCAAATGCAGCAAGGAGAGGCGCTGAAAAATTGCACCAATGCGTAAACTAATAGGCCCATAGTATGCCTTGTCATTAAGGCAGGAGTAGATCTCAATATAATAATGTTGTATACAAGTACAATAATCACAAGGCCTCAGTGCTTAAATTGCAATCTATTGTATGATGGTACTGGTATTCATTGGAATACAAAAGCACAATGAAATGCCTTTGACATTGCTTGCAAACAACAGAGAAAAATGAAATGAAGACGACATGAGGGGGCTTCTTCACAGGAGTACGCCTGTCATGATCCATGCACCGAGCTCAGGGGGAACATCTATGAATGATGAGTGATTTTCCATTAAACTGATTGGTCAGTAGGGGGTGATTTCATATGTGCTGATCTGTCATCTTAAACAACCAGCTCTGAAGAAGGTTAGGTGTGCAGCTCACATTTCCATGAAATGCCCCAATAAGAAGTGAACTACTGTTGCAGCCCTGGAAAATTAAGGGTTAACCCTGAAGTTACCTAGCTACCACCAAAACCTGCTCATAGTACAGGCCTTTGTCCCAGGCTGCAGGAATATGAATTGGCGTTTTGAATTAATTCAAAGTTTATTTTGAATGAAAAGATAAATAATGTGTTTATTTTAAAGCATATGCTATTAAGTTTAATTCAATTCAATTCAATGTGTGAAGTATAATCATTTGTGTTATTTAATTCCCAATCTTTTTAGTCTTCGGCATTTAGAATTGTATAATATACCAAAGAATGGAAATGGATTTTCCTGATGCATTTCTGTTGTTTTGTCCAACCTACTGTGCATGTTTGATTTTTAAAATTTAATCCTGTATGTTTTTGGAAAGTACTGTGTAGTTGTTTTAATATAGATTGTTGTTAATACAGGTTCCAAAATGCAACTTAAACTCACAACTGTAAAATGTTAATCTAAGTGTGGATGTAGGCACGCTCCAGGAACAACTAAATACAACAAATGTTTTCCAAAATACGATGGTAGCTTTCCAGAGTCACGGCCAGATTGATGTCCATCATCACACTATTTTATCATTCCAGTTCGTGAGTGGTCATTAAATCTACGTATGCTACTAACCATTAAAATAGTACACTAGGATTGTTACTGTATTGTATATAGTACATAGTGATTTAGTCGAGATTGAAACATTTAACCATAAAATAATATATGAACATGGACTGTAATATAAACAAATGATTTTTGAAGTCTGAAATAAAGTTTTGAATGTGTACTAAATACCTGTTTCAGATCAGACTGAATTGATTACTGTTAATTGATTACGTAACCAATGTCATTAAAATAAAAGCGAGCAACACCTATTAAACCTGAAGCTGTCCAACTGGACCGATGGAATGGCTCCCAAGGCAAGTACGGAGGGTTCACCTGGTTCAAGCAAGCGCTTGCAATAAACAAGAACAGTACCCTGGCAGTGAGTCAATAACACACACCCTTGGTTATATTAACATTAAAACGAAGAAAAAAATATAGTCTAGACTATTTAACTTTTTTAATTAAATTATGGAAAAAAATGAACTTTTCCATGATATTCTAATTTTTGAGATGCACCTGTATATCAATGCAGTCTTGAGTTTCAAGCACAAGCACAATAAAACACCGACCAGCAAAATAACAGTCCAAATGTAACACTAGGGGCGGTGAGACTGTGCATATTGGTACGGATCTTTTACACCGCCACTTTCCACGCAGATTTCCAAATGTATAAAAAATCCACAGAGGGAGAGAATGGGCCTCCTGCAGCAACATTCTCTTAAATTTTCTATTACTTTTTTGTCAAGAACAAAAATAAGAGAAGTCACTCCAGATGCACCAAATGTTCTTACCATCCAAATCAGCTCTAACCCAGGTGAAAATAACAGCAAAATGACACTTTACACACTGAGCTACATTTTTCTTCACAGTATATGCAAACCAGGTAATTGGGGGCAGTTTAGAGACATTTATAGTGAATTGTGGGGATGTTCAGACAGCTTGTGTGTAAAATGTCAGGATGATTGAGATGTATGAGGAAAAGATACTTGGGAACACATGAACATGGTGTTTTATAAATCTGAAAAGACTGTGTATGCATGTTTCCTGTTTTGTGTGTACACAGATTTCTACACCTGAATATACAGAGTTTTATATATTTGGCCCCTGGAGTGCAGCGGAGAGTTTTGAAACTGATGCAGT
The DNA here is from genome assembly GCF_965226575.1 of Pagrus pagrus. Lineage (NCBI taxonomy): Eukaryota > Metazoa > Chordata > Actinopteri > Spariformes > Sparidae > Pagrus > Pagrus pagrus. The sequence goes on from NC_140186.1 coordinate 33,472,038, forward strand.
CATCATTGTAGGTTGTAGAGATCCACGATAACATCAAATAGTAATACAGAATGGGGCCTGTGTATCATCCGTTCACTCAATTATTCAATGTGCTCTGTCGAAATGAAAAATTAAATGAGTGAGAAGTTTGTTTGTTTTTTCTGTATCCACCAAAGGCTGAACAAAGTCGTTGTTTTCCCATCTCCTACTTGAAAGGGAACATCTAATGAATAAGGACAGAAAAACAACGAATCTCAGTGGAATCTCAAATAATCAGTTACGTTTATCTGCTGCTTCTTGTTCAGAAATGTGCATATTAAGGGAGATGTACACATATCACATTTCTGCTGCTGGAGGATCGCTGAAGGTTATGTCATTCATATTTTCCTCATAAAAGACGTATTTCACCCACCTGCAGCCCACCAGCTACTGATAAGAATGATTATTTTTATGACCTGTCCCGCCTGATGCATAGACTGAGATCCATGCACACACAGAGGGGCGTGCAGCAGCACTCCTCTAGAGTTTAAAGTGTATTTTCAGATATGCAGTCAAATGGACTTGTTGATGATGTGAGACGGCAGAGACAGCAGGACAACCACATTCCTGTCCCTCAGTGAAGACGAGTGCTGCTGTTTCAGTGCTCCAGGTACTGGCCATTTAGCTCTGACAGGGAATGGGAGATGGCACTCTGATTGGTTTGATTTAGAATATGCCCAAAACACGCCCATGAATAATGAAATGTCTAAATACAACCCTTTTGCGCAGTATGCCTCCCTTCCCGCCCAGATTATCCACCCTTTACATAGCAAAATTGACTTGGACACGCCCTTAACGCTGTTGCAGCAGGCACTTTAGACCAGGCGCCATAGGCTTTAAAGTAGAGCCCCTCAACTCCTTCGGCTCACAGCTGTGGCACATCGGCCACGGCACTTTGGACATTCAGCCTGTCTGCTCTCTCTCGCCCAGAGACACTCTAGTAGCAGAGAGGCCCAGTGTGTTTACTGGGGAAACTACAGGCCCCCGTTATTAGCACCACTGCTAAGCTCCAGGAGAAAATGCGATGCTTTGCCTGATTTATGCTCCTGTGTTGAATCGATGCTGTAGCCTCTGCGTGGGGCATGCCCTACCGTTGACACTGGAACACACACACCGACAGCTTCCTTTTACTGCACCAAACTTTGTTTGTTTAAATAAAGAAATGTTGCTTCAGTTTGTCTGACTTTCATTTCTAAAACACCACTCCACTCCACCCCCCACTCTCTCTCCATGTGTGTTGACCAGGCGAGGAAGGAGCTAAGGAAGACCAGGCTATGAAGGGCCACTGGACCAGATGGCATCAGCTCCAGGCTGCTAAAGGACTGTGTAGAATAAGCTCTGTCAGGTGCTTCTGCATATTGTCAACCTTAGCCTTGGTCTGGATGGAGTCCTAGTTGTGCGAAAAACTTCCCGTGTGGCTCCAGTGCCCAAGACTGTGCCCCCCTGGGAGCCCAACCACTTCAGAGTGCAAAGCCTTTACTTCTCACCTGATGAAGACCATGAAGAGGATCATCCTCAGACACCTTTGACCCCTGGTGAGCTCAGCGCTGGACCCCCGGCAGTTTGCTTACCAACCATGTATTGGAGTGGATGACGCAGTCATCTATCTACTACACAGATCCCTCTCACACCTTGAGCACATCGTAAGGACTGTGATGGTCATGATTTTCAACCTTTCCAGTGCAAAACAACGGACAAAATAACAAGCCAAAAAAAAGTTTGGTGCAGTAAAGAGAAGCTGTAGAGCCATTAAATACATGTAACAATGTACATTTGACTTATTTAGTTTTTGTTTCCTTCTTTGTCAGATTTTCCCTTTCAGTGTTTTTTCTATCTATGGTGGATACAGAAGTAAATGAATAAACAACATTTTCTAATTTTTCGTTTCCCAGATCGAATTGAATAACTGAAGGAACGAATGATATGGATGATTAACAGAGACTTCACAGGGAGCTTCAGTTGTTTGTCTTCAAAAGGATGTGAACTCCAGTCTCTGGTCAGTTACACCACGGGCCACTAGTTTAACAGCACAAGTCCAGAGGATTCTGGCCCTGACTGGAGGCATCATAAGTTTTAAGCATATTTGACAGTACAGAGGAATAGAGGAATAGTACATTTGTGCATATTTGAATACCCTTGTTTCCAATCTTTGATTTTACCAGGCCTCAGGTATAAAATCTAAGGCATGGAAGAAAATATCAGAGAAGATGAGGATACCTGGTTGGATAATTATTATTATCAATCAACTCAGCCTTTAATCCTGTTCGAAAAGTCATAATTCATATGACAACTAGGGGTCATTTGGGGTATTTGAACAAATTACAAATTCATTTTTTTTTCATCTGAGTACAGTCTACTCAGTGTTGTTTAATGTTTCTGTGTTTTTTAAGAATAACATTTTGAAGGCAGAAATGTTTTAAAATACCCTGAAAATTGTCATATCACAGTGAAACATTCAATGCACTATGTAGTATGATATAAATAACCCACTGATTGTTTTTGTTATCAATTTATCCAATACTTACCTTTCTCTATTGAAAAGCAAATTACAAGATTTTGGTCAAAATTTGCAAGTTTAATAGAAAATGAAGTCATGTCACAAGTGAAGAATGATCATTTCCCACATTTCTCTTAGTGGTTGCCATGTTTGGGAGCCATCCATGGTAACTCATTATAACTTGATTATAACAACATGAAAATTTCATGATAATTACAACATGTGGTCATTGCAAGTATGAGATCATGAGAATAAATGGAAGCAGATACCTTGACATTTTCAGCTTTACTTTACCTGGCCTTTATCACACCTTGGGCATTTATTAAGTTGTGGGAGAAGCTTTTCACTAACCAGCTAGCTTCTAACTAGCAGCACAAATAACAGCTTCTTGGTGAAAGAAAAAAGCAGACTTGAGTTCTTAAAAGCATACACTATACATAACAAGAACCACATTAATACGGCAATTAATACTGTTGATATTATTCTTATTACTATCATTATTAATCACTAAAATGCAGCCAGGTGCAAAGTTTCAGGCTGACAAGTTCATCTGGAAAAAAAACAAAAAACTGAAAGTGACATGCAAACGTTCTCTTCGTGCTCTCTCCGTCCTCTCTCCGTCCTCCTCGTCTTCATTCTTCTCATCTTCATTGCTATCTATTTTTATTTAAGAAGGTTTTTGTTCACAGTTTTGTTTCCACCTCACAGCAGTGAGAGCTCCTATTGGCTCAGTTTCAGTATCAGCAGCTGCCATTGGCTGAGCATGGAGAGCTCCGGTTGGTTCTCAGTATATTTGGCACATCATCCAGTTGGCTTCAGAACTCGTAAGACAATACTATGTGTATGTGTGTGTGCACATGTATGGTAGAGGTGTGTTTCACCTATCATCATTAATGACTGTGATACACTGTATAGGTGATTCTCGATGTATAAGTGTAAATGTTGCTGTATTTGGTGTGCTGACCTATAACAGGGATGGGCAGTATTTCTCATATGTATTACTATGCTATAAGTCACTACCACCATAGCCCTTGAAGACAGTGTTCTTTAAAAGTATCCACAGTTCTCTTCAAAGTATTAAATGGAACTTAATAAGCCAACAATATTAGACCTATGTGAAATTCTATGCTGGACTGATATTTCTCCAACCAGGTAATGGGAGAATGCTGCACCAATAAGGTGGAAATGGGTCTTGTGATGTATGAGTAAAAGCATTTCAATTCAGCATTTCGTGAAAATTCAAATACAAATTCAAATTATAGTAGTTGTAACACCCCAACCTACCGTGAGAACACATTTTCAAACCAGCCCTAGTCTTGCATGCAAAAGAGACATATTCTGTAAGGATGCTCCCATTGTTAACTCCCACCAGAGTACTATTTAGTAGTAGAAGTAGTTAATAGTATTTAGTCAGTAGTCAGAGACAGCTGTGGTGCTGTGCAGTTTTATGAGCCAATCTGTACAGATTCAAACAGAAACATCTTATGTTTATGCAGTTGTGCCTGCATGGTCTGAAAAAACAGCCATCAGCAGCCACATTGGCAACAAATTCGAAACGACATATCAAGTTGAAGCAACTGGCCAGTCTTGTTAAATATCTGCAATTAAATGATGATCTCTAAAAATCATTAACAAAGGAGAAGACCACTATTGAAATATTGACTACTGAAAAATAATAGCTTGGAGCACCTCATTTAAAAAAACTGAAGAAATGAACATCAGTCATTATTAATATGGCATGTTTCTGCCCACCCACGCCAGGTCACACTCCTTTTCACTGACAAGGGAGACATCCCCTGATAACCACTAGGAGTCACTCGTGCATTTACCAGGATGGAATCCCCAGTTGGTTTGTCACTCACAAACACTACCATGTGTGATACAGACTAAATATACAGTATGTCCAGTTATTGTCTTCTGTGGCTGACCCTACCCAAGGTAATATCTTCCTAAAGTAATGCAATAACTCTAATGCTGACAAGGATTGGACAAGAAAACATAATGTAACTGACTTCACATTATTCATAATGGCTGTAATACACTTTTCCTATACACTATCTGACTATCATAGGGTAGAAGAGATGCGTGCACAGCCTAAACAATAATTTTGATTGTAAAGCTCCCCATAAATAAGAGGAAATCGTAAAGTAGTGAGTAAAAAGCATATACAGTAATACTTAACACACTACAAAACATATTAATAGGATACTGTAAGTTGTAAGCGCAGTAGAAATACTAAGAACCAAATGCTAACAATGCTATCATATTACCACATGTTTGCGTCTGAGATACTTGTGCAGTTTCTGTTTTTTTGGCTGTAGTTCAGTCATTTAGTCTATGTATGAGTGGTGTAGCGCAGTTCATTAAAGCAACATTGTGTAACTGTTTTTACATTAAAATAAAAGCTTTAAAATCATTTTGATGGTACAGTTTCTTGTTTCTGCACTATGTAACTTCAGTGAGAGGGTGGGATCACATCATTCCATGCATGTTTTCAGACATAACACTGTTATAATGTGATGACTTTTGTTTGTAGCTAGCACCTACATTACGTCTGCCAAATTGTTACAGACCTGGGATTTGTATTTACGACCGTGGTGTTGGACTCAGAAATCGGGGGGGTGGGGGTGTTTGCCATAGAAAACTGGTGCAGTCAATGTGCTGCTTTTAAACCAGTCATTTGTTTTTTGATGCTACTGCTAGATGTCAGAAAAGTTGACCAAAGCCAGATGTCAGATATCAACAAAGGGGCACACAACAAAGTGTTATTATTTTGTATCAACATACATTTTTGCTTGTTTTTGCCCATCCCTGTGTAGGGTGCATGTTTATCTTATAATGGTGACTTCTTGATTATTTTGTGTTGTAAAAGTGTGTGTGTGTGTGTGTGTGTGTGTGTGTGTGTGTGTGTGTGTGTGTGTGTGTGTGTGTGTGTGTGTGTGTGTGTAAGTCCATGCATCACTTAGGTTAACGTCTCTACTAATTAGGGATTTTCAGGCAGATATAAGGAAAACAATTAGGAGCAATAACATAATTTATCATTATCTGCTATCACACAATTACTAGTTTTATTATTTCACAAATGTGATATTTCCAGACGTCTGTTTCCACTAATACCACTTGCACTCATGTCAACCAAGATTCTGCTTTTATATCTGCAATTCCTGATCACATCCCTGATTAATGTTGTTATTGCATTAAGTCTGCCATTAAGTTGTCCTTATTTTCTATACAAGAGAAGCCTCCATGGCAAAAATCTCTAAAACAATACGGTGTGTTTGTTTAGAAAACTGTCCACTGTGCTTGATTGTTTTGAATGAATTCTTCCATGACCAGCCATCTTTCTCACTGATGGTGAGTGATTCAGTTTGTAGGTGGGCAGGTCTTTGCTGAAGCCTGAAAGCCAAGTCGTGGGAGGACAAAACCTAGCCTAGAAAGCTAGGCTAGATGATAAAGAGCGAGATCAGGGGTCCTCAGAAAGATATAATTGGCTACACTCCATATTGAAAATCAGGGAGGATCACCCACGGTGTTTGGTCACCACAGGAGATGACACACATTTCCATTCACTTTCTGAGGGGAAGGGAGGATGTGTGTCCATTGGCTGTAAGGCACTGGCTCAGGCATGGTCAGGAGAGATCAGTCATGCTGAGGCTCATGGGTAATCCTGGACGGAGGTAAGCCACCGGGACACGACCATTCTCACTTGTTGATCCTGTGATGGATAGACGAGCTTTGGAGCGCATCGCATCTGTGAATTTCATCTGTACAAAAAAACAATATGTTAAATACATTTTAATAATTTACAACAAAACCAAACTATACAGACAGCTGCTTCTGGTAGATTTATATAATAATATTTTGGGAAATTGCTTTCTTTTTGAGTGAGAAAACTGATCATTCTCATTTAGGGCTGAAACGTAGAAACTGCTATTTTTAGTTTAAGGTGGAGTTTCAGAGAGGAAGACAGTGAAGAAGAGAGAAGGGCAGAAATTTAATGAATTAATTTTAAATCTACAACATTTCCTGAAGCCACTTTTTGAAGCAAGACACACTGTAGCATTATGTCACAGATGAATGGAGAATGTGTGGAAAAGCTATGTATGTTTGTATGTTGCAGTATGGCCAAGTGGGAGAGGACTGTCCTCTCTGTTGGGATTATCACCAATAACTAATTTTATATTTAAATATTAAGCTTGACAGGGCTTTTGTTAAATTTAGATATATAAGTTACACTTTTGTTTTTCGAATGAGAGAAACAAAGTACAATACATACAATAGACGTAGGATATTGTGTCTAATGTGGTCTGACTAGTTAGGCCCTCACCTGCACATTCCTCAGTTTGATAGCTGCTCTTCACCAAGCCTAGCTGTGAGGCAGTATGGTTGTGTGCACAAAAATTATAGTCATCACTTCATTCCTTTTCAAGATTCAAGGTTTGAATAACAAAATGCAAGATGAAGTCCCTTTGTGTAACATAACTGACTCACTCGGTACAACACATGTGATATGGGACATATACAGTTGAGGTCAAAAGTTTACATTCACTTGTTAAGAACATGTATATCATGGCAGTCTTCAGTTCCAATGATTTCTACAGCTTGGTTCAATAATGAATTTATTATAGGTCTTCTGAAAATGTGACCAAATCTGCTGAGTCAGAAATATACATACAGTAATTCTAATATTTGGTTAAATGTCCCTTGGCCTAGATGCTTTTGATAGCCATCCACGAGCTGAATTTTTAACCACTCCTCTTGACAGAATCAGTGAAGTTCAACTAAATTTGTTGGCTTCCTGGCTCATTTCTTCAGCACAGTCCACATGTTCTCAATGGGCTTTAAGTTAGGACTTGGGAAGACCTTTCCAAAACCTCCATTCTAGCCTGATTTAGCCGTTCCTTTACCACTTTTGATGTGTGTTTAGGATCATTGTCCTGTTGGAACACCCAACTGCACCTAAGACCCAATCTTCTGCTGATGATCTTAGGTTTTCCTGAAGAACTTGAAGATATTCCTCCTTCTTCATTATTCCATTTACTTTCTTTAGAGAACCAGATCCACTGGCAGCAAAGCAACCCAACAGCATAATACTATCAGCACCATGCTTGACAGTAGGTCTGGTGTTCTTGGGGTTAAAGGCCTCACCTTTTCTCCTCCAAACATATTGCTGCTCAATGTGGCCAAACAACTCAGTTTTTGTTTCATCTGACCACAGAGTTTTCCTCCAGATGTTTTTTTCTTTGTCCATGTGATCAGCAGCAAACTTCAGTCGAACTTTAAGGTGCCATGTCTGGATAAAGGGCTTCTTTCTGGCAGGGCAGCCTCTCAGCTCATGTTGATGTAAAACACACGTGGACACTGTCACCTGTCTTCCAGCAGCTTGTAATTCATTACAGACTTGCTTTTTAGTGGTTTTTGGTTGACTCTTGACCATCCTGAGCAGTTTTCTCTCAGCAGCAGCTGATAGTTTGTGTTTTCTTCCTGATGGTGGCAGTGACACAACTGTGCCATGCACTTATACTTACAAACAGTTGTTTGTACAGTTGATCTTGGGACCTGTAACTGCTTTAAAATGTTCAAATCAATAATGCGCTCTTTCAGATCAATGCTGAGCTCTTTAGACTTTCCCATTGTAGTGTTTGTGGCTTAGTCTACGTATCAAACAAGCCCAATTAACATGGGCCCAGAAAAGTCAGCAGCTGTTAGGGTTAGAGTTAGGGTAAGGGTACACTCAGAAGAAGTTAAGGGGCCATGCTACAAAGAACATTTGATTCACAAAACTTTCTATAATCACCAAAATCGATCGTTCAAGTTGCTGTATGTATATTTTTGATCCAGCAGATTTGGTCACATTTTTGGAAGACCCATAATAAATTCAGATTTGAAGTAAAAGTTTTGTGACAAAGTAGTATGTGCTCCACTCATTGCATCACAGAAAAACGAGAGCTGTAGAAATCATTGGAACTGAAGACTGCCATGATATACATTTTCTTTACAAGTGTATGTAAACTTTTGACCACGACCGTATACCCGCTGGGCAGCACGGTGGCACAGTGGTTAGCGCTGTTGCCCCTGGGTTTGAGACCAGGCAGGGCCTTTCTGTGTGGAGTTTGCATGTTCTCCCAGTGCCTGTGTGGGTTTTGCTTCCTCCCACAATCTGAAAACATGCAAATGTTAGGTTAATCTGTTACTCTAAATTGTCTGAGGTGTGATTGTGAGGTTGACTGGTTGTTTGTCCCTATATGTCAGCCCTGTGATGAACTGGTGACTAATCCAGGGTGTACCCCGCCGTCACCCAATGTCAGCTGGGAATCGGCTCCAGCACCCCCGTGACCCTGAAAATGATAAGCGGTTTTAGATAATGGATGGATGGATGGATGTATGGATGGAGGAAATTCCTTAACATTAGTACACTGTAGAACAAGCAGAACAATGTAACTGAAATAACCCCAACTGAGAACTGGCTCAGCCCAAATATCATTCACTGACACACTTTTTAGCAACTTGCAGGACATTGCCCTTGCCCATGGTTGGGAGTGACCTTTCTCCATGAGGCAAAGGAAGACATTTGTCGATGAAGCTTGGGAAAGCCTCTGCTTGGACAGGGCTTAGCCCCTTGGCCAATACATGGTCACTTAAATACACTCTAGTGCAGTCTATGTAGGTTTGTGACAGTCACACACAAGGTATACAACCTCTCTGCTCCTCAGAGGCAAAAGGAGGTTGGCAAAAACCAAGAAGCTTAGAAGTCACTGCACAGATACAGTTACCACTTGAGGTATATTTGGGAGTAATATTACCTTGAAATTATTTGAATCTAACTAGGTGCCAGGTGGGTGCTCGGTCTCATGGATATCACCCGTTCTCTTTGAAGACAAAGGAAGAAACGACATACAGTATGGCCTCAAGCACTTATGCCAAGTCCCAAGAGGGAACAATGGACTTAACCACATATCTAAGTATATGTCATGGATAAGAAGAGGGGGGAATCTCCCTGGATGTAAAGAAGAGTGGCAATTTTCCCTGGAGGTAGACAGATCAATGAATGCCCTGCCAAACCCTAACCACCGTCCCCAACAACTATGTTATTTACAGTGATAACCCATTGCAACTGTTCTCTCTAGACATGTTGAATCTGCACATGTGCATCACTCAAGGAACCACCTGCAAGCCGACTGACCTGTGTGGGTTATTGTGTCAGGCTATGGCCCTCTGGTAAGCAAATGGGGAATGACAATTGTATTCTAAGCACAAAAAGCACTGTTTATGAACTGAAGGCGCCTCTGGGAAATTGACAAGCATTAGAAACACTTTCTATGGTCACCTGAAACACTTTTAACACATCTAACTAGGATCTAAGACCTGGGGTAAAAGCAGTGTATTGGTGTATCGGAAGAGGGAACTGTGAGACTATGTAAGGGGATGTAGTCTGTGGCAATACTAATCTTGCTGACCAAGCTTTACCAGACACATCGCCTAATCCCCAAAGTTTGTAGCATGGGGACAGAGGAAAGGCCCTGTACGGGGTGAGGATAGGGAAAGGGTTGACTGTTGACCTTAAGAGCTTCTAAGTCAGCAAAGGAGAGGTGCAATCCAATAAGATGATGGTCATCCTGAATAAATGTTCATCCTTCAACAGACCATGCATATCCAACTGTCACAGTTATCATGGCCACTAGGAAAGCTCAAAGTGCTGTTAGCTACTGCCCTCAGTCAGCTCTAACTCCAGCTCAGCTAAGCAAATTCCATATAACCATAATCCAGCAATCTGCATGGAAGTCGGACAAACACCCAGACTAAGCTGATTCTCCTGACTCTACAACTTCACTTCAAGATGAAGAGGTAGTATCATATTCCCAGCAGGTTTCCATAAATATGACCCACCATTCCTGGGTTGAGTGCGGGATGCACAACACCAACCTCGACCAGCAATCTCCTAGAGGAGATAATCTCCAGGCAGACATCACAAGATTTTTGCTGTTACTATTAGTGCAGAAAAAACAACACATTACTGGGTGGCGGGCTCAAACGTTTTACCTGTTTGGCTTTAGTACTTCTTCAGGGCACTTCTGTAACTATACTAACTAAGGCTGTTGTTGTTACTGCCAAACTGGAACATTCAAGCTGATTCTAAGCCCGGTCCTGTCTTAGCTAATGAAATACTGCATGAAATACTAACTAGCTCTTGCTAGCTCTTGCTACAGATGTCACCACCGCTCATCTGTCTTTCAGGCATGAATAGAGGTGTCTTCAATCAGGCCACTTATGGGTGTAATATTCCATACTTTAGGTGCTGTACTAAGTAAATCGACTGACATGGAACAGTAATATTTGCCAATGTAACACAGTGCTTACATATTTCTTTCACCAAGATGATGATGCTGCCAGTCCAAACCATTCCATCTTTCAAATGAAATCTTTAGGCTACCTAATAAATTTCCATTAAGAGAGATGTGAGTGAGTGGCCAATGAATCAGTCTATTAAAGAGGATGATTGGCTAGAAAGTAGAAAGGAGTCGGAGAAACAGGAAAATTACTGGGGCTAAAAAAGTGAAGATGGAGGTGGTTGAGAGGACAACTAGGAGAGGGAGGATGAGTGGAAAGAGGGAAGGTGAGGAGGACAGAGAAGTGGAAAAGAGGAGAGGTCAGATGAGGTGTGGAAAAAGAAAAGAGGAGGTGGGCAGGATGGTGTGTAATGAGTGAATAAAGGAAAGGAGTATCACAGCCACATACAATTTTGACTAGATACATTGTATTTAGTCTTAATCTAGACTCTAGTATGGTCTACATGTCACTATTGTTATCAAGAACAACTGCTGCATTCACATAGTGCCACTCAGCGATGCTAGTCAACCTCAATGGCAACATTTGTCTCATAGTTGTGATGATTTTATTAAGCAAATAGATACCATGTAACGTACATGGATATTAATTAAATCATGCTATTTATAAAGCATGGTGTGGATGTTCAATTGTGTTTTTTTTAATTCAGAACAGTTATAATATTGATTGGTACATATGATACCACAATTAATCAATTGGTAACAAAGTAGCAGCTTGTAGCTCAGGCAAACTTAAGACCTGCAATCATTTTTTTGTCTTTAGACAAGACAAGTCTATCACAGCTTTGTCTTTGGAGAAAAGGAAAACCTAATGACTGACATTTTATTCATTTAGTGTGGATGTTCCAGAAATGTTTTCCTTAATGGTTATACAATGGGACACTTGATTTGCTGTTGCTGTTTTCAATGATGGGTCTTATTTTTCAAATATTACCTAAACAGAAAAATACGTTGCACATCTATTTAATGAGCCAGGTACATAGGAGAGGGACCAGTCATCCAAAATTTGCAAGTAAGCTGTATCTAACTGTTTGCTTTCTGAACTTTAAATAAAAGCAGCCATTTTAAATTGCCATTGGGTCTTAAAGAACAGCTGGCTGTTAAAAAATAATCAATAAGTTATAATATGCATAATGACACCACTAATTAATGCTTTAGGATAAAGTCATGCCATGATTGCCACTCTGTTGCTCTTAGTTTCTCGTTTCAATTGTCTCCTCTTTGACTTTGCAATTTTTTCAAAAGCTATTAAGTAACTGCCATTATCATCACCAGAATTTTGAATCATTGAGGCACAGTGAATATGCAGCTTGCCATTAAAGATTTTATGCACCACTACAATATGAATAGAACTGTTGTTTGAGTTGTTGTTGTATTGTTTGTATTAATGCCAATTAAAAGTAATTCGTCTAAACATTGTCTATGACTGTGAGGTGAGGAAAATTTTAGCCATCAATCATCACCCTCCTACCCGTGTTAGATCTTGACGCTCTCAATGCCGTAAACGTTGTAGCCCTCTTTATAGGTGGCGTAGTTTGGCTGGTGGCTGGGGGACAGCAGGTTGAAGTTGGGAGCATGTTGAGGAGAAGACAGAGTGTGTGTGTAGTTTCCTGTGTGCTGGGGAGACGACAAGGTGTTGGCTGCCACCTTTATAACAAGAATAAAGTCATTGTTATTGCTATACTTATTGTTCTTACAGAACAACAATGACTCTAAATGTGTGACTGATTCAAGTGACAACAATATTCTGAGTACTGATAGCACCAACTGCAAAAGCGATACAGATTTGCTTTAGGAGAGAGAGAGAGAGTGAGAGAGATAGATAGATAGATAGATAGATAGAGAGAGAGAGAGAGAGAGAGAGAGAGAGAGAGAGAGAGAGAGAGGGAGATCAATATGCCTCACATAAATAATAACTACAATTACATTTAAGTGTTTGACTGCTCTAAACCAATCATTGCTGGCCGATATGCATAAAAAGGTTTGATCGCTGGACTCTGATCAGCCTGATCAGATAAACGCACGAGACAGAGACACTAAAGTGCCACACAGTGAGGACTCTGCTGCTTGCCTTCTGCTAACAGCTCACTAGCTCTCCTCCTGTCAATATCAATATGGATTTTCAGTGCCCTCTTGGTTTAACCAGCGCAATATGTTCACGAGGTCCTACCAGCCAGCGATTTGTGACTTAGGCCTAGTCCACATGTACACTGGTATTTTTAAAAACGCATTTTTTCCTCCTCTGGTTTAAAAAAAATTCCCATCCACACCAATGGTACGAAAACGCAAATCCAGGCTGTCAAGTGTACGCCAACAGTAGGCCATATAACCTCCACCAGCCACGTTGGCCAATCAGAAGCCTGCCAAACAAAGGAGACAAGCCAAAAGACCCTGGTTTTCCTGTCTACACATGAGCGCTGAAAACGTTTTCCCAAAGCAGTGACCTGAAACGGCATTTACGTGTGTACAGGAGGCCAAAATGCATAGAAAAAGCTTTATTTTAAGAAATACCTGTACGTGTGCACAGGGCCTAAGGGGATAGATGGACCGGTACCGAGGAACAATTCTCTTAATGTTACATCCTGCGCTGAGAGGCCAGTCAGAGATGACAATGAGCGCCGACACAGCGCTGTTGAAAGAGAGGTAACTATGGTAACAGCATGAGAAGACACGCTCAGCTGTAGTCAGCATAGTCAGAAGTAGTCTGTTCAATTTATCGTTTGGGATTGTCTGTTTACACTTTCTGTCGTCTCCAGTGGGAGAACAACGTAACGCTGTTTGTTTCAAGCCCTCCAACATGAAAGCTTACTGCTAATGGAGCTAACAGCTGACAGAGCTGGCAGCCTAACGCTGAGAGAGCTAATAGCTTACAGCGGCACTAAACAAAGCAGAACAGTTCAGAGGAACATGAAGTGGTAAACTGTGAACTGTGAACTGCAGTTAAATGTGACAACACAACATTCACACTAAATAAATGTACTGAAGTACTTTAGCTAAGTACAGTTTGTTGGTGAACGTACTTTCAGGTTTGAGTTACAGACACGTTTTATCAATGTTGAAGTAACCAGGTACAAGCAGTGACCAGGTGGTGGGGTAGTGGCTTCAGGGCACAAACACCTCAGTTCGAAGACTGAGACATTGAGACAAAGTACACACAGAATTTAAATTCTCTGTTCTCGGTCATAAAAAAACGCTGGAAATGTCCGCAGGTCTCCATAAAATATCCAGTGGTGTGACTATTGGCTTGTAATAATGCCACCTCCTTCATCTCCGCCTCCTGCTGTGACAGGTAGCTAATAAGCATATAATGTGAACAAAATTTGCCACGTTTGGTACACATGCCAACTTTGGACGTTACTGTGGTTTGCAGAAATGTTACCTGCTAACATCATTATATCCTGGTGGCTGGGCTGGTTCAATATAACCAGGCAAGCTTACTAGAAATATTTGCGCTATGCTGAGTCTGAAATGTTTTGATAAAAAAAAAAAAATCATGGTTTTTAATGCTTGCAAGCTAACCATTTTTTTGTTGTGTTCTGATTTTAAAATAATTAAACTGGACTTTGACACAATAATTTTAACCTGGCAAGCTGGCAAGTAATGAATACATTATTAATTTTAACACAGTACGGTATTTATCACAATATTAAAAGGGAAAAATGACTTGAACAATGTCCTTTTATAACAATGTGATGTGTACAGCATTTATTATTCATATACAATTTGTTTTTACTTTTTACTTGAGGTCCTTCTGCTTTGCTTCTATAGTATAAAAAAAGTAGCTGGCCATGACCTAAGCATGTATGAAAAGCAACCATTGGACTATGTACAGTTACAAAACAATACAGCAGCCAGTAGCAATCCCTCCCTCCTTCTTGTTGTACAGTGGGACTTCCAGGGCACCCAGGGGGGTGTGATACGGGGGACAGCCAATAACAGGCTCTAGGCTGCGGGTCCCATTAATCTCCCTCTCTCTTGTTGTCCAGCGGACGACCAGGGCCACAAATATCTCCATCAGCGTAACTGACCCATTGTTATTTCCTAACTGCAGTGGTTGTTGGGTGTTAATGGCATTGTGTTTTTCTCGCGGTTGCTTTGTAAAAACAAACAACCAGCAGTGGAGCTGTTGCAGTGGATTGTGAGCTGTAGTTTCCCCACTGGTAAACACACCGCCTGGCTGTCGCAGCTACAGTGTCTTTGGGCTCATTAGGTGAAGCAGACAGGATGAGAAGCTGCTCTGCAGAATAGGTGAAGAGGTTGGAGTGTTACCTCAGCTCAAACACCGCTGAACAGACATCATTGGTGCGTCTGTATAACTGTAACACAGTCAAGCATTGAGAATGAAACCAACAAAGCCAACCAATCAGAGGTACTTTCAGGTTAACCATTGACAGGTATGTTAGAAGGACAAGCAGCCGTATCTATATTCACTCTCAGCAGGAGTTTTCTGACTTCTGACTGACAGTGACTGGTCCTATGGAGACGGAGTAGACTTTATAGCTGACTCTTTGTTGAGGAGATTACAGTGTGCATAAAATGTGTTCAGCTCATCAGCATGAGGCCTCTAACATGGTGTGGTGCCCCTGTGGTATTTTGAATCACCTGCCACTACTTAAGTGCTGCTGGCAATGAGGTCCCTCTCCAGTTTCTGCTGATGTCTCCTCTTTGCCTCCTTGATACCAGCATCTAGTCTTGCTCTGGCGGTGTTGTATGCTTACTTGTCACCTGATGGAAAGTGTTTTGGCTGTACACAGCAACTGGTGAATTCTCTGGCCAGATTAATAATGGACTGAAGCATACGTGATTGAGGTCAACATAGGGTGACCCTAGGGTGACTGTTTTTCTTGTCCTGTCCCCGAGAACGTCCCCATTTTTTACCTGTAGCTTAAAAACAGAACGCAATGTCAAATAATACTTTGCTTCACTACAGCAGCACCATATCACTCTCCTCCATTCTTTTACTTACTACTTGCTCGTGCTTTTTTATGAAAAAAAACAAACATTTTATGGGAATACTCGCCATATATGCATCAACAACATCACCACAAAAATCTTCCAAAGTCAGATAGAACAGAGAGAAAGGAGAGGAGGAAGACTGGGTATGAAGAAGAGTGAAGGAGGTAGAGGAGGAAAGGTAAAGATATGATTACAGAGCCTGCAAAATAATTAATTATTCCAAACAAGTTTTTTGAAGTAAAATACAAAACTAAGGCAAGCATGGGGATCTGTTAGCCAACGTGTTTATCTAAATAGTGTAGCCTACTGTTTATTGTTATGGATTGGAGAGGACGGAGAGGGAAGTGAGAAGGAAAAATGAAGACTACAAAGAATGACTGTTCAGAGTGGACAGGTCTGTCTGCTCTGTACTGTTTCTGTAATATAGTTGTTTTCTGTCAGTGTGCCTGTTAGTGGTGGAATGTACATTTTATAAGTACTTTTATCCAAGTCCTGTGCTTAAGTAAAAATTTGAGTTACATCTCAGAGGCAAAAATGTTGCTTTTACTCCACTACATTCATACTGACAGCTTTAGTTATTATTCAGATTACAGGTTTTCCTCCCTTTCCTGTCCAGTGAAAACCATGTATCTCCAGATGTGGTGATGTTGAATGTTTGTGATAAACTGAAGGATGATGAAGAAAATTCTTCCCTCTCTACAGCTATATAAACTCTTTAAAATCCCTCTTGGATCAGCTGGGAAATGCATCAACACAGAGCTGATTTTACTTGGTCCTCACAGGACAGCCACACTACAGACATATAATGATCTTATAGAATATGATGCATTGCTGTAGATTAAACTAGCCAACAATATATAAAAAATAAGTTAAAATTATAGCTGCTGTGCAGCGATGGGTCGGGTCCGGGCTATTTTTGGCAAATTTAGGCAACTCTGAGGCTGAGCAACAAAGTGTAGAACAGGAAGACAGACAGTTGACATCATAATGTTCATTTTGCATTAGTTGAGGCTTGAACTTACAACCTTTGACACCTAAGTCCATCTTCTATCTCACTTAGTTAACTGGCTAGTGACAGATCATGTGAGGCTTCACAAAGTGAGTAAGCTATACACTGTCATGCAGGCATATTTGTAACCACTGTAAAAATCAAAATCTCTGCCTCCACATTTCCTGTCTCTCACTGTATTATCCATATAGGCAAAAATGCCCCCCAAAAGATTGGTTTGAAATACTGCTCTCTTGATTTAATCTTTG
Organism: Pagrus pagrus; assembly: GCF_965226575.1. Classification (NCBI taxonomy): domain Eukaryota; kingdom Metazoa; phylum Chordata; class Actinopteri; order Spariformes; family Sparidae; genus Pagrus; species Pagrus pagrus. The sequence continues at coordinate 33,489,111 of NC_140186.1, forward strand.
TTTTGCTGTGATTTTTTTACATATATGTTTCCCACTCACTGAACTAGATCACTGATCCTGTCTCCTACTCTCAGCTGGATCAACTTTAAGTGATTCTCCTTCTTCAGTTTAAATGGAGGGTGTCAATCAGCATTAAAGCACATTACCGCCACCTATGTTTCGACTGGAATTACATCACCACAAAACAAACACAAAGTAATAAAAAATTCAGTTATTAGGAAAAAAATCTGAAAATACACATATTGCATCTAGACAGCATGGAGATGTTGGTAATTTGTTTTTAAAAATGATTGATTTGCTCCATAAGTGAATAACTGATGTTTAGCTATGTCATTACTGCATTGACTCCAATTGTTCACATGAAAGAAAAATTTAAAATGCTGTGAAAAATTCAGTTTTTTGAGGCTCAATTTTTCATAAATCAAAGGAGGAGAGAGGAAATAGGTTTAAGAAGTTTTACAGTTTTTGAAAAAAAACAGCGATGTACTTCATGATTTTTATTAGGTTTAAATGTACAAAAGTTTCTTCAATATTGAATTCTGAAGCTGCATGAAGTATGGTTGATTTGTTATGAATTTTCAAAGGTTTGAACTTTAGACGCTTGCTGTAGCACCACCACCAGGACTATTGGCTTGGGTTTACAGCTGAGGTAATCTGGCATGAGACTGGACCTTTGTGCAAAATCTGGTTAGCTTTCATCCATGGTCCAGTCCAAGCTATTTGTTTTTATTTAATTTAGAGGCTTGCTGTGATGCCACCGTCAGGACAATGGGCTTTTGTTTTATGTTGAGGACATCTGATACTTTGATCTGTCATCATCATCATCATCCTTGCTGGGTCTTGAACCCACAACCCCTGACACCAAGCACCAGCTCCTAACTCACTGAGCCAATTGGCTGGAAGTGAGACCTGCTGTGTGGCCTCATTTGTCGACTCAGGGAGTCACTGTCCGGGCAGCTGTTGTCAAGGCAGATTTCAAAAATGGTCAAACTGTCAGAAATTCTGTTACCTGAACAAAAATCTGATAATACATAAATTGCATCTTGACAGCATGGAAATGTTGGTGATTTGTTTTTAACTTAAAGTGTTTTGCTTCATAAGAGAAAATCTGATGTTTAAAAATGCCACTCTTCCATTGACTCCAGTTGTTCCCATGAGAGCAGAATTCAAAATGTTCTCAAAAATTCAGTTTTTGAGATAAAATTCTGATATTTTAACTCCATCAACCATGACTGCAAAATATTCTCAATTTTTTTCAGGAAGATTGAAAATGTATTTAGCAAGAATTTGATAGTATATGTTTACAGTACTGTTTACAGTCAAACATTTTGGTGCACTGTAGGCTTAATTTTTGATAAATTAAAAATCCGAGAAACAAGTTTTGTGGAGGACGGTCTGAAGATGCTCTCTAGCAAGTTTGGTGACAATTGGGCAAAAATTGTGGGAGGAGATAGGTTTTATAAGTTTTACAGGTTTTGAAAAAAACTGAGTGTTGGACTTCATAATTTGTAATGAGTTTAAGAGGACTAAAGTTTCAGCAGTATTGGGGCTACAGTTTGGTGAAAGTCTCAAAACTGTAGCATGTACTGTTGATTTTGTAGGTATTTTCTAAAGTTTTTAAATCTAAACGCTTATTGTGCCCCCCCCAGGAGGAATATTGACATGTCCTTGGAATTAAGTAAATCTGGCATGGGGCCGGACATTTCTGTAAAGTTTGGTGAGTTTTCGCCCATGGGAAGTATGACTTCCTCGGAAGAAGAAGAAGAAAGAAAGAAAGAAAGAAAGAATTCCTAGGAATACAATAGTGTCCTGGCAGCTTAGCTGCCCGGACCCTAATGAGCTCAACCTTAAACATCTACAGCAGTAAAATGACACATACAGTTTAATGCAGCAGTAATATTAATCCAGAATCATCAGATATAAAAACACTGACAATGAACAGTTTACTGAAACATCAGTTCTTTCACTTAAAACCAGTACCATAGTTTTATTACAGTAGTTAACGTGGTCAAAATATGTCAAACCTGACCTTACTCCCTGTTTTTCATTTCAGAAATCTGATCACCTAAACTGTGCTAAGACCGTAACATTAAACTCTTGAGTCCTTTAACTAACGTTATGTAAGTTAATTCTGTTTTTGATACAGTGACGGGGTACGGGAACAGGGCACCAGACACATAGGATTACAGCCCAGGTCTTATCATGGCAGACATTCTGCCATTAATAATTATGATACATTATTTTCTGATGATCAAGTTCATTGTTAAAAGGTTTTCTAAAAGTTTCTGATGTCCATGAAATGTATGCCTTTGTTTTTCTATAGCTAAGAGCTGGTTTACAGCCTACAATGCACAACTTATAATCAATGGTTTTTAAATGTTTCATTTGAATATGTATAACAGCCCTGTCAATCATCGTAGAGCAGCCTGGTCAAAATCAAAAGCAGAGAGGGAATGGAGAATACAGATTGTATTAACAATAGTTGTTTATCCTTAAATCAGTACTTTAAAGGGACAACAATTTTAATTTGACTTTAAGCCCAGTACAGTACATCACCATACAGTACAGTATATCAATAATCACCTGAAAATCTGCAGAAACTGAGCTTTCATACAGCACAGTACATTATAGCAGGGCTGTTGGTAGTTTGGTTTTGTTTGGTTGTGAACTGCAGCTTCCACTCTGATGGAGATCCATGTTCCATCAGCATCAACGAATACAGCACATTGGAACCAGGTTCAACATACCATGTACAGTATGTGGTGAAAATTATTAGTGTTGTTGGTTGGTGCTCAGTTTATTTGTTATTTTTTAAAAGAAAAAGAGTAAAATTGCATGAAGAGGGCAAATCACAAAAAACACAAGTCTCATGAAAATAGACTTTATTAAAGGCCCTTTGTATTGGACTGCATTAGTTTTAAAATGGTGTACCTAATCAACTGGGATCAGAGTATTTATTCTGTCTTGTCAGAGTTTCTGTTAGTTAGTTTTGTTTTGTTGTCTCAACAAAAAAATAGGTATTTATACATTTCTTATATGGTGCATTTTAGATTACCTACACACTTAGTTGCTAGTTTATTAGGTCAACTGAGCTAAAACTTAGTAGTCTAGTCCAAGAGCCCTGCAGTCAATCCTGCTATCATGAAAGTTAAGAGAGGGCTTGATTGATGGTCATCTGAAAGCTGTGGTTGTAATTTTTTGCAGCTCATCCATAATCCAAATAGGGTGGAGTAAATACTACAAACACAACGTATGTGTGTATAATGAAGTACAACACAATACAAATCAACAGCACCACAAATTACAACATCTAAATTTACTATATACCTAATAAACTGGTACCTCAGTGATACCTTACTCCATGGACAGCAAAACACCAGCATACTATTTATTACATTACACCAAATTCACTTAAATGAGATATGAGGTATATGGAAAAACTACTATACTATTACATTTACCACCAGCATTTTAGCTTGTCTGACTTTCTGACCTGAGACATTAGGTAATTTGTCTAGTAACATTACGCATCACACAAATGCAGATTGAGAGAGTATTTTAGTGACAATCCTACTGGTATCAGATTTAACCCCAATAATTAGCATTAAAATGTTTTCCTTTTTTTGTTCTTAGGCGTTATTTTGAGTCATTGTTCTTAATTGTTGTTCTCAGTCATTGTTGTATGTATGGTCCCTTTCAAATAAACTGACAAACTGATTAATAAATATGACGTTAATTTTAATTATATTCAAGAAAGAATGTGAATTAAAACTGATATCTGAAAACATAACTCACCTTCATTTTTTTGGCCTCAGCACGGCTCTTGTAGCAGAACTCTACCAGTGCTACCATCATGGCCAGACCCAGACCTCCAACCAGGATGTAGAAGACTCCTGCTACATTACTGAGAGACAGAGCGCTGGTCTTCTCCTAGTAAAAATGCACAGAGGGAAAAAAAAAGGGCAGGCAGACAAAGAAGTGTTTTGTGAGATGCTGTTTTATTAACTGCAAACTTTAATGACTGAAACAGTATCAGTGAACCATTTAATTTTCTCACAGTCACAGATGACTAGACTAAAGGTGACCTTAACACATTTATACACATTTAAAACATTCTTCTTCTCTATTGGTTTTACTGTGTTTAAGTCAGTGTATAGCCTTGTATGTGCTGTTTATCATATACTGTATGTTTACTGATCATCTTGTCAAGAGTGTTAATTCTTTAAGTCCTTAGTCCTTAATAAATTAAGTAACATTTACGTTTTTGAATACGTTATGATAAACGACAGGAACAATGGAAAATGTCATATATACTGTATCATTAATCAGTTTGAAATTTAACTTTAACATAACACTACACTTCGGCCAGCGTTGGGTATGGTCGGATGTGTGATTTGTTGGACGGTAGCCATCATGCACATGCTCAAAAGCAAGTATATCAGCACTTAAAATTGGCTGGCCAAACAGTTATCTGGCTAGCTTGTCATGCATCACTGTGCTCAACAGCCAGTTACAGCCTGCAGCCTACATCAACATCAACATATGGCCATTAAAATGGTAACTGTATGACCAGCACTTTTCCTTTTCCTTCATCCATACTGGGTTAACCTCCAGCCCACACTCGGCCACCATAATGACTACGGTTCTCCACCTCTGTGCTTACAGTATCATATTAGTGACTTTCCTTTGCCCCCCCTACAGGTGGTGGTAAAAAACAAAACAAAACAAAACATTTTCATCAGCATTTGTAGTGCCGCAATGACTGCATAAAAAAAATATATATATGAAACTTATATAATATACAGTAATGTCCTGTCTTCCCTGTATTTGGCTGGTCCACAGAGTCAGCCCTTCAACCGCAGTTGTATGTGACTGAGTGTAACTGTGTGTGTGTGTGGAATTGGGGCAGACAGCAGAGCGTTTGGGTTTCCTGATTGTTCTTTCAAAATGAATCAACTGTTGTCTATTAGGTAATCAGAGGGCCTTACAGTGAACGGCCTTCAGGGAGTCTAGCTGGGAGCTCTAGAGGGCACTTTTTAGGTTCAGCCGAGGTGCTTTGGTTGGTATAATACAGAAAATCAGTGGAAGTACCGAAATTTGCAGATAATTTGTGTCTGCGAATTTATCAACAAATACAAGGCACAGATATACATGCTCCGATACCAGTAGTATTAATTTCTCCTCTGTTGCTATCATTTTTCAGTACTTGTATTGAGGTATGGGGTAGAGCACAGAGTTAGCACATAAAATAACAATCACTCTGACAATAATACTCAGTACAGACATCCACAGATTTACACAAAGCTCCTTCCCTGATGACTGGAAATGTGTCACTATCACACCTGTCTGTCAATCTGGGGGCTGCCTTGATGCCTGTAACTATAAGCCAATAAGCATACTGCCAATACTCTCACATGGAGAGACAGACGTCATCAAACAAGTGACAGCATTTTTTTAATATAAACAATTTTCACAAGTCATTCCACCAAAACTTGTTGTTATATTTTCGAACTGTTTGTGACAGACTGCGTACCAACATGAAGTGAATAATGGGTGTTCTACTAGGGTCGCTGTTCTGGTGCTGTTTAGCCTATATATTAATGATCTCCCTCAACAGTGCTATGATGAAGACCTGCAAATGAATGCAGACAACACTGCTGTATACACAAATGCAGGTACAGTAGAGCTGGCAAATCCAAATGTAAAATTGAAACAAAAGGTTTGTCTGTTTGGGACAATCTTCTAATGCTGATATGTTCAACAAAGGTAAAATAATTGACATAGTCCTTGTATTTTAAATATCTCTTCTAGGGCTGCATGGTATTTGAATGTCATGGTGTTAACGTGTTGATGTACGGACATTCATCGAGCATGGCATTGGAGAAGAGGATAATAACCACTAATCTTGGCCATTTGTGGACAAATAGAACTGTACGATACCAACGCAAGACAAAGAGGGAGCTCTTGTGGAGGAAAGTGAGTGAGGAAATCGGACCACCTGTCATGGAAATACTGTATGTCTCAGCACAGCATCGCCCTGATTGATCCGAACTCCATTCAGGGAACGAGCATTTTAAAAGTTGTTTGCTTGTCGTTTTGCCAACAGACCTGATGAATGCCTAATGAAATTCAGGATTTTTACAAGGTGGTATTAAGATGTTGTTATTTCGGCGCCCCTTCTGATCGACCTCATGGGACCTTATTTTCAGAAAAAATATTGTACAGTAGTCAATGGGGAGAGATAAAAAAATGTTTTATTCTGTTTGAACTTTGCCATGAATCACACATATGATGTATGTCAATTTAAAAGATGATTTTCCAAGTCAAGAAAGTCGCAGTTTGTTATAAATAAAGTAAAATACCATCTGGTTTTATGTAAACCGCTCAGTGAACTACATCATCTCGCACAACATTCATAACCACCACCAACATCGCCAACTCGGCACAGAAAAGGTACTAAAAAAGATGAAAATCACAATAAAACTGGCCATATATAGCTGTAGTTATGTGAAAGGTTAGTTTATCAGTTCTGTGAGTAAGATAATATATAGCTCTACAATGTTTAAGTTACTGCTTTTGGTGAGCGTTCAATGAGACAACGCCAATGACGCGTCTGTTGGCCATGTAGTCTTTATAACTATGTATTTTCATTAGTTTTATGACAAAATGTGACTTTCTCAAGTTGAAAATTGACAAACATCATATGTGTGTGATTCATGGCACAATTCAAATGGGCTAAAAAAAAAAATATGTATTTGTCTTTCTCTACCATTTCACTACCATACAAAGTTTTCCCCATGGTCCCATGGGGCAAACCGGAAGGTGACTTATGCTCTCCATTAAGAAACTGCCACTCACTGCAGACAGATGGGAAGAGAACTGGGCTCCAGTCAGCCTCAGGTACCGTTGGAAGCTGTCATCCAAACGCAGCTTCAGAGGGTGAAATTCACCAAGCTGGCTGCCACACATATAACGCAAAGTGAATATTCTCTTCACGTTTGGTCTGAGCGTACCATTACGGCCCATCTGTCTCCAGTGAGTGGCAGTTTCTTAACAGTTGTGTTAAAATCAATATAAATAGTAACTGTGACCAGCAAGTAGACAAAGACTGAATTAATCAGTTTTACCACATCTGGAGAACCAAAAACAAAGCAAATTTGCTGTGATCTGACTGCAATAAATGGATCAAAAGCACGCAGAAATAACATCATCATAATGTCAACTTGTATGAAGCCTGAACTGATGCCTTGTCAGGTTGGTCAGCTAGACAACAAGCAAACAACTTTTAAAATGCTCATTCCCTGGATGGAGTTTGGATCAATCAGGGCTATGTTGTGTTGAGACATATTTCCATGACTTACCAGGTAGTCCGACTTTTTTGCTCACTCTCCTGCTTTTTTGTCCTGTCTCGGCAGGAGTAGATGTGTTATCGTACAGCTCTGGGTGTCTGCAAACGGCCACGATTTGTGATTATTATCCTCTACGCCATTGCTGTTGATGAACGTCTGGACATCAGCAATCAGTGTGAATGTCAATCCCAATAGGCTTTTGCAACATAGCGTCATACAAAATCTTTGCTTGAGTACAGTTTTTTCAACTCACAAAATGTGTGAATAATGCAAACTTCACATCATTCTCGCTTCCAAGCCTAAATAAACACAAATTTGCATTTATTTGCGTCTTTTCATTGACATTGCATGTTATCTAGATGCGCAAATAACTCATGTTTGATCTGAATGCCCCGTTAGATTTAATTTGCCTTCATCGCATGTTCTGCGATATATAAAGTATATATAGTACTGTTATATAAAATTATGGTAAGGACCATTACAGCTTACAAACACTAAAAATGGACAAAAAGCCAATGTTACTGAAGAAATAAAATTTACTGAGCTTTGGGAATTTTAGATTGTTTTTAAAATTGTGTCTGGTTTATAAGATTTAAATGGTTTGACCAGTTCTCCACTACGTGACTTTGTGTACACTCTCTCAATAGAGTTTAGTAGTAACTACAGAATATCCTTTTGCTGCACTGCATTTGGACAAACAACTTTCTCTGTAACAGTTACAAACCACACTGATAGATACATGTGAGGAGCTGCAGCTTTATTAGGAATAAACAAAATGAACCTGAAAAGTCTATTAAAAGCTCAGCTCTGCACTCACTGATATTGACATTCCATCTGACACTGTCCCTTTTAAATACATTTAATAAATAGAAAGAGCAGGGGGCATTAACAGATAATATGAATAGATCTATTAACAATTAAAATATGTTCTCTTTCTAATCAAAGATCCCAAGATATGAGTGGAAAGTATTGTTCCTGCAATTACATTTATAACCTATTTTTAAACTAAAGGTTAGCTTAACCATACCATGCGATCTGTTACTTCAGTACACTTTAAGAACAAATGCTTTTGGGACAATTCACATTATAGACACCAACCCTGTGACAAATTGTCCACAATTTACCATGCACGGCCCCACCATACACTAGGTTTTGACAAACTCCTGCACAACTGCCCTGGTCAGTGCTGCTGTCTTCCTCTTGTCAATACTAGATGTAAACTGATTGATCTGGACATATGCAGAGTATTTCTCTTGTATCACGACCCATACGCTGTTGACAGTGCATTCAATTCAACGGCGTCTTTATTATTTCTGCCATGCATATTACTCTAAGGTTTCTCACCTCTTTACAGAAGGACTGTTGTCAACATAGTTCTCCCAGTTGTCACCAGATCAGGTGTTACTTTATCAATTAATCTATTCAAATTTTCCGTCTCATACGGCTGAGTCATTGCTCTTCTGTTACTGGTTTTCAACAAAAGTTGTTGTGAAACAGGTTGTGCTGGAAGGTATCCAGCACTGTGAAATCATATGCAATTAGTTAATCTGGCAAGTCATCAACCAAAATTGAACTGCATGGATGAAGCTCACTTTGCCGCAGGGAGTGAATGCCCTGATCATGGCAGTTTCAATTAACTAATTTTAGTTTGAACCGACACCTTATCGTGGTGGAGGGGTTTGAGCACCTGAATGATCCTAGGAGCTATGTTGTCCGGGGCTTAATGCCCCTGGTAGGGTCTCCCAAGGCAAACAGGTCCTAGGTGACAGGTCAGACTAAGAGCGGTTCAAAAGCCCCTTATGACAGAGACCACAATGAGGAAGTTCACGTCGCCCGGAATGGCGTCACCGGGGCCCCACCCTGGAGCCAGGCCCGGGGCTGGGGCTCGCAGGCGAGCGCCTGGTGGCCGGGTCTTTGCCCACGGGACCCGGCCGGGCACAGCCCGAAAGAGCGACGTGGGCCCGTGGGAGGTCAATGATCGACTTTGTGGTCGTGTCATCTGACCTCAGACCTGGTGGTGAGTTGGATCCGCTGGCAGGGGAGGAAGCTGGATAGACTTGGCAGACCTAAACGTACTGTGAGGGTCTGCTGGGAACGTCTGGTGGGGAGGTCTTCAACTCCCACCTCCGGGAGAGCTTTGACCAGATCCCGAGTGAGGCTGGGGACATTGAGTCCGAATGGGCTTTGTTCTCCTCTTCCATTGTTGACACGGCCGTTCAAAGCTGTGGCCGTAAGATCTCCGGTGCTTGTCGTGGCGGCAATCCCCGAACTCGGTGGTGGACACTGAAAGTAAGGGATACCGTCAAGCTGAAGAAGGAGTCCTATCGAGCCTGGTTGGCTCGGGGGACTCCTGAGGCAGCTGACGGGTACCGGCAGGCCAGGCGTGCTGCAGCGCGGGTGGTCGCGGAAGCAAAGGTTCGGGCCTGGGAAAGGTTCGGGGAGGCAATGGAGGAGGACTACCGGTCGGCCTCGAGGAAATTCTGGCAAACCATCTGGCGCCTCAGGAAGGGGAAGCAGCCCTCCACCAACACTGTTTACGGTGGAGGTGGGGAGCTGTTGACCTCGACTGGGGATATTGTCAGGCGGTGGAATGAATACTTCGAGGATCTCCTCAATCCCACTGACATGCCTTCCATAGAGGAAGCAGAGGCTGGGGACTCGGAGGTTGATTCATGCATCACCCCAGCTGAAGTCACTGAGGTAGTTCGGAAGCTGCCCAGTGGCAAAGCACCACGGGTGATTGAGATCCACCCAGAGTACCTCAAGTCTCTGGATGTTGTGGGGCTGTCTTGGCTGACACGTCTCTGCAACATCACGTGGCAGTCGGGGACAGTGCCTCTGGACTGGCAGACCGGGGTGGTGGTCCCTCTATTCAAAAAGGGGGACCGGAGGGTGTGTTCCAACTATCGGGGGATCACACACTTTACCTCCCTGGTAAAGTCTATTCCAAGGTACTGGAGAGGAGAATTCGGCCGATAGTCGAACCTCGGATTCAGGAGGAACAATGCGGTTTTCGTCCTGGCCGTGGAACATTGGACCAGCTCTATACCCTCCGCAGGGTGCTCGAGGGTTCATGGGAGTTTGCCCAACCAGTCCACATGTGTTTTGTGGACTTGGAGAAGGCATTCGACCATGTCCCCCGTGGCATTCTGTGGGGGGTGCTTCGGGAGTACGGGGTCGGGGGCCCTCTGCTAAGGGCTGTACGGTCCCTGTACGACCGGAGCAGGAGTCTGGTTCGCATTGCCGGCAGTAAGTCAGACCTGTTTCCAGTGCATGTTGGACTCCGGCAGGGCTGCCCTTTGTCACCGGTTCTGTTCATTATTTTTATGGACAGAATTTCTAGGCGCAGTCATGGGCCAGAGGGGATCTGGTTCGGGAGCCACAGGATTTCATCCCTGCTTTTTGCGGACGATGTTGTCTTGTTGGCTCCTTCGAGCCGGGACCTCCAGCATGTCCTGGGGCGGTTTGCAGCCGAGTGTGAAGCAGCTGGGATGAGAATCAGCACCTCCAAGTCTGAGGCCATGGTTCTCGACCGGAAAAAGGTGGCTTGCTCCCTCCGGGTTAGGGGAGAGATTCTGCCTCAAGTGGAGGAGTTCAAGTATCTTGGGGTCTTGTTCACGAGTGAGGGAAGGATGGAGTGTGAGATTGACAGGTGGATCGGTGCGGCGCCTGCAGTAATGCGGTCGTTGTATCGGTCTGTCGTGGTGAAGACAGACCGGTCAATCTACGTTCCTTTACCGGTCAATCTACGTTCCTACCCTCACCTATGGTCACGAACTTTGGGTCGTGACTGAAAGAATAAGATCCCGGATACAAGCAGCCGAAATGAGTTTCCTTCGCAGGGTGGCGGGGCGCTCCCTTAGAGATAGGGTGAGGAGCTCCGCAACACGGTAGGAGCTCGGAGTAGAGCCGCTGCTCCTCCACATTGAGAGGAGCCAGCTGAGGTGGCTCGGGCATCTGTATCGGATGCCCCCTGGACGCCTCCCCCGAGGAAGACCCAGGACACGCTGGAGTGACTATGTCGCCCGGCTGTCCTGGGAACGCCTTGGGATCCTCCCGGAAGACCTGGAGGAAGTGTCCGGGGAGAGGGAAGTCCGGGTGTCCCTGCTCAGACAGCTGCCCCCGCGACCTGGCCCCGGATAAGCGGAAGAAAATGGATGGATGGATGGATGGATAGTTTGAAATATTATTGTTGCTTGTGTAACCAGGACCTTAAAGCCTCTTCTTCTTTCTGTATTAGAATATTACAAGCAACCAATTTCATACACAGCTATAGCTTCTTAATTTAAAAAAATATATATTTTAAAAAGGGACAATGTTCAATGAAAGGCTAGTTTTTATCAGCAGTCCTTTTGCCCTGTGTTCCAAGGCATCTTAGTTCACACTTTTCTCTCATATCTCCCACTTCCTCCCCTCTCTTACTCTTTTTCCATATTTTTTTCCTTTGCCATGGCATTGAGTGGGTGGATTGGGTGGTCCCAGCGCCCTCCAGTTTAGCCCACCAGTATTGACCTCCTGCAATAACCTTCATCATCCCTTTCATTACTCCATGTAACATGTTACAACACATCACCTTCTCTGTGTATCTAAAGTGTGAATCTAATTCTCTTCTCTTAGTTTTAAGACAAACCCTTGAAAACTCAAGCAGACAGACATTAACTTAAGTGTTAAAAAAGAAAGAGAATAATTGAATATTCAACAGGTAGATAAAACACACACACAGATACAGACACGTATAGACACAAAGGATACTGTAAAGTGTAGATTTGGTTTCATTTCACGATACATATAGAACCAACATCACGGTGCATGTTAAATGTGTGAAGAGACAGTGTGCTTGATTGATTCACAGACATATACAACTAACCTTATTGGTGGAATCCTTGAAGCCACACTCTCCTTTATCGTACCACCACTTGTTTTTCATCTTGTCTAGGGTCCCTTGCTCATTCAGTTTCAATACGGCAAGGTTTACTGGCACTCTTCAATGGGAATAACATAAATAACATCATTATCAATGTTATCTTATGTTATTAATTGGGCAGCGGTTCTCATATCTCTGGTCTCTGGTCTAGCAAACATTTCAGGGCCCACTAATGTTTTTTATTTGCAGGAACATTATCCGTCATTAATAAAACAACAGCTTTCCTTTCAAATGTTTTGCCACATTACTTTAAATTCAAAGAGCACGCCAAAATGCATGAATTAATCATTTTAACAGGACCGTTTAGAGCAAATATTTAATTTATCTTGCATATATTGTCAAATGCTATATGCTAACATGTTTTATGGCAGAGATTATTATAGCCCCTAGGAAGACTGTGTAGACCATTAGGTCTGCTATCACCATAATCAGTTGAAAAAAGCTGTTTATAATGAAGCACTGTGTTGTCAGGGCCCCTTTGTTTGGCCCCTAAGACAGAGAATGAGAGGCACTGCAGTGAAAAGCCTTTCTGCCTTTTTAGAAGCAGTATTCTTCCAGGCCAGAGCCGCAGATAAACAGAGTTTGGGGTTGCCCAAACTCTTTATCAACAGCCCTTCTCCTGCACTGTTGCTGCCATCTGGTGTGAGGTCACCTGCGTTGGCCTTGCCCCTGAAGGCTGCCTCAACTCTGACCTCCACCAAACAGGGTGCAACACATTGGTGGAAGAAGCAGCACAGACTACAATGCTACCTGTGGGGGATGCTTTTCAGAAACTGCTAAATCTAATGTCTTTACTGAATGTAACATCTATGAGAATTTTTTTTCTTCTTATATTTCTATGAAAGGCTAGAACTTGGTTGCTCACATTTCTACCTTTTGCTTTCACATGTGGCATTGTAACTGTGCTCCTTCTTTAGATTTTTTTTACACCTGTTAACCCATTGTTACCTTCATTTCTCTGTTTTAGTGTGAGTGTGTGTGTGCATGTGTGTGTGCGTGTGTGTGTATTAACCTTGCTCTCCCCTCCTCCGCTGCCGCATTCTCCCTTGTCATACCACCACTTGTTTTTCAGTTTGTCCAGCAGGCCCTGCTCGTTCAACTTTAACACCGCCAGGTTCACCGCATTTCTACACGAACACAGTAGCTGTTAGGTTCAGTTGTGGTCAGTTCTCCTGCTGGTATGCATGTTAGCAGCATAAACTCTTAATCCTTAGCATGAACATAATGCATACAGCTGGAATTCTTCTCTTTTCTGAGCAGCAAAACTAAGCTCAGCCTGCAGAATAACCATGGGAATAAGAATGTTGAGTCTTTATAAAGTTGAATGTTTATAAAGCTATAGGGTTGGGTTCTGATTGCTGGTTCTTGGTTGATCTGGTATTGAATAATGTCTCTCTCCTTAAGCATTAATATTAGCAAAGAACACTGTATAATGTTGTTTTTGCCAGTTAAAATATCAAACATCACCAGCTACAGATTATATCTAGCAATACAATTGTTGTGAATTACTTTCCTAAATAAAACTTGGTACTGCCTGATTAATGTAATCTTTGCAAGCTCCTTGGTGTGACTTTCCATTGAAGTACTTTGTTCTGTAGAACTGACCAACAGCTCGATCAGTTATTGTAACATTGTACTCAAAAAAATAATTGAGATCTGGAACACAGAATCTAGAAACATCGCGAAAAAAAAGGGTTCAATGGGGCAAATAAACAAGAGGTCAGCTGGTCAGACAGGTTGTAAACAAGCCAACTGAAAGGAAATACCAAGATCATATACAAAAAACTTCAACTGGGTCTGTTAACAATAATGGATGTTTACAACAGACAAACAGTTTGAGTAATCATTTTACCTTTTTCACTCATTTTCTATTTCAAATATTTTTTAACTAACCTGGGGATTAATTTACAACCTGTGCGATTATCTGTCCACTGTTGTATCTTTAGCCATTGGACCTACTTTTAATGATGTCACTATTTCAGTATAACTGTTGGAACCACTTGCAAAAAAAGAAAATGCACAATTAAGTTAAGGTTAAGTAATGCAGAAACGATTTGAAATGATTCAGATTGAATATGCTCTGAGCTCGCTGTTAGCCTGATTACATTCACTCAGTAAATCACTTGTGGGGTGATTCTGGCTTCCGGGGAACATTTGGCCATTAGTTGGCCATGGAGAAAAAAAGCAAGAGCAGTACTCTCAGAAAGCTGTAAGGACCTCATTGACCTCCGCTTACACCACACACAGGGATGGCATAGCTTCTGCAGCATAGAGGAGGCAGGGTGTTAGAGAGCACAGACGGGTAAATGTACAGTAAAGCACCCCATGGCCTTGGGCAAAAACTCTGTCACTGCTGTGGCAGCTAAAAAAGTGCCCCTGCAGAATGTTACGCGCAAAGTTCTCTGTGGTTCTATCCATCAAAACGATAGGTTTTTATCATTCAGACACATATTTTGCCTACCAGGGTATTGCCTACAAATATCAAGCCATCTCGTTTGGTCTTTCACTAGCCCCAAGGGTCTTGAGAAGACAATGGTATCCCTGTCCATGTTGACAAATACTGCATTAGAATATTGCATACAGGACCGTTTTAATGATCCGAAATTCAGGCAGTCAGGGATTCTGGTATGGTGAGAAATGATCTCAGGCATCTGTCATTAAAATTAACTGGGCAGAGAGCTTCATAGGACTAGTGCAATGGGCAGAATATTGTGTGGCTGAAAATAAACCCTGTCTAGTTCTGGCTTCTTGTGTCTCTCCCTTTTTAAGCCGCAGATCTTTTTTTTATTAAGTTTATATCTTTTCTTTCTTAAATTGAGGGATTGTCAATGGCATTTGGTCCCCGAGGCAGTGTATTTATTACTGCAACATTTTCTGCACTCTGCAAGGCACCTGATCAGGATTTGTTACTAATCCACTTTGGGTATCCATCAATGGGTAGCAGAAAATAATTCAGCTTCCTGCAGGCAAATCACTCACTATAATCTTCTGTACCAACTCTCTGGGCTTGATCTGTGAAAGGGGAACCTAAATGCGGCCCACCTGCCACTGCAGGTCATTTACACTGCTCAGAGTGCAAGAGCCTCCTCCACTCGCTCTCTCTACAGCAGGAGTGTTGTGAGTCTTAGCCCACCATTGTCTTTCAGTACCCTGTGGCCGAGTGTGTATCCTGCAAGAATTGGTATGAAAAGGAGAGGCCTTTTACACAGTTATGGTCTACATGGTGGCCATCTCATGAACAAAACCTTTACGTTTATCTCACCGGGCTGGACGCCCTCTCTCATCACCTGTTGCAGCCTGGTTGCCAGGATGTAATGTTAGCAGTCAACGTTTCTGCAAACCACAAATAATCCAAGTTTGTATGTTACAGGCTATGTACCATCTGTACAAAATGTGCAATATCACATTCACATTACATGTTTATTTCTTTACTTTCACATTTGGGAGGTGGAAGGGATTTTGGTGGAGTTATATATGACGATGCTGCCGTACAGGTGACTGGAGTTTGAGTCTTCAGCATTTTCAAGTGTCGGGCCATCTCTAGCCATGTTTGTGGCAACAACATCTGGGCGTTTTTAAGGAAACCTTGGTATATTTCCAGCTGTGTTTGTTGTGACCAAAACGGGTATTTTAAGCCAAACCATGGTGTTTTACGAACCATAACCAAGTGGTTTCTGTGTCTAAACCTAACCAGAGCATAAGCTCAGCATTGTGACAAAACAGAAATAGAAAATTAACAAACATAAGGTTGCAACATAAAGAAATGCAAAACTTTGACTTATCCGTGGTTTTGCAGAAATGTAGTTAAGGTGTGACTGCAACTGAATCCAGATTGTGTCCCTGGATTCAGTCTATAGGCACCCCATGGTGAATCATTCAGCTTTTCAACGAACAACATTCTCCTCAGTTTGGACTCTGCAGATGCATTTGAGCAGGGCAGGGGGATTCAAGAAAGCTGATCAGCTGTTTTTGCCCTGGGTCATTTCCCTTACAGGTGAGAGGGAAGCAATTGTTCTGCTAGAAGCTGTGCCATTGGATTGTGAAGGCTAAATTTCTGGCATACAGGTGTGATGCCTCACAGCCCCCTGAGGGTTTGAGGGCCTTTTCCACTAGAAGCATGGCCACTTTGTGGAAGTTGCTACTGAATCGATACTGCCCATGTGCAGCTCTAAACAGAAAAGAGAAGGAGGTGAGATGAGACGGCTCATTCTTAAGCTTCTTCCATCTGAGGAATTAATTATGCAACTGGTTACCTGTTGGGATTATATAACTATTAATACCAGGTTGGATCTAATCAATTCTATGTATATGTATGTCTCACACATATACATGTTTAAAGATGTGATGCACATATAAATCACCATATATAATTATATCATATGCCTCATCAGACTGCATCCAGAAGACATTATCAGCTAAAACGTCAAATATATGTGTTGTCTTCTGAGCTCTCAGCTGCTATCTGACAATATTGTAAAGGCTATGCCCGACATAAAGGCATTACGTTTGTCTATTTACAGCCTGTCCTGTCTACTTAAGATATCACAGGTAGCATGTTGGTAGCATTAAATGTGATTTCAAATTACATTATAATTTGGTAGTAGGGTTAGAATAGTATCTATCTGTAGAATGTTTTGTGGCATTGTATCCTATTTTTAACTCTTTATATCTATGATCTTGTAATACGGTGTTATTAGGATTTCCTACTTGGTTTATTAAAGTATATAAATATATAGTGGAATAATAGTGTCTAAATATAATATGTATTGGGTCTATATATATATATATATATATATATATATATATATATATATGCTGTCTAATTAGAGCATATCTTAGTTGCATGATGTCTTATTTGAGTATAATTGTTTGTTTACTGTCTAATAAAGAACATACTGTTCATAGTTTTTGTCTAAGTTGATACAAAGTATAGCTTGTTATGGCTTACTTGTGTATGTAAAATAGTTTGCCGCCTAACTTACATCAGACTTGCCTAGATCTGTAGACAACTCTGATATTTGTGCACCCAGCCTAGTGGGTGGTTTTGGGCCTTTCTTCTCATATCACCAGATCTTTTTGTTTGAAAAAGTCTGCATTTGCTGATTAGACAATCCAGCAGGAAGAACTTTTACATAATAGTAATGATGTAATAACAGGACGTAAAGGCGGTGACATTATTGCTTATTGTATTTGCTATTTTGAGCCTAAATAAATAAAGCAAGCTCGTCAATAGCAAACCTCGTGATTAATGAAGGCTGATGTTATTAAGACGTCTGAAACCATGTTCATTATGTGGTGTAAAATTGTTATCAATAACTAGGCCTGGGCTCAGTTCACGTTAGTCAAATATGGTAATATATCAGCAACTTTTTTGTCACTGAGTAATCATTGCTATATTTTTGTTTCATGATTTGAATGCAATTACTTTTCTAAATGCCAAATGATTGTGAGCACTTGAGTTCTCTGTTTTCTGAACTGAACCCGCCATTGACATACCATTTGTTATACACTTTCACTGAAATAGTGGAGGAAAAAACATTACATGACAACAGTCATACTAGAAGCAGAGACATGGGAAAAGATAATGATTGACAATGTTTGCAGGAATTCAGTGAATAATTCAACCAGCATTTAATAATTCAATTCAGAATCAAGAGTTTTCCTAATTTTAACTTGTCTCTAAAATGTCTCTGGTTCTACCATGCTATAGTAAACCAACAGCAGTCATACAGTATATCTACCAAAGTCTAGTGTTAAAGCTCCATTAAGCGATATTTTTTATATTAAAATTGAGCCAAATAATGACCTGCTTTTCTCACTAAATAAAACTTCATGAAATCTCTCATGAAGCAGATGAACGTAAGAGATTCATCTGGATGACACATTTCCAGCAAACAGTGATGAGTCTGACTAAGTCTTTCTAAATTCACTATAATTTTCAAAATGGACTGAAATTTAACTCAAATTAATTGTTTCAACCCCACTGTGTCATATTCATGATGCGTCATTTCATAATTCCACATCAAATGTCATTGTACTGTATTTCCTGGTTTTGTTAAGGCCCAGTGTGCAGTTTAAGACAATTCAAATCAAGATGATATGAGAGCCAATATAATCTCAGCTTTGCAATCACAGAAGTTAAGGCTGTTTCTTTTACTCATAGTATCCCAAGCCTATATGTTGTGATATTTTACTCATTATTGTGAAAGTTAAATTGTGATGATGACACCAACAGATTTAGAGCATGTTCACAATAATTTATCTTTTATCATCTACAATCATTCATTTGTCAGTATTTTGCTGCACTTTTGGCACCAGTGTAGGTTTGACTTCAGTGACTTGTTGGTATGATAACAGCTCCTAATAAACTTTAAGCCAACTTTGTCAAAGGTGAAAAATGTAACATTCCAGTAGAGGAATACTGCACATATTGCACTCGACTACTTGAGTCGAGCAGTAACAGGAGGCCAGTAGGGCCCCAGCAGATAACTACAGTCTCAGCACCCTTGAGTTAGTTATTGAGGCGAACCCATGCCGTGTTATAGACCTACAGTATATAAAGATGGATGACATGTTTCCACTTCCTCCCCTGTACAAAAATGAAGCCAAAATATCCCTGATACAGCATCTTTGGAGAATGTTTTTTTTTTTTTTTTAACATGCACTTGAGTTTTTGCTCTGGCCCATGTCCCATATGCTAACACCAAGTGGGAGAGGTTTGTGACCTATGTTGCAGCAAGACGGTCAAGATGTTTTGGCTTCACTTTTGGGGTTGTAAGGTCGTCTATCTTTTTATACAGTCAATGGTTATAAATCCCAATGGCTATAAACTTGATTAGTTAATATACTGGACTATATAAGACTAATGACTATGAGTTACTACTGCCTTTGGTGTTAAATAATCGCTTAATGTAGCTTTAACTGCAAATTTGAGTAATACAAGTAACTGTAGTTGTTTTAAAACATTCTGCTGAAGAAAGTTAATTTATAAGTTAAAGGTGCTATATGTACCTCAAAAGAGAGGATAGTCCGATAGTATAATTCAGACCTCCGGAGGTTGGTGCCCACTCATGCCTGACTGCCTTCTAGCTCCTCTCCTGTTTTACGCCTCTCTTTTCCCTACCTGAACCCGCCATGTCTTCATTGTCACTGGAGTCAGGAGCCTAACTCCAGAAGGTACTGTACCTGTGTGCTAGTGGTGTAAACAACACCAACACTTCCCTGGTGCTCTGAGCTTCCAGCATGAGCTGATTAAGCTAATAGGATAACTAACTGCATGGCTATCTGAGCTAACAGTAGCTACAGTAGTTAGCGGTTATTTGTTGATATGCTTCCCCTTTTGTTTGAATTTTGCAGGAGGCTTATTCTTACATATTGCACCTTTAACTTGCAGAGACAGCAATACAGAGAGACAGAGTGAGAAGGTGGGGCAGACAACCATATAGCCATCTGTAGTGCTGGAAAGACACAAAAGTGAGAAACAAACTACCATGCAGCTCAACACGCACAAACACACACACACACACGCACACACACACACACACACACACACACACACACACACACACACACACACACGTGTCTCTGGATCATTATTTTACTTTAAAATATAAATGAGTGAGGTTAAAATAATGACTTTTTTAAGGATTTTGGAGTGTGTTCACATCCATTTTGGGTGATTACTGTAGAAAATGCAGCTCTTTTAATCTGAAGTACTCAATTTGTGACACAATGTGTTGTGACAAAGTCTGCATTACCAACGACCATCTTGGCAAAATAGTCACCTCCAAAACTCACTCAAACCACCCAAGCACTTCATACATCCCAGTGAGCTCCAACTGGGATTACAACATTGATTTCTAGTTTATATCTAATTTATATTCATTAGAAATGCACACGTGCACCATTATCTGTCTGTTCAACCAACGAAATGCTTATATATTAAAGAGGAAACCTCTCCCTACTGATGTTAATATTTACACATAAAACATTCCAGTTTCTTTCCGTATTTACAAAATGCGATACTGTGGTGTTTAATTTAGATGAGTGTTCTGACTTGTTTAGAATATTATTGTAATACATACATGTCTGTTAAGTTTAATATGAACCATGACCGATGGTAGATACAGATGTTGCAGGAGCTGTCATTTAAAGCCAGTCACAGCACACTGAGGCTGGGTGAAACAGTAGAAATCTTCTTGTGGATTACCACAACAGTTGCATCTTGGGTCAAGATATGTAAATATTTTAGCTGACCTGCTTTTACCAAAGTGATTCCTTTTTACCTAGAGGTGTTCATCCTATTTTTATTAATCAATTTCAAAGTCCTCTGCTACTCTCTGCATAGCTGTTGAAGCTGAACTTGGCTGTGTCACTTTGGTCTGTGTCTGATAAAACACTGTCAGCAGTTATATATGTAATGTTTTTGTGATTATATATATATTTTTCTCCCTCCGTGCAGTCCGACCTGACATTTTCGAAAACATTTCATGTTCTGACAACAAGGGTTTTCCTCAGGAGAGTTAAGTCACAGATACTCTATCGGGAGAAATGTGTCAGTCTCATGTTGTGGGAGAAAAGTGGCCAGAGCTTCCATCTTTCAATGTAAATCTATGCAATGCAAGGGTTTTGAGGGGTGGCAGCACCGTTGGAAGCTTCAACACTACAAACTTGATAAAACACAGAAATGTACACCGCAACGACCAATGGCGTTTTTCCACTAGCACGTTTAGGCACACCGAGCAAACTGAGCCACGCCAATTTGCTTTTCCATCACCAGTTATAGTGCGCCAGAGAAGGGGGCCAAGCAGGGCTGCGGTGACGTCTCGCAACTTCAGCCAACCCATAATAAGCCCCCGTCTCCCCATCTAAACGATACTTAACTCATGTCGGTGCAGGAAACCTGAGAGAAAGTCTGTGTTCAGCTTTCAGTACTTTTGTAGCTTCTAACTGAATCTCTTTACTTTCTCTTGTCCTGTTTGTTCTCTCACTCTCACTTTCAGCTGGTTCAGGAGTCATGTTTAGTTACTCCTGCTGAAAACACAACGTTTCCTGTAATGCTGCCTTATAATAAAAGCTTTTAAATGACTAAATAATGGGGGGGCTTTTATTGTGAAGAAGTTATAGTAAATGAAACGTGTTTGTAACTGAATTAGCGGAGCCACTTTGTTAGTGTGATACTTTGATAGCACAGCGGGGGGAAATGCAATGTAAAAAAGTAAAAATAAAAAGAAGCAGTACTACTGATTCATTGGCGTTTTCTATGTATTTCTTCCTTTAGAGAAGTAGACTATTGGTTCTACAGTTTAAGCATGTTTTTAAATGGCTAGGTTAAGCAAAGTGCTTCAATACAGATGTGTTATCTATAGCTTTGTTGGTTAAGAGAGGGGGAAAGGCTGTATCAGATTGATATCGGTATCAGCAGATACTCAACGTTGTTTTATCGGTATCGGACATGAAAAAGTGGCATCGAGCCATCCCTAAACAGAAATGTATATATCCCGGGAAAACAGAACCAAGCAGCGGATCTGATGTGGGACGGGGTTCCTACTCATCTATCAGTATGTATTTAGACGGAGGGTTTAGCAGTTATTCTGGTGGCTCCAGTACAGCTGCTGTTGGACAAACTACGTTAATGTCTGTGGCGTAGAGATGCACTATCCTGAATTTTTTAGTGATTGGCCAGTAATTGTGAGTTTGGCACCTGAACAAGAGTGTATGCACTATTAAGAGTGTGAGACCTGCCTCTTTCTCAGCAAAATGGTCTCCTTTTCAGTGCTAATGTGTGTGGAGAGGGGCACAGATTGCACAGATTGCACAGATTGCACAGATTGCACAAATTGCACATGTTGACCTATTTCTCGTTATTTTTCATCCATCTGTTAGGGGATAGAGATTTGGCTCTGTTTATGATTGCGCATCAGATAGTTAACATGTTGATGAAGGTTCTCAGTCATCCAGGTCATGGTAATTCTAAGTGCTGTATCGTAGGTAACTGGACGTGTTTCCCGGTTGTGAATGGTTGTTAAGCTGTCCGGAGGAGGGTACTGCATTGTAGGTGAGTTCCCTCTCCAGACAGCTTAACAACCATTCACACGTGGGCTCACCTAGCCCTAGCAACCCACATGAAGGCTGGTTGGGTCAAAGACCCACAAGTGGCCCTAACGACTCTGAAAGATCACTCCCACACAGAGGTTAAAAGCCTGCAACTCCCCTCCAGTTAGTTAGAGCTGAAGAAGCCTCTTGGATGAGAGGCGAAATGTCTTCAAGAAACTGAATCAAGTCCAGTTGCCTACAATACAGCACTAGGAATCAGCTAGTTAAGCGCCTCTTAAAATAAGTCAGAAGACAGCGACCAGCTCAGGGTACTTCTGGAGGCATATAATGATACTACAATAAGTCCGTGTAAGCAGGCATACTAAACAACCCTTGTAACCCACATTTGAGTAAAGCTGGCACAAAAGCCTTTCCAGCAGGTAGGAATGTTTCATTTCAGTTATTGTCAACACAAACATCCTTTCATGTTTTGCCATTTATTACAAAGTTTACAAAATGTACAAAAATAGCAATGCAGTAGTGGACACTATGTCACTCCTTTTTTGCCTTGGTGTTAAACTAAGGCTTATTACTGCAACAGCCAATACTATAAATATAGAATACAAAAAGTACAATACAAAAATAAGGAAATACTATAACAAATACTATAGTAAGTATGTATATTTTAGACTCACAAAGCTGTACAGTTTTGTGCCAAGTTCTTCATTATGGGATGTACAAAAGTTCACAGTAAAGAGAATATGTTTCACGGGATGATGGTCAAAGATGTCAGCTAATGTGATGTATAGAAACAGAACGGGGGGGGGGGGGGGGCTTGCTGATGAGACCAGCTATAGATGATATTAACGGACAGCTTGGTAATTCATCACTGGGGGTGGCTGGACTGGATTTCTGCTCCTATAAAGACAAAGATATACCAGGACAGTTAGTTTAGTTCAGACACATTGTCTTTATTACAATATGTTACGACTGTGTTTATTATACTGTGTGAACAGTGATATGATCGGGCTAAGATATATACAGTGTGAATTCTGTAGTGTTTTGAATGTTTTTTGTAAAGCCCTCTGTACATGTAGGATACGATTAGTCAGATCTTTCATTTTAAATTTTACAGACAGGATTTATTCATTATTTCACTAAGGTGATGTCAGTACTCATAATACATACGTCACAGTGCCATCTGCCCTCTTTAAGGAAGAAAGGAACAGTTGTGTACAAGACTAACGTTTTTATACTACTGCAGAGAAAAACATGTTCATCAGTCATATGGTTTTCACAGGGCACACTGTTTACAAAGTACAAATAAGTGAGATCAGTCATCCAGGTCATGGTAATACTAAGTGCATAGGCAACTAGACTTGTTTCAGTTTCTTGAAGACGTTTCAAGAGGCTTCTTCAGTTCAGAACTGAAGAAGCCTCTTGTTTGAGAGGTGAAAGGTCTTCAAGAAACTGAAACAAGTCCAGTTGGCTACGTTATAGCACTTAGTATTACTGCACACAATATCTAACAGTGTCAATGCTACATTTAGACACGCGTAATACATCTCATAATGTCCTTAAAAAGTTTCCTAATCTCAAATCTTGCCTCATCCCATAGCAGTAATAACAACTGGTAACAATATGTTGAACTGAACTACATTTTTTCAGTCTGTTTTCCACTAGGTCCACACAATCGCAATTTACGGTCATCTGTTATAAATAAAGGCAACAAATAACTGACAGTAGAGCAAGAATTTGGAAAAGCCAACCAAACTGCTGAACCTCCGACAGCTGGTCAAAATAAGACTGCTATCTTATGTTCTTCTTCATGTGTGGCGCTTGTGTATACGTTTACGTTATAGCTTACTTTGGTCAGTTTTAGCAACGCCACAGTAACAAGAAAACAGTCAAATCATGCTAACTGTTGTCATTAGTTACACTGAAGATATGTTTCGGTAAACAGCCAATGTTAGATGTTACTTACCAGTCTAAAGAAACGTTGCAAGTTTGTCTTTTTACTCGCCCAGAGCTGTCTCCAGCATTGGAAAGTCCCGGCAAAATGTAATCTTGTTTTGCTTATTATTACGTGGTTTCTTTTCTTTGCCACAGATGTGGTGTCTGTTGTTGCTGTTGTTTGCGATGATGATAAAAGTTGTTTTTCTGGAGCTTCTGCATCTGGCAAAGGCTGTAAACTTTTATGCAGGAGCCATTCCCTCTGGTCAGCTTGACTTCTTTGTCCTCTCCTGTGGCAGACTAGAGACTACAGTGACTCACTCTCACCTCTGGCAACAGGCGTGGTATTATGAAGGGATGGCCTGTCCCTGGCTGCTTAGCAGTGAATACTTCTCCAATGCATTACTATCTCCTCCTCCCCCTACAGAGGCTGTAAATTGCTTTTTTCATTCTGATTTAGGTCACCTGTTCACAAGTAGAGGTACATATGTGACATTACATCATTATCGTGATAGAGAACCCTAAAATTGGCAGAGAAATTTTTGCTCCATTTGTTGGCAGGTTTCATTCACAAAAATCAGTAAAATGAGTTTAAATGACTCACACTGGAGAGCACCACAAATACCCAGTGCCATCAAGTTCCAAGAGGGGGGAAGACTTATCCATGGCCAATATCTCCCAACCTCTGCAGTTTACTCCAAATCAATCTAGATAGATAATAACTACTAGTAGGAGAAGAAATTTGTATTGTTGATATTGGGGTGAACTGTACCTTCAAATATAATTGTAGAAAATGTATCAATTAAACACAGTCTCCATTTTCCTGTAAAATAAATTACTGAACAATACCATTCTAAGAATTTTATATAATACCTTTTTTCCTTCCAGCAAAGTTTGCAACCTTGAATGCTGAGAGATGTAACTAACCACAGATAGACTGGGTTTCACACTGGAATAAAACAGAAAGTTCTGATGGGTTTGGAATTGATGAAAATCATGTACCTATAATTTAGAAAAAAACATATCCAACTCGTCCTTTTGGATGGAGACTAAGTGCAATTCTCATGTTAAATTAATGTAGACACATTCCTTGGCAAACATTCACACACACACACACACACACATAAACACACACACACACACACACACACACACAAACATGTTCAGGTCATAGAAAACAACAGTTACTTGATCCAGGTCTTAAAGAGCTTGCTCATCATAATTGTTGAAAAATCTGCAACAAATTTCTCCTCACTAGAAAGACTATTTCACAATGTATGATATCATTGTATCATGATATCCCATCTTGTAATAATTACACTAAGACAATTAGGGACAACAGAATACTCACTATACAGCCATACAGCACATATTGAGACTGTTTGTGATGATTTCTTTAAGACCTGAAATCTCAAATTTTTTACAACCCTCCCCCAGTCATCACAGCAACCACCACTAGCCATTGGTCAGAGGTGGTCACCATGGTAAACATACAAACCACTGAGATGATGTCATCAGGGTAGGTGGATTATTATAACAACGAGTAAGCCGCCATGCCTCATTCATCACACTCGCATACTGCAATACCCAATTGGTACCACTTGGGACCATACTACATTGCTCCCCATGGTGGTTTATTTTCCTGAGCAGGGCTGCGCAGAAGCACAGCCACAGCTCACACACTGGCCAAAAACCATCTAACCACTATAGGAGGTGGTCAGCCAGTGTATTCTGATCATGACTTTAATGGCTTCAGAGCACTGAGTGAGGGAAATTCTAAATCAACTCACTGCTGTAAGTGAACTATTATTAATGTCAAAGTTTTGAGTTACAGAGGTTTTAGTATGGAGAAATAAACTGTGTTAATGGGGAGAGAGACAGTTTGCTAGGCAGCAGGTTAGTAGTCTGAATGGTACATGGCAGTGCAGGTTGGCTAGCATTGTTATACTGATCCACCCACCTTAATGGGGATCCTTTGGGTGTAGCAATGCCGTAGCCTTTGGAGTCCAGGTTTCCTCCCACTTTCATGGTGTCACAGGGTTTCCTCTGCTCAATATACTCGTTCATGGTGGACTCAAGCAGGTAGGCGTACTTCCCTTTGGACTTCCGGACACGCAGGACACCCTCTGATGTTTTTTTGACGAAGACAGAAGGTTCTGCTGATTTCATGTACTGCCACATCTTGTCAAACAAGGCGATTTTAGAGCGCTAAAAAAGAGAGACAGACACTGATAAGACACTCAACCTTTTTTTTTACGACTTGGATACCTTTAATACTGTAATATCCTTAATAACAGGATGCTTAATGGTATGTGGAGTATAACTGTCATATGGAGTTGTTAGAGCGATCAGATCTCAATGTGTTTTCAGTGTTCTGTTGTTGGCTGCACAGACCAGCACATTTTTTTAGCAAGGGACCACTGCTTTCCAACATTTGTAGGAGTCAAACCATGAGATATTTTTAAAAAGATGAGGGCGAGTACAGAGCTAACAACAGCTGCTTCATCTACTCCCATCTGAGGATGTCAGGACCCAGTAGAGTATCTTCGTTTTTCATGGATATATGACGGCTACGTCCCCACAAAAACTGGAAAGCTATTTAATTGTGTGTGTGTGTGTGTGCGTTTTACCCCGGACTGCTGCGGTCACTTTTCAGGCTCAATGATGTGTGGCTATTACTACAAACTTATCAACTTGGAAGCTGTAAGTTTTGCCATATTTTATGTAGGTCAGCCTGTTGAATCAGGCGAAGGCATGATATTCCAAATCATTGATCATTTGAAACCAACTAAATCACAAGCTGACACTATGCACAGACTGTTATAAAGCTGTAACTTTAGTGCCCTGTTGGGCAGTGAGGCTGAGGCTCACATATGGTGGTGAATTTTTTGGTTGATATTCACGGTACAAGTGAAACTAACTGGAAGCTAAATACATCAACAGAGCTGACAGGACACACAGTCAGCATTGCTGGTCCAGGTGTGTGTGAGCTGACCAGTCAGATCACACTGGGCATTCCAGGAGGCGTATCAGAGTGTCTCAAACAGAGGGTAAATACAGTCCTGCAGTAATGGAGAGTATGAGAAAGATAATATGTTTTTTGAGCATTAGAACATGGAAACCTGTTCAAGTAGAAACCCCAAATAGAAGCATTAACCTGAATTTGAGCATAATATGGCTGTTTTCAGGAGATCAACGTGAGCACAAAAGGTCAATACAGTCTCTCCTAATGCCTCCACTTTGCCTCCTTGAGAACTGGCATAGATTTCCGTCTTGGTCTGGCCGTGCTGTGTGCTATGCACCTGACCAAAACAGTTCCTGTACAAACAAACTCCACTTTGACTATGTTTGAACATCAAGCATCATTGGACAGAGTCGATCTCCACCATTGATTCTGACAACATTGGGCACCAGTCCTCCGTTTCCCTCCTGTTTTTTCGTCCTTCTAAGCTTGACGTTGAATGTACAGTAACAATTGCTAACAAATGCATACATTGTAGCTACATTTTTGGAAATTGTAACAAAAAGTTACTAAAGTACTAGTAATGTAGTTTAATTTCACGTCATTTTATTTATGCACTTTATCTCTGCACAAGGGATATTTTTGCTATAGATGTGAATCTTCACTGGCCTCATGATTTGCTTCAATTACAATTCACCTGTCAATTATTTGAATGCACAAATATTCTCGATGCATCTTGTTGTATCTCAATGCATTACATTGTACATTTTCTGTATTACTGCACATGACTACTTTTTCATCAATTATTAAAAGCAGTTGGAAAAAAAAAGTTTAAATACAATCCAATATAAACAACAGAAAAACAATTGTTCTTCGTCTGCAATTTGTTCAAAACTTGTAGATCTACTCAAAGTAACCATGATGGCGGAAGCCATTGAGTATATTTACAATCTTCAGTAATGTAAATATTAATTGTGGCCTAGGAAATCATATTACACCAGTACATGTGGTGTATAAACTTTGCCTGCATATAAAGAAATAGCATGCAATAGCGCATTGCAAATTAGTGGTGACCTTCAATCATTTTCTAACATGTGTTAAGTCCTTACTCTGAAGAACTCTTTGGTGGATCCAGAGTCCAGAGTTCCATATGCTATCTCGGTCTGTTTAGCCAGGTCTTCAGCACTTTCGATGGGAGAAACCATCCTCTCCACTGTCAGGAAGGCAGCCAGGTTGGCAGTGTAGGATGAGATGATGATCAGAGTGAAAAACCACCACACGCCCCCCACTATACGACCTGACAAAGACCTGCACACAGAGAGAGACAGAGAGAGACAGAGACCAAGGTCTGCTGTAATAACTTGAGCACTCAGATGAGAAGTTCATGGGTTGTATGGGAACATGTTGAATACAAAATCGATTAAACTAGAATGATTGATGGTTTTTGACCAGTTCAAACTCTGGAGCAGTTACTATGTCGCAAACATAGAGAGCCAAAGTCCTCAATAGCTTGTGTCAATTCATATATATCACATTTCTTTCACCTGTCTGATGAATTCAACATTACATTGCTTTTTGAATCTTACAATCCCTGTCTGGACAAACGAAGTAAACCACTGTTCAGCTAAGTTATAGGAATGGATTTTTAGTAATTGCAACATATACCTGAGTTGGCCAGTGGCCAGTTAGATCATATCTGTCTCAGATATCTCATACAACTCACTGTCATAAATCAATTCATTTGAAGTAAATAAATCAGCAGTAGAGTCATGGCTATACCAACCTTGGTGAGATATCACAACCCTGTCGCATGAAAGCACCCAAAGAGAACCACAGGGAGTTAAAGATGCCAAACTCGTTGGTGGATTCAGTTGTCAGCGGGAGAGCTCCATCCTCTGGCTCTTCTAGCGTCCATTCATAGGGACTGAATCTTGATACCTACAAGATAATGTAAAATGTATTGCTTTCTATTTCCTTGTTGCATGGTACCTACATGAGGTTACCCTTCCTTACTTTAGCAGAAATGTGTTGATTTTCATTCAAGAGGATGCACACAAGCAAAAGACAAAGTTAAACATACATGCAACATGAAAGGTTGAGTCACAAGTTGCTTGATCACTACAGGCAGTCTGACAGTCATGCATTATTTCTGGAGCAATTAGGCAGGTGTGTGAGACTGCTGCATGTGGAGCGCCAGCTTGAGGCCCAACTGTTGTGAAAAATTACCTGGGTTTTTCTGATGTGGTGGACAACACATTATTTCGAACCCTATTTTGGAAAATTGGATCTTTACTTCAAGGCCATTTGTGGCACACATCTGAAAATTGCAACCATAAAACCTGTACATTGTTTTTGCATCATATACTCCTTTTTCCTCCTTGGAAACAATAGTTCATTAAAAAGTTTACAGTGAGGTCCACTTAGTAGCTTTTTCTGGAATTTTCAACTACATCTCACTATCTCTGAGTTTGCTCAGTTCGGATAACTGAGGCAGAGAACAAAGTGTTACATGTTTGGTGTAACTTTGCTGGTTCACCAAAAAAAGTACAAAATCTTAACAAAAGCGGCTGTGGTTCAGGAGGTAGAGCTCGGCGTGTCAGTGGTTTAATTCCCGGTCCCTGTAGTCTACATGTCAAGGTGTCCTTGGGCAAGACACTAAACCCCCATTTGCCCACAGGGGCTCTTCCATCTGTGTGTATGAATGTGTGCGCAAATGGGTGAATGCCCTATATAAATACAGTCTATTTACCATTCAGCAGCTGCTGAGCTCACATGTCATCAAATAAACAGGACAAAAGGTTATCTGCACAGGTTTTTAGCTGTCTGTCTCATGCACAACAGATTCTATTTCTATTTGAATCATTACATCTGTATTAATAGGCTGGGTAACTGTTAGTGTGGCTGTGTCATGTGAACAATAGTGGGGATTTGTATAGACGATCAAAGACTTAAAAGGGCTCACCTCACAGAGAACCAGCATCCCCACTGTAGGTCAATAGACAACAGCTAACTCAGAGCCTAAGCTGGCTAGACAGAACCAACTTCAATTTGGACCAGATAATTTAACTGCTAGAACGTTTACAAGCAAACTAAAAGAACAGACATGAGGTAACCCATCTCCCCCAACCTATTGCGGTTCATTTATCAGGACCAGAATCAGCTTTATTGGCCAAGTAAGTATACACATACAAGGGATTGACTCTGGTTTTACATTTCTCTCAGTGAACTTATACATGAATAGACATACAGCTAGGGACAAGGACAACTGAACAAAAAATTAACAGAATGATTAAAGAATGGTGAATGGTAAAATATAGTACTGTGCGGCAACAGGTGCAAAGAAAATAGGTGTATATAGAGTATATTAAAATCGCCAACACCATAAAGGTATAAACCAAAGAGTCTGTATACAAGTACACTGTATACAAGGCAACTGTTTTGTGTTCTGTGACAGTACAAGTAATTACAACGGCAGCACCAGTAGCTCAATTTGTATGCGCTCCATGTACTGAGGATGTATCATTGCCGCAGAGATTCCAACCTGTGGCCCTTTGCTGCATGTCATCCCTTCTTATTCCATGTTTCCTTTCAATCTCTGTCTCTCCTGTCAAACAAAACCATGACAAGGCCAAAACTGCTTAAATAAAATGCTTATATGAGGTGGGTGGATGAAGTTCATTGTATGCATGTATACAAATATATGTTCAGGGTGCAGGATTTATATTGACCACTAAGTGCAGCAGGCCAGATACAAAGTAACACTGCATATGTCAAAAATGTCACAGGCTACAAAAGCAGTAGTGCCCCGTCATGTGTGAGCTCCCATTGCTGGATAAGATTCAGCTGTAAAGTCACCCTCTTGAACTCTCGCATTACTTGACCACCACATGATCACTTCTGCCACCTTGCCCCTTCCTCTCCCCTGCTCTCACTCTCTCTTACTCTCTCATGCTCATTCACACACACACACACACACACGCTTGTTTGATGTTTGATGCTTGAATGTACCGTAGTGTTTACACTAAAATTGGAAATCATATTTCTCCAATAATAGCCTCTCTGCATTGGCTTCCTGTAAAATCCAAACAAAATTATTTTCCTCACATACAAAACCCTTAATCCATCATATCTTAAAGAGCTCATAGTCTATCACTTGACTAGAGCAACACGCTCCCAGGGTGCAGGGTTACTTGTGTTTCCTAGAGTCTCCAAAAGTAGAATGGGGTGCAGAGCCTTTAGCTATCAAGCTCCTCTCCTCTTTCCATTTCATTTTTGATAAAGCTTATAGTTAGAGCTAGCACAAGCTAGCCCTTAGTTATGCTGCCATAGACGCCGGCTTCCCATGATGCACTGAGCTCCTCTCTCACATGATGCTAACTTATCTTCTTCCTCTTGTCTCTGTGCTTTCTCATCTCGCAGGTTCCCATGGATCGTAGTTGGCCCTGCTGCTGTGGTCCTGCTTCACTCCCACTGATACTATTATTCATATATCATATTTTGATCAGTAGTTTTTATAGCTGTTATTATTAATATAAGTCATATTTCAGTTACTATAGCTGTTATTATTGTGGTTGCTGTACATCTCCATGCCCCACCAACCCCTCTCCGCCTCGCCCTCTCTCTAAAATGAATCCACTGGAGTAGATGGGCTTTAATTTCTATAGTGCTTTTTCAGTCTGCTGACCACTCAAAGTGCTTTACAACACTTGTCACATTCACCCATTCACACAGACATTCATAACAGAGGCTGCCACACAAGGTAACAACCTGCTCATTAGGAGCAATTTGGGGTTCAGTATCTTGCTCAAGGTTACTTTTGACGTTTAGTCGGGGACCTTGGGATTGAACCAGCAACCTTTTATTACTGGATGACCCGCTCTACCTCCTGAACTACAGCCACAGTGGATGAAGACTTTTGTGGGGTTTTTTGCAGACAACAACAGAGCAGCTCCTGTGCTTAGCTTTGTACTGTCCCCCATCATGTTGAAATGCTGTGGTCCCTCCTTGAAAATGTTGAAAATGCTGATCTGTGAAGCCAACAACAGAGCAGCTGAGCTTCAAAGTACAATCTGAAATGTGTAGGGGGCTTAGCTAGACCTCAGGAATAAACAGTCACATTGGATTCTGCTCTCATCTGGAGGAGTTTACTGATGGGAGGAGAGCTCAGAGATTACTTTTCAACTTTTGTCACACACTACACTCTCCTTGTGTGCCGTTGCTAACAAACGTTAGCTCATGGCTAATGTAGTAAAGTAATGTGGCTGTTTGCCACAGATAAATACTGCGTGAGTAAGGAAAATAAACACAAATGATCTTGTGGTCAAACTCACTTTGCTGGTGGTTAATACACCATTAAGAAACCACTATTGCTGAAGAAAATCTATCTGACGTGGCTCAGGTACAAATGTTCACAGATAACTTAATGTTTTAAAGTTATATTCACCTAAAGTTTAGACTAGTTTGCCAACTTCCCTATCCTGAAAGTAGCAGTGGCAACCTAATGAAACGCACCATTTCCTTGGGTAAACTTCTGGATTTCTCTGGTTTGAGCATTTTTGGAAACATTTGGGATAATGTAAGGACTCATTCGTCTTAATACAGAATTCCTACATATTATAACTTTAACTCTTTCGTTCAAGTTCAACACTAACTGCATTAGTGGTCCACCGCTTACGAGAACCAATGGCAAACCTATTCTCAAACCATGGGTTGGGGCGGTCAAATGTCATCTTATTAATGCTTGTTACTGACTTACTGACTGGAGTTTCTGTGCTTTCTCATCTTGCAGGCTCCCATGGATTGTGGTTGCCCTGCTGCTATGGTGCTGCTAGGCTCCTATCATCACCATTATCATCGTTATTATTATCATCGTTATTATTATTATCATTGTTATCATTATTTATATATTATATTATTATGTATTATCATCGTTTCGTTATTTGTCATACATGCATTAATGCATGTCATCAAGTGTGTTTATTGTTAATACGTCCGACTTTGATTGTGCTGTAGATCCTGAGTCATGGTGTTTTATTTTGAAAACTGAAAAGCTTTACTATGCTGTTCCGCTGTCTGACTTCCTGTCTGGCTCGATCTGCTCTGTGCAGCTTAATGCAGCTGCAGTCCATATCCATATATATATCCATATATCAAAAACAGACTCGACACGTATTCTCCATGGAGCAAAGCTAACCACTGCTGAGACGCTTCCGCAATGTGCCATAGCGCATCTGGTGAAAACATGACCATTGCTTAGAATGCCTGCAATTAGCTCCAGCGGCTGTATCGCTGCCGTGTCGCAGAAGTAATGTTGGCTGTAGCATTGCGCAAGCGGGCCCGGTGGAATCTGGGGGTCACAGGCTGTCAGAGCAGTTTAGCAACATTTTTACATGATTTTGTAGATTACCTGTCCATGTGATAGAACACATACACTTGAGTTGTAATTAATCAACCTATATTTACACACACATTGTTCATGTGCACAGATCTGAATCTTATTTTTAGGCTTTAACTACAACCATTCAGTACATTTCAGGCAGACTATTTATGCATGCCACCAACACACTCACATGAGGAACATCTAACAGCCATGCTGACAGGAAAGTATCTGAGAATTCTTGTGGAAACAAAACACATCGATACACATAAACAGACTGACTTACCAGAAAGAGTACAACACTAACTCCTATATAGGCAAAGACAATGCACATCCAGATTTCATAGGCCAGTGGGTCCAGAAAGGAGAAGACTCCTGGTTTGGATTTCTGTGGCTTTTTGATCATGATGGAGATTCCCAAAGACATGAAGGGTTTGGAGAAATCGATCACCTCTTCACGAACAAGAGTGATCGTCAGGGGAGCAACTGCTATATCTGCTTTCTGATAAAGAGACAAAGATAGAGCGAGAGTGTTTGACAGCGTGATCCATTCATGGACTTGAGTAAGCTGTTGAAAAGAGGAGAGAGAAGTGTACAAGACACTTTTTTTTTTAATCTGGTCTGATGTCAATCCCACTGTCTAGGAGGCTGTCCCTTTTCAGCTTAACAGATAATTAGCAAATAGTGGAGGGTCATCTATAAAAGATATAAAAGGTCACACTTGTCTTTCCATCCCTACAGCTGGCATCGATCCTGCATACTCTTCTTATTTTTGTACATCCAACACTTTCATAGCATATACCACTCATTCATACCCTACTTTTATTGCTGATGTCAATGACTGACACAACCCTGTTTGTTCAGTGTGTGTTAATATTAGTTGTAATAAATTATATTTGTTTAAAGTGACTTGGGCAGAACAGAACAGGATAATGCTCAAAAGTTTTAGTCTCATTACTGGCTGACTTCCTCACTCTCTGACTCTCTCCAAGAAATTATACCAATGTGACCAATTTAAACTTATATTAGGATATTATTACAGATTTCTGTGGGGTTAAATATTATTGAAAACATTTTAGGATACTTGAAGTACATACATGACAAAACATATAACAAAGGCCTAGTTGTTTCTAGACATGTCAATTAAAAAATACAATATAATAGATATTAAAGAAAATCTTATGTGAATTCCCTTGTCACATTCATTACATTGATTACCTTTTTATGTTGTGACATCAAATAAAATGATGAACCACTATGTCATGGGAATCATGTTAAAAACAAAATGTACAGAAACATAGATTCAAAATGTTCAGTGATCCCTTCATGTATCATGGTAAGCCCTGCATTCAAAAGATATCATGGGATGCCATGTCCAAGGGAAATGGGATGATGACTCAATGCAGGAATTCAGAACACCTAAGACTCACCCAAACTTACATTTCTAACTACTGTAATACTGTTGAATTATTGTGAGTATGTTTTAAATCTTACCCCATACACCAGCTCTCCGACCATACCGTTCCAGATCTTGGTTTCTGCATCTCTTGCTCCATATTTGCCATCTCCCACAATCCTTAGCTGGTAGCGTATACCACAGTGCTTTGCAATCTCAGCAGCCAGATCAACACAGTAACCTAGCATCAGTCAAAACAAACAAACAAACAAAAAACACAAATGAAGCTCTATGATCACTGGTGCCAACTTTGGTTTAACTTATGTGTTATGTGCCAGTGTTTTGTTTTCAGATTTGAGATTGTATTTGTTTTTATTTGTTTAATCATCGGCTACATTTTGACCAAACATTTAACTATGATTATAACCATATAACATCAAACACAAGTTTAACACAATTTGTCAGACATCACAAATTTTGTTGGGGAACCACTCAAATGACCACCTGTGGATGCTAGTGACTCACTATATTGAAAACCTAACAATATCACTTACATAAAGTCGCTTTTATAACGTCTTAATAAAATAACAATAAAATAAACAAAACAAAACAAAAGATGTTTGCTGAGTGCTGTGTGAAGGGCCAGGCGGAGCAGGGGAAAAGAGACGCTTAAAGCCAGCTCCTTCTGAAGAATAAACACCTGGAGTCACTTCAAATTCTGCTCTGATCTGCAACATTTACATAATCTGATTTTGAATCGTATGTGAAGTACTCTTTTCAGCCAGTCTGCAAGACACTTATTATCAAACGATCTCAATTGGATGATCCGCATGAAGTTAGAATCAAAGTCTTCATGCACTCTGATAGCTAAACCCTGTCGCACTAGTAACTGCAGTACAAAAAAGATGGAGAGAGTATTTCTCACCTGAACTCTTTAGTTTTCTATGAAATATGAAAACATGACTAGAGAGAATCTTTTCTGTAGCTATAGACCAAATCAAAATGTGTGTTTACAATGACTTCCAGGTAGAAACCCCCCGCATTAGCTTGCATACAATTAAATGGTTATTTTTAATGATGCTGTTTCAAAGTGTATACATCTATTCCATCTAAAATGCATGTCCCACGCTATTATGGCTTATTAATAACAAAACTTTCACTAGCGGTTGGTTGGAGACCTAATTTAGCTGTTTGACCACAGACTAAAGAAAAGGACAGCTTAAGTTAACCCAAATTAGCAGTTAGTCCGAGGTGTGCTGTTGAAAAGATATCAAAGACAAAGCAACACAGTACATAAAATAAGCACAGCAGAAACCCCAGCTAGGTCGGACCACTATATATCTTTAAATGTTACAGGTAACACAAAAAAACACAAATCTACCCAGAAGTAACTGTCACTTCTAACTGTTACTGTGGCGTCACAGTGATTCAGTATATAATTAATACAGGGCAAGTAAACACAAGTAAATGCAATTAAAATATACATATATATATATATATATATATATATATATATGTACAGTATATTCAGCATTATTAAACACACACTCACACATACAGTCTATAAAGACATACCTTCATAGCGGTCATTATCTTGAAACAGTTCAGCATTCTTCTTCAGCATCACATAGGGCGCTTCCTACACACACACACACACACACACACACACACACTCACTTTATTTTATCAGTTGTTTCTAACAATGACTTGCTTAAGTAAGAAGTGAAATGTGTTTTCCATATTGCCCTGTGACTAATATTAATGCCATTTTGGTTTAAAAGGTCAGAAAACACAGCCCTTGTACTTTTGCTCATTCCCACTGCAACTGTTACATTATTACATCATTACCAGTATGGTTGTAACGATGACTGTCTTGTTTTCCATTCCCATGGTGTCGTTAGGGTATAGGTCTGACTTTGTCACCACCATCTTATCCATCTCATTCCAATAGCCAATCTAAGGAAACAAACACATGCACACACACACACACACACACACACACACACACACATTGATACTTCATATATTTTTCACATACCTACATACCATCACTGTATTCATAATGGCAAATTGATTCTGAAGTTACCTTTACAGGCCCACTGTTCTTCAGCTCCATGACTGTCACTGAGTAGTTGATTCTCTTCCCATACTGGTCAAACTGAATGTTACCTGTTAAGCCATCTACACGCACCTATGGACACACACAGAGACACAGTTTTTTTTAGATTCACAGACAAATACATTCAATTAAAAAAAAAGTGTGGTTAAACTACTATAACATAAATTAGCATATGTATTGGGTGCCAAGTGACCACGCAATTATCATCTTGAGAACTTTGGAAGATACAGTATATTCAGAGTCATGGAGAACTCATATGGAAACAGATCAAACATTGCTACAGACATCCTTGAGGAGCTAGAGAAGATACCACTTGTGAAGGGAAACAAGCCAAGGAAAGTCATTGACCTCATACAGTCCATGGAGAAGGCCCTAGCAGATCTCACAGAGCTGGGAAACTCGGGCGCCATAAAGAACCCACTGGTAAATAAATCGATTGAAAGTTACCTGTTAAAAGAGGCTAATGTTTATGGTTGACCATTAAAATAATGTCACTTCAGACAACCACTTTCACATGCTCTTGAAGTTCCTGAAAAATCAGGATGAATTCTATGAGAGACTGTAACAGCTAAAGATTTTGGAGAGGATGGAGAGATATCAGACTGTTCAGAAAAGAAGTATGAGAGGAAATATGCTTCAACAAGAGCCACAAAGAGCTGGGAGATGTGTGTGTTGTGTGCAGTGATGGAGGGCACAATGACAAAACTTTCTTCTGTAGGAAGTTCAAAGGGCTGAAGCTACCTGAAAAAAAAGCTGATTTGAAAAAGCTGGGAGCATGAAGAAAAGGTCTTGGATGTCATGATGATGATGGATATTGCAGAGATACTTTCCTATGCAGAAATAAGTACTGTTAAAGGAAGGAGGCCCCAGACCACCATCACTTTCTCTGCTCAAAAGGAGAACAAAAAAGAAGTGATGAGGAAAAGAGTGGAAAAGGCAGCAGAGCTAAAAGCAACTAGCAGGAACAAGAGTAGTTCTTGTCTGAACTTTCCCCAAGCATGGCTTAACGGTGCAGAAACGCTTTCACCAACAAATCAACAGCAACAAGCAGGACAAGTAAAGACCAGTCTGAACTTTTGGAGAGAAATGGCCTGTGTTAACTTCCTGTCATCATGATGCTGATCGAGGTCACTGCAAATGCAGGGCAGAAGATAGGGACCCTGATCAACCTTGCATCAAACACGAACTACATCACACATAAGGTGAACATTGAAAGATATGTCCTTAGAGTCGGAGCCAAGACTCCTAAAGCAACGGAGAGGGCTCATGAACTTGTCTGCTACAGCCATGATGAAATCGCCAAAGTGCACACAGTTATTGAACCTCAGAAGTTGCAGAAATTCTTCCCAGAGGTCAAGTTTGAGGAATTGAATTGAATAGAGGCCAGAGGAAGTTGAACTTCTCATTAGCCACTGTGAGGGAAGACTTGCTCCACAAAAGGCGAGAGTTGTTGGAGACCTTCTCTTGTGGGACAGTCCATTAGGAAAGACAGTGGGTGGAGCACACCCCGACTTGTTTTAGGAAGTCCAAAAAACACTTTGCTCTCTCAGAGAGAACAGCTGCTATCAACTATGAGGAAGTTATCAACAGAAGGTTACAACAGGAGGATGGAGCTCAGGCCAAGTTTACAGCTGCCAGTAACCATGAGTTTCTGGAGTGGTGGAAACCAAAAATTTCCACCAAAATTAGCAGGTCTTAGGGTTGGACAAATTGGTTCAAGGGTAGGGGGCCAAATTAAGAATGATTCGAAGACACCACAAATCAGCAAAGAAAACGAGTGCTTTGCCCATTATGGGGGAAAAAAGTCCTCTGGTTTTCCCTCTGATGTGCTCCAGCTGCTCTGCAATGCAATGCTTATGGATACTTATGCAAGTTTTATTTGTAGTTAGCAGATAATGTTTTCATCTTTTATTCATTTTCTGTTCATTTTTTTTGTTGTTGTTCAATCTTAAAGATGTCATATTTTGCTGATTTCCAGGTTCATACTTTAATAATTTGGGGGTTCTAGTACAATAGATTTACATACTTTAATTTTCAAAAAACACATTATTTTTCTCATATGGTGCATTCCTGCAACATCCCTTCTCATTCTGTGTCTTGAACACTCCGTTTTAGCTACGAAGTGGGATACCTCACCTCTCTTCAATCTTTGATGAGCGTTGTACATGTGCATTACTTAACGGGCAGGATGTAGCCAATCAGAGGCAGAGTAGGACGGATCATGCCGAGCAAGGTAGTGTGATCCAAGGACGTTATAATTGATCCAAAACAACACCCCTACAGCTGGTAAGCATGGCTGCGGCACAGCCGTATAAAATTTCTAATATATATATAAAAATATATATATTTATATAATGCCTTTTACATAGTGACAAACATAAGTTATGGAGTTCACTTTGCAGACCTTTCACATGCATTTTTTTTATTACCAGTTTAGCAGTGTTTCTTTGCTACAATGTTCAGGAATGATTATTATGTCAAGGAACACTGACTTATCTCTTGTACTACAGTATACTTGTATCATCTGACTGGTACTAATTTTCCTACTGCTCTCAACTTAATTTACTTCTTTTCTGATTCCGAGGCTGCCCCCAAAAAACAGAAACACACAAAAACTTTGTTGGTTTTAAATCATTTCCCTACACACTGATTGACTGGGGTCTCCAACCTGCAAGCTGCTCTTCAAGAAGAACCTACAAGGCCATAGCAGCGCTATTGACATTATATTTGTAGCAACGTTTTACATGTATGTTACCACAAACTTTCACATAAATGTGTTAAAATTAAAAAGATTCACAAAATTGAAGCTGTAATAATTATTTTCCTATCAAAATAAGTGTTAAATAGCTCTATATTCCAACAGCAATCACTGTTATAAGTGAATGGTCAGTGACCCATGTCTTTCCTCCCCCCACTCATGCTGTAAAAGAGAATCCCTAACCCACTTTATCTAACCAGGCAAGAGACCTAGATAAAGACGCTTCCCTGTCTGCTCATGAACACGATAAAAGCAGGATCCTTCTGTTTAGGGGCAACGTCAGAACAGGGTAAGCTATCAATTTCAAGTGTTCTAGTGACGGCTCAGACTACCTCTCCAAGCGTAGAAAAACACTGGAAGAAAAGAAAGAGGCGAAGAGAGCTGCCTTGAAAAAAAAAAATTAGTAGGGCAAGTGTGGTGACATGGAGAGGAGGGAGGGGATTGCTATTGCAACACAAGTTAGCCTTGAATGCTTACAGCAGCTTAAAGTAAACTAATATTACTCCATTACAGAGGGTGCTGCTGAGACAGGTGTGCAGCTGAGCATGCCTACTGCTAATGCTACATATAGGCCTGAGGCTTTAAGGAACAAGATACTGTCCACCTTATGAGAGGCCTTTGTCAGCATGCTGGATACAGAGGTCAGGGCCAGTCTGGAAAACAAGCTGGCATCTTTTGGGTCTGAAATTAAGGCTGTTTAAACTGAGCTAAAGAAGTTTAAAAGGCCAATGTGTCAGAACTGACAGCATTTAATTGCATGGCGTGTTGCTGCAGTGCCAAGGGGAGAAACTAGCCAGCAAGAATCAGTTACTACAAAACAAAAGCTAAGACCTAAAGGCAAGGTGGAGGAATCATGCCAGGATAACTGGTGTACCAGGGGGACCTGACAGTTACACTTTCTGTTTCCATGCTGCTGCAGCAAGCATTTGATCTGAGGGAGGCCCCACTACTGCTGGAAAGGGCCAACAACACGCTAGAACCAGTGCCCTGACAGGCAGGGACATTGCCTCTGGGCATTTCCTGTCAAGACTTATAGTTGCTGCATGTCTTTGCTTTTATTTGCTTGAGCCCTCTGTATTAGCAGCCCCACTGAGCCAACGCAGCAAATGAATGAATGAACAGGGCTGCATTCACCCAAGGCTAAAGATCCTGACATCTTGGGGGTCTTAGCTTTCTAACAGCAATTACACACAGAAGAGTTTTCAGTGCAGTCTTTATTTTCAGCTTGATTTCTCAAATGTCTTCCTCACAAAAGCAAACACTGACCACAATCAGCTTTAATAGAACAGGGTCTAAATCCATGGTTACCTGTTTGAGGGCACGTTCAATCTCCACCCCCTGTGCCCAGGGCACTGCTGGATTGGCTAGGCAGTCCCCACTGTTGCCACGACGACTCATGTCAATTCTTTGCTTGTGAAGGAAGCGGAACGCCTCAGTCATCACATGAACAGCATCATAGGTGAGGGCTGAGGTATACTGAAAGACAAAGAAAAATTGGCAAATGTCAGTGCTGAGCTGAGATAACAAAAGTATTGGCACATTGTCCCTGTCCTTGGCTGTGTGGTCCTGGTAGAATGACCTATGTCTTACAGCCATCATTCACTGGGATGAAGGCTGTCTGAAAAAAAGTCAAACCCTCAAAATTCTAGACAAGATCAGGGATCTTCCAAACATAAAGGGCCCCATTTCAGAAGAAACAGACGTGGTTCTGATATATCTATTCTCAACGCAAAGTATGAGCGTTAAGCGTATGAGTTTCCACCAAAATGCCAAAAACTCACTTTACACTGGTTAATTTGAATGAACCTCTCACCTGTTTGTGCCTCACAAAGCAAAGAGAATTTCAAGGTCAGGAAAATAGAAAAGTGGATAGAGCTCTGCTTGTGCTGGTTGCCCAGCAACAAAAATGTATCTCAAAAAGTCATTCATATGTTAAAAACCTGTAACATTTTACAGAAAACGTCGCAAAGTGCTGCCTACAAAAGACTATGTGCTGGAACACTCGTAATACATAGAGACTTGAGTTAGATTATGACAGCAGAATATTAACATAATTAGTTTATGTTATTCTGATCCTTGGAGTAGCTCCAGGTATTCTGAAACCTCTTCACCCAGAATTTATTTTCCTGGAACAATTAAAATTAATTGGACTTCCATATGAACTAATATTGAATGAGCAAATCTTACTCTGATCCGTGAATCAGCTCCAGGATACTCCTTCTCTTCCAAAGCCTCCCATCGCTGATCAAACTTGGCCACCACAGG
Source organism: Pagrus pagrus (assembly GCF_965226575.1). Classification (NCBI taxonomy): domain Eukaryota; kingdom Metazoa; phylum Chordata; class Actinopteri; order Spariformes; family Sparidae; genus Pagrus; species Pagrus pagrus. The sequence goes on from NC_140186.1 coordinate 33,531,248, forward strand.
ATCATCAAAATCTACTATCTGAAAGCCAGACACATTTGCACCTCCATACTGGATTTTGGAGAGGTCGCCATCTACAAAGCCCTGGAACAAGATCGACAACATGAACAAAAAGGAAAAAAATCAGTTTGAGGCTTTGTATTTACATTTACGCTCTTGTACAAATGTTTGTCATATCTTATTTTGGGTCAGGATCTAATGGAGCCCAGGACCATGCAGGGCCATGTTGTCTGTCTTGCAAAACCATTTTGACATACTCTGTACTCAATTAAAAGCATTACAAAGACAGTACATTTAATGTTTAACCTCATCAATTTCATGATTTACTGAGTTTTGTATATACTGTATGTTTTTCTGAGCAGTCATCAGTCGGTCAAAGATCACCCATTGCCAATTCATCTACGTTGCTCATGAGCCTTACTACTACAGCAATTTTTGCGAGCCTATTATCTCTTTGTAAATATGTGTGCCTGTTACCTGCCCTTCTGCTGCAACTTACTTTGATGTGATTGCTTACTCCAGCAGGTTAATGACTGTAAACCTGCTATTTGACAGCTGATCGAGCAACGTTCTTAACAATATCTGATCAGCATTTGGTCAGGTTGAACCAGAGAAAAGCAGGGACTCACCAAGTTAGCGATGATATAGTGGTATCCCTTCACATGCCTGCCTATAGTGATCACCTGATGGGAAAAGGTTGCAAACTGTGTCAATAATAAACAAGAACAAATTATTAAAAATGGTCATGAAAATAAAAAAGCAGGCTTTTTTACTTATAATTACACAAAATAATAAAATTTTAACATCCATAGTTTTTACTGTACAGTGACACTATGGCGCGCTATAGTCTCATTTGATTGTTTGAAGCACTGAATAGGAAAGAGAGCCACATTTATTAGCAGTTATTTATTGATAACAGTTATCAAAGTAAAAGATAGCAAAAATCAAACCTGTTAAAAGAAAGTGTTATTAGGCATCTTGGTCACTACATGACACCATGCAGAAAACCTCTAAACCATTTTGTCTGCTTATTGTTGGATAGAGATTGAAACCTTTGTCTAGTTTTCAGTCATCACCTCTGGACAACACCAACGTTTGTGCTTTGTCACTTACTGGAATGTCTGTTCTGTCTGTCCTTTTCACATGGAATTATGTTGGCCACATCAGGCAGTGGAAGAGACAGACATTTGGATTTCCCTGTTACAATGTATACCAAAGCAACTCTGACCCATAACAGTATCAGCAATTTTCAGAGCTCCTAGCGAGAGGAACTTGCAAACCGGTCTCAGGTCAGACAAATGGACAAATTCAAAAAGAGCAATTCCAGAGACAGATACCAGGGCTCATTCTGGAAGGTTGGGGGCTGGTTCTTTATCCTCATGGGACATGAAGCCTATATTTTGGACTTTTCTCATGGGGAAGGAGCCAGAGCTGCTATGCAAATATAAGAAATACCAAGCAGAGAAAGCTGGGGAATAACACTCCTTGATAGGGGTTGATCTGTCTCCTATGAAGGACTTACAGACTTTCAGTGTGAATTTCTGACGAGCCTCAAGGCTAGCTATTGCTTGCTTAATAGCTTTAGTTTCTCCCAGCAGATGGGAGGATTTTTTTTATATCACTGCAAGTTCCAGGGAGAAGTTCAGTGTGTTTGACTTTCTTGAAGAATATCAGCGGGATCTGAGTAAAAATCCTGCATTACTACCTAAGATTTGGGCCTGAGAGCAATTTATTAAATCTGCAATGAGAACCCAACGTCATCTTCCTACAGTATACAATGTGATTTGTAGATAAGGAAGCACGTTATAAAGTCTGGTGTACAGGTGCTGACAAACAGGTATTGAAAAAAACAACTACAATAAAGTTAACCTCAGTAAATGTACAGGAAGAAGTTTTTTTCTTTTTAAAGCCATAACACATAATACATAATGAAATTTGGTTGAATAATTTAGCAACCATAAGGCGCCAGATTACCTAAGAGGACATTGGGAAATGGTACAATATTTGACAGAGATATACTGCAGAGAACAGATCTTAAGCCTGTTGAAGGGGTAGAAGAATCTTGGTGAAGGATGAATATGATTCTCTATATAATTCGATAATTTATTCATATAAGTAGTAATAGTAAGTGTGACCAATTGGGACCAACCTGTTCCATGATGTCTTTGACTTTGTCTTGTTCACAATCCAAGATAATGCGGCGCTCCTTACGGATCTCCAGGTCCTGAAAAGCAGATATTTTCAAGTATTAAACATCAAAGTCATAATTCATATTTTTCCTTTCTTGACAATGTTGATTAGCTACACTGTTTGACAAATATTATTTGATAAATAACTAAATTCTGCGCTAAAACTTGGAATAATGATGTTTGCCCATAGCAGCATCTTCAAGTCATATGTCACCCTCTAAGCTTGCGCTGTTATACTGAGAAGAAAGTTTGAGAAAATGTAGAGGCACCGGGAACGTCTCACAAAATACAAGGCCACTGACCCAAGTGTACATGTGTTAAAGAGTAGCGTGGCTACTTTAAGGAAAAGGGCAGTGTGCAGTGTGTGAATGGTTAAGTTAGAGAGCAACGGTGGCTGTGAAGTACAGAAGCCAAAAACTAAAAAAGAAAACCTTTGCTTCCGTGCACACTGCACATCATATACAATCATGGCCAAAAGTTTATATCCACTTGTATATCATGGCAGTCTTGAGTTCCAATGATTTCTACAACCCTCATTTTTCTGTGATGGAATGAGTGGAACACACTACTTTGTCACAAATGAAATCAATAATAATATTATTATAGGTCTTCTGACAATGTCACCAAATCTGCTGGGTCAGAAATATACATAAAACAAATCTAATGACCAAATCAACTGCAAGGTTAACTTCACTGTTAAACCTGGAAGAGACTGTCCATAGCACACTGGGTCAACAGGCACTCCAAAATATCCCATGGGCACTGCACTATTGAGCTTGAAATGTAATCTGTGATAGTGGAGTAAGCCATGCACCAACTTTTTGACCATTGTGTCTGTTTTTGTGCATCATGGTGTTTTAAAAATGCTTGGTGGTCGTAAGAGGATGTAGCGCTGTGAACAGAATACCAGTACCTGAAACAGGGAGCGGTAGGCTTCATCTTTACTCTCATCTTTCAGGTTGCCGACATTTATCGCTGTGACGACCCATTTTTTCTCTGCTGCAGTGTCTAGTATTACCTGAAGAGTAGAAAGACCTACACAAACAAACACACAAACAAAACATGATGAGTTAAATTAGAATGTATGTTGATTTACTGTGAAATTATAAAGAACAGCATCAAAGGTTAATCAGACATACATCCCTTTTGGAATTGCTGGCATTCTTCAGTGCACACTAGGCAGGGTTGGGGTTCCACAGTATTTCAACATGTAACTGATAAAACTGTAACTGCTGTATTAATTGACACACTGGTGCAGCTTCGACATAAAGCTGCACCAGTGTGTCAATTAATACAGCACACCGGCGCTGCAGCTCCAAAAGAGGCGTGACGGTACACATCATGACACCTGTTTATCTAAACATGTATCAGCTATAATGTGTTGTCACTGAGATCCTAAACCAACATGCATCCTGGAAAGTGACAAAGCTACGTTTTTTGCTCTAAATTACATAATTACATAATCGCCATCAGTAAACAGGACACTGTCTGACTCTCTCACTAGCGGGGAGGGATGCTGTTTTCTGGGGCAAAGTTCACTGAAGTCTCGGTCAGGAGGGCAGACTGTCGTGGGGATTTTTTCAAGACAGTGACTACAACAACACAATAGTGGAAGGAGACAAACACATGGTGAGTTAAAGTCTTCTGCCGAGGACAGATGCTGTTCTTCGGCCAGAAAGATGAAGAGTCGGTCGGACAGACAGGGTGACAGACACTTTTCCACGTATAACTGCAGATTTTCTTTCCTCATATAAGATGCCAAAGACACTACCAGTTACCACATTACTGTTGCTTGGTCTTGTAACGTTGCTTTGCGGGACATTTCTCTTTTATTTGACGAGTAAAGGATCTGTTTAGTTATCAGACCTCAGGCTTTTCCATTCACACAGACGCTGGCTTGCCTCTGCTGCAGCTCTGGTACCACCTCCGGAGGCGCATCAGAGCCGCAGCAAAACTGTCCCCCCTCTCTGCATCTGCAAAGGGCAGTTTGAATGGGGCTAATGTGTTCACCGCATTGTTCACAAGATACTTGTTCCAAATACTGAAGGTCAGGGTTCATAACCATTAAATTTGCATGTGTGAACATTCTCAGTCAACCAGATCATAGGATACCGAGAAAGCTTTCTCTATTTGTCCTACATAATATAACTTACAGCCTCACTACCTCAATCGAAAATAATAGAGAGAAGATATTGAGGGAGTTTACACTGACAGAACCTGTGGCTGTGTTGGGAGTCATTACACTGTCGCCTCTAAGACCACAATAGCCCAGGCTGAGCTCAGCTGTTCAGAGAAAACCTGAAAAATCAGCTGCAGCTACAACTTGACTCATTGATCTAATGACAGTCAAATGACAGCCAGGTGGACTTGCAACTGACTTGTAAAGAAACTCTCTATGTATGAACAATGAAATGCAGTGCTGCCCATAAAAACTTAATATATCCAGAGATATTGAAAGAGCTCGATAGACAGACATATAAGCGATAGATACAAAAGCATGGCCAATCAGCCAGTTTATATCAAAAATGTAATATCAAAATATAGCCGCATGGGGTCAAGCTGTGTTCGCTCAATAATCGGTCTAAACTAAAGCCTCAAGCAGCAATGAGCAGGTTTTGGTGAAAATTATGAAATTCTGTCCACCAGGTTTGCAGTTATAGCGCCACCATGTTACTTGTCTTTCATTGGATTTAGATGAAATTCTCCAGGGAATTTAATCACAATTGCTCAAAGGCATCTTGAGTTTTGAGCCAATATGTGATAGACCTCACCCACTTGCACCAATCAATATGGCACTTCATATATCAGTTAATACTTGTCGCCAGAGTATTCACACCGAAAATGGTGAAATTGTGTCCACTGGATTTTCAAATATGCAATTGCTGCATTTGTGGCTCCCCCTATGAGTAGTGGTCAAAATGCTTTGGTAGACCTTTTCCCAATCACGGCCTTAAGATATATACAGAGTTTTATGATGATTGGACCAATGGTTATTGAGTTATGGCCAATTTATTATAAGCCCCGCCCTTTGCATGGATATTTTGATTGAAAGCGGCCAATCAACAAATGTTGCTCATTTATGGAACAAATATGTATCTCTGACCCACAATGCTGTATACCCAATTTGTTCTTGATTAAGACAAATTTGAAAAAATAGATTTATGCTATTTGGCGCCTCATGCACACTGAGACTTTATTGTAGAGCACTTCACGCTCGACTTGTGTGTCCAATTTCAACTTAATCAGACTAACTGGCTTTGGCCTTTGAAAATTGCATATGTAAAAGCGCTACCATGTGGCCGATTTGGCTCACATTTCTTGTGAAGCATTTGCACACCATTTCCAGTTATTGGACCCATTTTCATCTGTCTACCGCATTCCAGCTGAGCTGCAGCATTAAGACAAATAATTATAAACCGACACAACAACAATAAAGTTCTAGTTCTTTAGGTTTGAACCCCTAAATATGCTATATAGCAGATATATCAGTATTGGTGTATTTACAAAAAGAAATGGCAAAAACAAGTTTGAGGTGATTTATCAACAGCATTGCCATTAGATTGTTGTTGTCTACGGAGAATGCAAAATCAGTATCCCCTCAGTACCTATCTTAGTTGTTTAAAACTGAGGGGACCCTTCAATTGGAGTTGTGCTAGAAGTCAGAACGCAGATGCTCTATGTATTGCCATAACATGCTCACATGCTCTATGTAATTAATAATAAGACTCTCATTACCTCTGTCACTGTCGTATAGATAGGCAAACTTTTCCCATTTGTAGTACTCCACTAATGAAACTAGTGGCCCCTTGATATCCGGCCTCATCTGGAGAACAAACTGATTCATTCCTTCTGCTGGGAAAGAAGGTGTGATGAAGGAGACATGAAGTGTCTCACAGAAGGATGTGATGGTGTTAACCGACTTCTTGTCATAGAAGCCAAAAATGGCGTAGACACCTCGAGAGAACTGGGAGCAAACTAGGAAAAAGAGAAAAAGCAACATTTTAATAAACGTTAAACAAACACAGACAAAAAGAGAGGACAAAACTCAGACAGGCAGGATTTAGATAAAATCCTATAAATTGTGAAAGGAGGGGTGTTCTTGTGTTCAGCAGCCTAAATTAATTATACAATTATACAATCAGACCTACAGGTCTCCATCCCCATATCAGGGAGTAGAAGCGGATTTTTCTTTTTTTCTAAAATAGTCATACGCCGGAAATCCAGCACCACACCAGAGTACTTTAAGCCCTGGGCAGAATAGCAGCAGCACAGGTGTATTGCGGCCCCGACAGGTCAGTTGTATAAGTCAATTGAATGCTCTCTGTCTCAGAATCTCCTGTCCAAATTGCTAACCCGCCACTGTGGCTGGTGGGTTGATCAAATTCACCACTTCATAAATTTACCTGCATTTGGCCAGTGGGGGGTGCTAACTTCCCACCCTGCTAACAACTATCGATGACAATAAAGTAAAGAAATGTCCTTTTGATTAGTGATCGGTATCAGCCAATACTGCTTCCAGCAATCGGTGATCGGTAATCTGTGATTGGCCCAAAAAATCCTGAGCGGGGCATCATTCGCTATAAGAGTTTTATAAACCAATGATAAAAAGGTCTTAATTATGCTGTTATTAACCCATATATAGTCTTATTAATGCAACATATTATAAACATTGATAAGCAGTTTATGAAATAGTTTCTAGTAAGTAGTTATAAATGTCTTATAAGACAATAATAAATGAATAAATAAAATAAATGCTATTATTAACCCATAGTCTTATTTAAATTAATCAGCATCTTATAAAGTATTATAAGTGGCTTATTAACTATTAACCAACTCTTTTTACAAGGACCTCAAAATAAAGCGCTACTGTTTGTTTTGTTTATTTCATTTGAACATATGTCAAAACTTTGAACCTGTAACCTGTAGGACTTCCTGATTACAACTGTTCCTCTGAACACCTCCATAATTACATAAGATAGGCATATTGTCTTTGTGAAGTAAATGTGTTAGTCACAGTATTTGCACATGATATGTCTTTGTAGCAGGTGCAAGCCAATAGTGTAGAAAGCAGAATGAGGACTCCATGCAATAACTGCTATTTCAGTGGACTGCACTTTCCTTAAATAGCAGAGCTTTGAGCCTCAGGCCATCATTACATCATGCTCTGATGAAGGCAGAGGATACTGCATCCATGAGTCCTCATTCCCATTGCTTCAAATGTTTGCAGTTTGGAATGTAACATGATTCTACATTCACCCAGTTAAAAACAACTGAATCTTTTTTATTGTGCGAATTTATCACACCAAATTAATTTCAAACCAAATTAATATGAAAGGTCTGTGGCCTGAGCCCACCACTAAAAGCCCATAACATATGCCTGTAGTGAGGTGTATAAAAGCAGAGTTAAAGCAGTGTGCTCTCCTGCTGACGGTATGATGAAGATATGTCATAGATGCTGAAAGACTGACCTAGTCCTTATTATCCCTCATCATTTTTCTACTCATGCTACAATTTTGATCAACCTCCACAAGTTGTATTTTTGCAACACATTTCTCAGGGCACACAACAGGAATGACCCAGACTCATTAGTTATACATATCAGATCTAGTCAAGAGTGTAGCCTGGTTCCAGGCCTCTGAGTCACTGGCCACCCCTCTGATTTGTTCATTGATTTAAATAGGTCTGGTCCATTTTCCTAGATTGCTAGCTGTAAGTGATTAGTGAGTCATTATATTATCCACATTCAACATTTGGTGAATATAAAGCCCTTTGGCTAACTTACTCCAAATTTTTAAACTCCTTTTAACTTTCCATTATACCTGAGTTTCCAACTGCCTTGGATACATTTCCCTCTGGGATTACCACTTTTCTCAAAGTTAAAGGTAAAGAGACTGCATTGAGTTAAATATGTTTTGTTCTTAACTTGAAAATAACAATGGGCTGCATCCCCAGTGAGGTTGCCAACAGTCAGCAAAAATGAAAATCAATTTTTACTAAAAAAAAAAATTTGACAAAATTATACATCCATTTTATCCTTTTTGTCAAAAATGTTCTTCAGATGTATAAGACATCTGTGTGGACTGATTTATTGTGTCTTATCATGCATTTCAACATAAAGATATAATGATCTATTATAGATAGACTTACTGGTCTCACTAAATGACCTTGCTCATACTATTACTAATACCGTACCGTAACCATACACTGAAACAACCTCCTATAACAAAGTAGTAAATGACAGAAATGCACTCTTTATGCACTCTTACTGTTTTTAATAACTTGTTTCTCTGCATGAAGTACCAAAGAAACTACACGTTACATGAATCATCAAGTGTTCATTAAATTATTTAATTCAATCCGGCAGACAAAACATGTAAAAACAAGTGAGAATTTTGTTTATTTGTTTTTTCTGTATCCATCAATGATTGAAAAAAAGACGTTTGTTTTCCCATCTTCGCTTGAAAGGGAAAATCAAATAAATAAGGAAACAAAAACAAAATAGAAAGACAAATCTATGTTTTTCTTCATTTGTATTATTGGCTCTGCGCAGTGCCAACACCATAACCTATGCAAATTGGACTACGCCTTAGTGAGCATTTATACATGTGCACTGGCATGTCTGAGTTGCTGGCGGCGTTGAGCGGATTGCCAGCTGTACTTTTGCCTTTAAACACACTATCTCCTTTTGCTCACATCTGTGTCTCTGGGCTAGAGAGAGCAGACAGGCAGTGTCTGCAGGGAGGGCTACCTCTCCACACAAACCCAGCCTGAGCGACTTGGTTTTCAGCATTGAGGGGCAGCCTGCCCTTCGGGAATTCAGCCTGTCCACTCTCTTTCACCCAGAGAATCTCCAGCAGCGAGGCGCAGCAGCCGGTTGGTCAGGAGGGACTGTAACAGCCAATGAGTGTAGTAGGTTTACTGGGGAAACTATAGGTCACAATCCCCGTAATAGGGGACCTGTATTTTCCCCAGTAAACTGTTGCAGAGCAGACAGGTTGAATGTCCTTGGGTTACCATATTTATCAGATTTTCCCTTTCAAGCGGAAGATGAAAAAATAAATGTCTATTTTCAATCTTTGGTTGATACAGAAAAAAACAGACGAAAATCTCACTTGTTTGTTCATTTTTCATTTGCACAATCGAATTGAATAAATTGTATCATCTGTTGAATGAACAGATGATACATGGACCCTGAAGACGTAGCACACCTTAATACCAAATCACTCCACTCCAAATACCAAGTGTGCTTGATATGATCACAGATTTCAAATTAAAGCAACATTATTTAAAAATTGGCATTTCGTGCAATTTGGCACCACAGCACTATCATAAATACAAAACCCAGCTCTCTAACAATTTGTCAGATGTAATGTAGGTGCTAACGACAAACAAAACTCATTACGCCATAACAATGTTATGTGTTTAAAACTTGTATCTTGAAGTAAACATGGATATAAAGCTGTGGTCCTACCCTTTCACTTAAGTCACACAGTGCAGCATGTCATAACCCAAATCATTTTTCATACATTTATTTTCACCTTGATATGCAGTAAAATGCTGCAATGAACAGCCTATTTGTTTACAGGAGAGTACATTAAAGAATGATTTGGCTTTTGATTGGCTCTTGCTGATACTGCTTCATTAAAATATGGCAGGATCTGTTCTGATACCAATCCTTAGGATATTACTTTGAATTATATCTTTTACAGATAAGCACATTTTGTTGACCAAATAAAGAATAACAACAGATCAAATACAGATATTGACTCAGAATACAGCCCATTGGTCAGGCTCTGTACTTCTAATACTAATATTTTTTTAATGTCTCAAAAGCATAAAAGCATCTAATAATTATCTGCTACAATAACTGTAATAGATAACATCAGTAGTATATCAAACGGTGTTCAGAACAGAATTGATACTTACAGCAGTTAGTGACAGCAAAGCTGTTGGCCACCTCCAGGTTATCTATGTGTGGAGTCAGTCTGAAATCTGCCATCCCAAACTGAACCATGCCAACTCTGAATGCACTATACTCCTGGTCTGCACCCCTTGGGAATAAACCACCTGAGACAGACACACAGACAGGGCCATGGTCAGATGGACAAGAAGAGAGGAAAAGAAGAAGACCAACAGCAGAATTATTTCTATTCACAACATAGATTATAAAAAACTATGATTACACAGTTTTCACTAGGAAACAGCAAATCAAAACATTTTTCAGCTTTTCAGTAAATCGACTCTAAACTGTACACTATGATCAGGTAAGGTTGGAGTGGCCTCTCAATGTCTTCTGCCGCTCTGCCCCAAAATAAGTAATGGCCCCACACAGCATCATTACTGCAGTAGGGTGGAGCGCTACTAAGATCATTTGGAGTTTAATTCCAACACCAATGAGTTTGTGTGTTCTCTAACAACCACCAGGTAGTGACGTAGGTAGGACGGGGGTTTTGGTGTGCTGATATGGAGTGGTTACCTTGCTAATGTTTTAAGGATGAAGCCTATGAGAAAGTTACCAGCAAGTTACATGTAAACAAATGCTATAACATTGGCTTCAATATGAAGTATTGCTTGTGGTATTGCTTATTGCTTTTTCATAGCGACCCTGTCTTTGAACAGTCTGAATGGGACAACAGAGGAGGACAGGCAGTGAGTAGAAGAAAAAGAACTAGGTGAACAGAGATTGGAGAGGACGGGACAGTCAGCTGCAGCCAGACTGGGGGACATGTGTCAGAGTGAACTGCTGCATGTCTGTCCAAGGCTCAACAAACAATACATCTACAAATTGGAAAAAGAAAATTGCTGCTTGAAATCAAAGTTTTAAAGCTTTAGCAAGATAAATTGAAGTTGGACATGCAGTTACTAGAGAGTAAATGTTACCCTAATATAACCTATTGTACTTCTAAAAGGCTACCTTAAGGATTTTCTAACTGAGGCATCATGAATTTACTGAGACTGCCATGCTATATTACCTTTTGACACATTATTCAAAGAATTTCATCTGCTAGTACTCAACTGCTCAGTGTTATTTGGGGTTTTAATTGAAGGATTATCAATTCGGCAGAATAAATTATTTAATGAACATTATGTACATATATACATAATGTGACTGTAAGCTAATACTGGCTTATTGGAATATTGAGTTACAGCAACTTCCTGTTTAATGGTGAATCATTGATATTCACCCCCCTGCCACGGGGCACAAGTCAGACACAAGTGGTAGTTAATGCAGTGAAACTGAAATGAATGTTAAACAGCTTTTTACATGGAATGTACTGTATTTACATCAGATTAATGGATTTATTCCTTCTCTGAGTGCAAGAGATGTAAGTCAAATTATGTATCATGGCCCTGCAACAAAAACTCTAGCTTTTAATCACTTTTAATAAGAAAGTTGGTAAGATTAGCCGAACAAAATTTGAAGTCCAACAGGTTAAAGCTGTAGGACAAGTTCAATAAAGAACAACACATGCAAATCAACAAAAATGAGCGCTAAATTCAAAATCACTGACTTCCTGTTGGGTTTAGGTCATGGTCACAAGAGACTTTTTTGTAGGTCCACGTGCGATAAACATGTGTACTGAATTTCATACATGTACAGATTCAGCCCCCTCAAACTTCCCATTCCTCCGTGACGGGGCCCTAACAGATCCGTGACTGGTCCGTGCTCGGACCTGTTCAAGTCCTTGACTGGATCTCCTGTGAATAGTATTGCCCCTAAGTGCCATGTGTGGAAACCAGTTGCTGTGGTTTATCTACCCACCAGGAGGAGCAGTGATGATGGAGGCTGAAGCGTTACTACAGCGTGAAAGCATGAATTCAGCTGTTCTTACTGTAGCATGGGCATACAGTATTTGATGTGTATGACAGAGTGTGATTCCCAAAGTGAAAGTAATAAGGCTGGGAAATTAATGATATAACAGGAAGAAAAAAACTGCATGGGTGGCACTCATCTGAGCGGCTGACTTGATCTGCAGTGGTACCGTGACAAGCTATTATAGTGTAAGAGCCGAAAAGTTTTTTTTTTCTTGTTTGTTATTGTAGTTCTATAGATTTAATTTCTCATGCTGTTAGATTACTGCTAGACCACGCCTTCAGGTGCATGCGGAAATCTGAGAGCAAACTTTCTTTTTGCCACAGCGAAAATGTTGTAGAAACATATTATTATTGATCTTTTTTCACTATATTTTGACTGTTGGTCTTTTCAGTGCTCTGATATTATTGGAAATAATCGGATAATAGTCGGAAGCAAACCTTGAATGCTCCAGAGATCGTGGGATTTCCCAAACTGAGTAAATACGGCACACATAAACACAAAAAGTCTGAAAGTTGAAATGCATAGAAAAAATATTGATGTAATCATTTCCAAATTCACAACATGTTTTTACCTAATGAAAATTCTGCTCGGATATGTGTTTAATCACAAAAACAACATTTTTACTGTGGCAAAACAAAGGTTGCTCTTGGATTTCAGCACGCACCTGACAATGTGGTCTAACAGTAATCTAACAGCACTGGACTTGTTTCAGGTTCTTGAAGATGTTTCACCTCTCATCCCAGAGGCTTCTTCAGTTCTAACTAACTGGAGGGGAGTTGCAGGCTTTTAAACTCTGTGTGGGAGTGTCCTTACAGAGTCATTAAGGACACGTGTGAGCTCTGAGTTTCAGAGTCATTAGGGCGACTTGTGGGTCGTTGGTCAGACTTGCCTTCATATGGGTTGCTAAGGCTAGGTGAGCCCAGGTGTGAATGGTTGTTTAGCTGTCTGGGGAGAGAACTCAGTACAGCATTGTAGGTGGGTGATAAGTAATGTCGTAGGCCACCTCCTCTGTTTAAAGACGGTCATTCCAGTTTGACATAGATGGATTCTGTTACTCCTCTTTCAAACCGTCTGTCTTCTCTGGCCAAGGTATTTACATTGTTGTCCTCAAAGGAATGATTTGTCTCCTTCAGATGTAAGTGGACAGCAGAGTCTTGACCTGAGGAGTTGGCCCTCCTGTGTTGTGCCAATTCGTTTATGGAGAGGTTGTTTTGTCTCCCCTATGTACAAATCTGTGCAGTCCTGGCTGCATTGACCAGCATAAACTACATTACTCTGTTTATGCCTGGGTGTTATGTCCTTAAGATGAACAAGTTTCTGCCTCAGTGTGTTGGTAGGTTTAAAGTGAATCGGGATATGATGTTTATTTAAGATCCTCCTGAGTTTCTCAGATGTTCCTGCAACATAAGGAATAACGATGTTATGTTTTCTCGTCTCCTCCTCTCTGTCTGCTCTGGATCTTTTAGAGGTTATGATAAAGGTCCAGTTTGGGTCACCACAGGTTTTAAGTGCTCCCCTGATGTGCTTCTGTTCCTTCTCCTTCCCCTCTGTCTTAGTAGGCACGGTCTCAGCCCGATGGTTTAGGGTTCTGATGACCCCCAGCTTGTGCTCCAGTGGGTGATGAGAGTCGAACAGCAAGTATCATGATATGGAAGCCTAATAATCATAAAATATGCTCTGTGTGTGATCATTTTCATATTTGAAGTATTTGGTTTGAACATTTCACTGAGTGTGGGTGGCTACAAGACTCATTAATTATTACACTCAGGTGACAGGTGTTACAGTCATTTTAAACAAAGCAGAAATGATTGTCAAATTCCTCACGCAGTAGCAGCTGATAAAAGAGATGCAATCAGTTTATAAAAGTGTGTTCACAAACATCCTCTGCTCATCTTGGAAGGTGAAAGAGGCCAAACACATCATCAGCATTACAGTGCATCTCTTCATTCTTATTCAATGGACATCCCAACAGGTCTCCAAGCCCCCGACACTCATCTGGCGGCTGCAGGACTGTTGAATCAACTAGAGAATGTTGTCCCACATTTTGTCAGCGTGCGTCCACAGACACAAGGAGCACAGACAGATCTGGAGAGGCAGAGCCGCTTGGCTGTGCTGCTAAAATATAAACCAAGAATCTGTTACTACACTGCCTATTCATCCCCTAACATGCTGTGAGGAACATTTTTAGTGTAGTACTTAGCTAAAATAGAGAACCGAAAGTCCCCGCCATTTGTTTTTATGTAATTTGAAAACGGAGGCTAAAATAACTCTGTAAACTGTAAAACAAGGTGGTTATGAGCGAACATTCAGTAGCATAGTGTTGTGGCCCGTTTAGCTGTAATACCATGTTGTTCGATACCAGCTGGGGAATAACAGAGCCCCCTTTCTCTGTTTTCTCCTGTTATGTAGCAACAACTTAAAAAATATTTGTGTCTTTCTACTGAAAAGACAGCCCACTTTTATGCAAGTGAAAGTAGGCCTACTCATTAAAGGTCAGTTTGGGGGAAGACATTTTAATCAGAACAGAAAGATTTTTGTCTGGATATCTGGTTTCATTTCACAAAATGGAAGTACTCAAGTAAAGTACATGTAACTTTAATATTAATTACAGTACTGGAAGACCTTCTGCCAAGATCCTCATGCTTGCCTTAGCTTTGTATTTTACCTCATAAAACTAATAAATAATTCATTTGCAGGCTCTGTAATCATATCTTTAGCTTTCCTCCTCTATCTCCTTCACATTTCTTCCTCTCCGCTCTATCTGACTTGAAAAGATATTTGTGGTGATGTTTTGGATGCATTTTTGTTTGCATTTTTTTCATAAAATAGCATGAGCAAATAGTAAGTAGAAGAATTAAGGAGACTGATATGACATTGCTGTGGTGAGCAGCCCCCTCTTTTGGCCAAAACAAGCACAACGTGATTGAGACGTTAACCGGTAGGCTCTGCTACCCGGCCTGTTGTTGCCACTCAATGTAATATTTCACCTTGCACACTGGTTTTATGGCACAGTTAAAAACGAGGACATTTTCCCGAAGTAGCTTGAGCCAGTGACAGGACACCGAAAATAGGGACTGTCCCTGGATAACAGGGACATCTGGTCACCCTAAGTTGGACACAGTAAGCAATGACAACAAAGTACACAGCCACTGAGGCCGCTCTTCATTAGTTTGCTAACTCAGCAGCACTAAGCACACAGCCCCTGATCCAAAGAACGAGTGAGCAGCCGCAGCCGTTTAGCTGCTAACCAAGTACCACAAAGTCCATTAGCCCAGCAGCAGAAACATGCTCCTGAAGCAGCTAACATTAGCATAAAGCATATAGCTCTTGAGCTATAGATAGTATACACTCAATGGCAAATTTATTAGATATAGCTGTTCAAGTTTATAATGTTTAGTTTTTGTTGACATTTGTTTATCATTGAGGTCACAGTTAAAAGTGGTGCTGTACTGAACTGCATAACAGTGGAAGATGTTTCATCGAACTCTACAGACGTGTGGGTCAGAATGTAAGCAACAATTCAGAGCATAGGGTAGTCTAGTACAATATCTTGAATTGCATTAGCACGTACAGGTGTACATACATTTTAAAGTGACCATGAGGATCTTTAAGTTATTGTTGTTTCTAGCGGTCCCTTATGACAAAAGCGGTACGACACCAGCGCCTGCTGTTGTAAAGCTCTTCGCTAGCACATGCCGGCAGTGCGTGCATTTGCTTTGGAAGCGAGTGATAGAGAGACTGCAGGATGGATCATGATGGGGTAATGTATTTATATGTGATTTTATATATATGATATATGTGATCAGACCCAAGCACAGGCATTAATTATAACTATATAAAATAGCAGTCTTTTCACAAGACTGTTTCATAAACACTTAAAAGTTCCTCGTAGACACTTTAAAGTGGTCACTGAATGTACGCTACCAGTCAAAAGTTTGGACACACCTTCTCATTCAATGGTTTTTCTTTATTTCTATTATTTTCTACATTGTAGATCAATACTGAAGACATCCAAACTATGAAGGAACACATATGGAATTATGTAGTAAACAAAAAAGTGTTGAACAAACCAGAATATGTTTTATATTTTATATTCTGCAAAGTAGCCACCTTTTGCTTTGATGACAGCTTTACACACTTCTGGCATTCTCTCAGTCAGATTCATGAGGTAGTCACCTGGAATGGTTTTAATTAACAGCTGCGCCTTGTCAAGAGTTAATTTGTGTAATTTCTTGCCTTCTTAATGTGTTTGAGACCATCAGTTGTGTTGTGCAGAGCTAGTGTTGGTACACAGTTCAATACAGTGAATAGCCCTATTTCACTACTGTTCTAATCCATATTATGGTAGGAACACCTCAGGTAAGTAAAGAGGAACAACAGTCCATCATTACTTTAAGACATGAAGGTCAGTCAATCCAGAAAATATCCAGAACTTTGAATGTATCCTCAAGTGCAGTCGTGAAAAACCATCAAACACATGATGAAACTGGCTCTCATGAGGACCGCCCCAGGAAAGGAAGACCAAGAGTTACCTCTGCTGCAGAGGATAAGTTCATTAGAGTCACCAGACTCAGAAACCACAAATCAACAGCACCTCAGATTAGAGCCCACATAAATGCTTCACAGAGTTCAAGTAGCAGACCCATCTCAACATCAACTGTTCAGAGGAGACTGCGTGAATCAGGCCTTCATGGTCGGATTACTGCAAAGAAGCCACTACTGAGAAAGAACAAGAAGAAGAAGAGAAGTGCTTGGGCCAGAAACACAAGGATTGGACATTAGAACAGTGGAAATCTGTACTTTGGTCTGATGAGTCCAAATTTGAGATTTTTGGTTCCATCCACCGTGTCTTTGTGGGACGCAGAAAAGGTGAGTGGATGGTTTCTACATGTGTGGTTCCCACCATGAAGCATGGAGGAGGAGGTGTGATGCTTTGCTGATGACACTGTTGGTGACTTATTCAAAATTCAAGGCACAGTTAACCAGCATGGCTGTCACAGCATTCTGCAGCGACATGCTATCCCCTCTGGTTTGCGCTTAGTGGGACCATCATTTGTTTTTCAACAGGACAATGAGCCCAAACACACCTCCAGGCTTTGTAATGACCATCTGACCAAGAAGGAGAGTGATGGAGTGCTGCGTCAGATGACCTGGCCTCCACAATCACCCAACCTAAACCCAACTGAGATGGTTTGGGATGAGTTGGACCGCAGAGTGAAGGCAAAGCAGCCGACAAGTGCTCAGCACCTCTGAGCTCCTTCAAGACTGTTGGAAAACCATTCCAGGTGACTACCTCATGAATCTGATTGAGAGAATGGCAGAAGTGTGCAAAGCTGTCATCAAAGCAAAAGGTGGCTACTCTGAAGAATATAAAATATAAAACATGTAGTAAACAAAAAAGTGTTGAACAAACCAGAATATAATTCCATATGTGTCTTCAAAGTTTGGATGTCTTCAGTATTGATCTACAATGTAGAAAATAATACAGATAAAGGAAAACCATTGAATGAGAGGGTGTGTCCAAACTTTTGACTGGTAGTGTATATTGTCACTCAAATGATTAAACCTTCAATACCATGAATGACAAACAGATTGCCAGTATACAGTGTACCCATGTTCTACACATACAGTTAATGTCTTTGTTTTCTTATAGCTCCTCTCTTTGATGTTTTTTGGCATTTTGCACTTGAAAATGTTGGATAAACATGATAAGACAAAGTTGCACCAATGTTTATTTGGTGATCTTCAACATGTATTTCCACTTTGGAGATAAAGATATTGAGTGAAATAGACAGAAAAGATATGGCAACAAAGTGACATTCAATATTAATGAATAGATTTTAGTCCTGTGATACTCATTAATGCTTGAATTTAAACGAAGTTAAATAATAATAGCAGTGTAAGTGTGTTAAATGTAGATTAATTTCACCAAGATATTTAGTAAATATAAATCATTTTCATCCAGGTATTCAGTAAATCTGAATAACTTTTGATCAGAAACCTAGTGATTCTAAATTGTTTTTCCTTGTGAAATTGTTCTGTATTTACTGAATATTATATTATATATAAATCATCATTTTGCATATTATTAAGTAAATCCAACACATTTTAATTGTTGTTTTTATTCAGTGAACTTTTTTTGATTAAATGTAGTTAAATGATTGAATAGTTCTTTCTCAAAGTTGTAGTGATTAATTAATTTAATTAAATTTCATGTCACTTTGTTGACATAATTTGTTTATGTAACCATTGGTCAAACTTTTTACAGTGTAAAGCCGATTAAATAACAAGAGAAGTAGGTTAGATGTGGGAAACTGATTTGTCTTTGTGCTAGCCTAGTCAGTCCTCAGTTACCATAGCATTAGCTAATGTCAATCAGAACCAAACACAGCGTTATTTTCTCTGACCAGAGAAGCACTTCAACCCAGCACATGCGATCCCACTACCAGCAGTCTTACAGGCCCCTATACTGCAACCAAGCTCAGCTGGCTCTGCTATTAATGTTACACAAAAGCTTCTTCTGCTCTGTGATCCTTGTCAGCAGTGTTTCCCACACATGCAATTTACTTGGACAGGTTGCCAAGGTACACAAACAGCTGCCCAAGTATATTTGACAACCCTTTTAAGCACTTTATGGGCTACTTTTATATTCTTAATCCATCTGAGAGAACAATACCATCCACGATCAATTAACTAGTGAACAATCAGCCCCCGATGTTGCCCTCCCATCTACTTCCAATCACACATGCTCTGCAGACAGAGAGAGAGAGACGCTCTCTGGTATTACATCCCTCCTGTAAATGCACTGATTGTGGTACAACCTCTATTTACTGTAGGCCTACTAATGCTGTTGTTTTGAAAAACAGTCTTGTAGGTATAGCTGATTGTTGCAATGTCGTTCAGTGCATGTTGATTTTGACGTTGCCATACATGGCTCACCTGCGATTTCAATAACGGTATCACGGTTGAAGAAAATCCTAAACCGGTGGTGTGTTTTATGGTCAACTTTATAACACTTACTGCTGACAAAGAAAGGAGATAACATTGCTGATACAGAGAAAACAAAAAGGAGAGAGAAAAAGAAAGGAGAGTCAAGCCTGTGTGTATACATTAAGGAGGACAATTAAAGCAACACTATGTAGGACTAATAGAGGCAAACTATTAAAACGATTCAAAGGAAAGTTGATTTTCGTGTCTCATTCTCAGATCGTCAAATATACCTACTCAAAAGTACCAAAAGTTTTCATGATTTATCAGTTTTCAGGGCTTTGAGAAGTCAGTGCACTTTGCTCATCCTTTTTATGCAAAGAAACTGACACTGGCTCACAGTGCTTCTTGGCGTATGGACTTGTCACTGCAATAAAGCTTATCCTCTTATTCTGGAAAAAGAAGGATGTCCCCACACTGAAGTCATGGCTGACGGAGCTGATGGACACACTCCACCTTGAGAGGATCCGGTTCTTCATAAAGGACACACTAAAAGACTTTGAGATAACTTGGCGACCTGTGGTATCTTATCTTGCAGGACGAGCTGAATCTTGATTGCAGTCCTGGGTGGGTTGCTGTAGCTGGGGATGTGGGTCATTTTCTTTTTTTGTTTGTTTTCTCTGTTTTCCTTTTATTTATTTTTATTTTTTGTTCATGTCCTTTTTGATATTTTGATTATATAAAAAAGAAGCATTGTAATAACAAATTTGTGGCTTGATATTTTTAAATGAAGCTTCATAATAAAAATATTTAAAAGAGAACAGCTCATCCAGAAATCTAAATCAAACCATTACCTAATATTGACAAATGACCGTTTTACTAATCACTCAAAATTACAGAACAAAAAGGGATATCATTTTCCTAAGGAACAGAACATTGGAGATGCCTCCATCACTTGTGAAATGCCTTAAACAGTCATTTTTAAAAGGGAGGTCATATTTTTGATGACTAGTCAGTGAGCTTTGCATCAATTATCTCCTCATCATTTGCTCTCTCTCTCTCTCCCTCTCTCATTTGATTTTGAAGCCTTCCATGTGTCTGATGTTCTTCATGCTCTAAATACAATTGACCCCAAAAAGGCACCTGGGCCTGATGGTCTGTACCCCTACCTATTAAAAGCTGCTGCCTTGGTCATAGCAAAGCCTGTCGCACAATTTTTTACCATGTCTATTGGTTTTAATCAGGTCCCAGTTGCTTGGAAGCAAGCTTACATTACAACTCTACTTAAAGCTGGTGATCAAGCCAATATGAATAATCATATGCCAATTTCTAACCCCGCTGTCTTTTCAAAAATGTTGGAATCTTTGGTTGCCACCCATCCGAAATCATATTTGGCATCACACAATATTTAAAATGACATGCAATCCAGTTTGCGATCAGGGCATAGCACTGTAACTGCCACTCTGTAAGTCATTGACGATATCAAAAAGCCTTGGACAGCAAGATCATGCGCTGTTATGCCGCTGTCACGCTGTTAGACCTTACAAAGGCTTTTGATCCTATGGACCACCCATTACTCATTTTCACCTTGTTCAGTGCTGGTTGTTGATTCAAAGCAGCAAAATTGTTCCACAGCTACCTAACTAACCTCTCGCAGACAGTTAAATATGGCCATGTCTTGTCCGATCCAGTCACTGTCACGAAGGGTGTTCCACAAGGCTCGTTTTTGGGACATTTGCTTTTTATATTATATATCAATAATGTATGTGATTAATTTAAATTCTGCAAGTACTATCTGTATGCAGTCATATAGTACTGTGCTCCGACCACAGAGATGGCCTTTTCAAATCGGCAGACTGATTTTCAACACCCTTCAGCATGTTCTGTTGGATCTGAAATTGCTTTTCAATCCAAACAAGACCGAAACTATGCTTTTTTCACCTGCATGAACAAAGGTTCCAACTCTCTCCATCAATGCTCTGGAGGCCTCAGAGGCCTGCAAATCAAGCTTGTCCTACTTTGGTCCTTGGTCCTGGAATGATCTGCAGGCCAAGCTTAAACTTGAGAATCTTGTATATTTAAATGAATTTAAATGCAGAATAATGGAAGTGGTCACTGCCAGCTGCAGTTGCTTCAGACATGCCTAAATACTATTGCTTAGACTTACCCAGCGCCATCAACGCGCTGGAGTTAACTGCGACGGAAACGTGACATGAATAACAGCTGCTTATTGAAAATCTTTTCAAAAAGACCAAGGCCCTTTGGTGCCCTGGGAAGAAAAAGAACAGGAGGAGAAACAGGAAAGAGATGGAGGTAATGTGATGAATATTATCATAGTTACTGTTGAGTGTAACTGGTTTACCTGGGAAGATAGTAACCTTTGCTTTAATAGAGAGCGAGTTAGCATCAGTTACCCCCACTTTATATCCATACTGACAAATTGGAAAGACTATTCAGGTGTAAGGGGAATAACCTAGAAAATAATTTTGAGAAACACAAGTTTTCTTTCCAGTGTGATGCACGAACCATCCGCTGTCTGCCTCAAGAAACCAGGCATACATTTTTATTGACATCTCAGTCAAGTTAGCCAACCTCAGCCCTGCTTGTAATAAGTTAGTCACTTAAAATGCTCTCCCATTCCCATCCCCTTTTGTAATTTTTGATTTCAAGCCTTTGCATTTTCATAAGTCAAAGCAAACAGCATACATCATGTGAGAGAAGTGCTCATTGAATACATGTTTTGTGCATGAATGCAGTTGTGATTACTCTTGCTGTTTGTGTTGAGAATGTTAAAGGTTATAATCAGTGGTGAAAGGGAAAAAAAGATTTTACACAATGGATAATGTAACAAGCTTATATAGTGTGTGCTACACATGGTGTTTTTCTCTAACCTTTGCATTTTGGTCAGATATTGGGTCATTTAAACATTCATTGAAATGAAACCATGTGAGAAGATATGAAAAAATAAAAAAGTCAAAAAACTAAAAACAGATCAGATTTTTCTTTTTTCTTTTTTCCTCTCCCAATATTTATCCCATCTGTGTACATTATGCCTGTATACATGCCCCATCTCTGCATGTCACTGACTTCACTTCTTCCCCGGAGTCTTTGTGCTTTCTAGTCCTACAGGCTCCCATGGATCCTGGCCGCGCCCGGGTCGTGGATCGTGGATGCGCCTACTGCTATGGCCCTGCCTGATCGTGGATGCGCCTACTGCCATGACCCTGCCTGATCGTGGATGCACCTACTGCCATGGCCCTGCCTGACACCCACCACTACTGTCGCTAATATTAGTCATATCTCTGTTACATACGTTCCACTACTATTATTGTAATGCATTACTACATACTATCCTTACCGTTAACCACTACTACTGTTATCACTAGTAATCACATTTCCATGTGCGTTGCTGTGATGCCTCTTTATGTGCTTTCATTCCTGTCAACCATCCATTATAATTGTATACATTGTGATCTCGTTGATCTGCTCTGTACATGCAACATCTATTGCACGTCTGTCCGTCCTGGGAGAGGGATCCCTCCTCTGTGGCTCTTCCTGAGGTTTCTTCCGCATTTTTTTTCCCTGTTAAAAGGGCTTTTTTTGGGGGGCAAGTTTTTCCTCACTCGAATCGAGGGTCGAAGGACAGAGGGTGTCGTCTCTGTACAGATTGTAAAGCCCTCTGAGGCAAACTGTGATTTGTGAATTTGGGCTATACAAATAAAATTTTATTTGATTTGATTAGATTTGATTTGATTTATCTGATGTCCCCGTACATAAAACTGTATGTAAAGTATCTCAAACCAGCTCTACCTAAAGCAGCAACATGTCAATGTTTACACATTGATGCTTCCATATTAATAATCTAATTATGTGATATATAATAATATATCAGTCAGACAGGCCAAACCAGTACTTTAAATGTAATACTTTAACAACATTTTGCTACTGTGTCTTCCACCACTGGCTGTAATGTGGCTTAGGTGCTATTATTGGCTGGGTTTCACCATCAGCAGTTTTTTTTATTAATATAACGTAACACCAGTGGTTACATATACTCCTCTTCTCTCTTCAGATGCACTTTTGAAATATTTTGTTCCCACGCCTGCAGATCCTCAGCCACCAACACCTCCACCCCAGCACCTTCCAGTGATGCAGCAGCAAGTGCTCCTGTACCCTCCACCTCAGAAGAGCCCAGCTATGCAGCATCATCTTCCACTGTCCCTTCAGCACTGTTCCCTCCACTGTTCCCTCCACCTCACAAGAGCCCAGTGATATCGCACCAAGTGCACCTGTCCCCTCCATTTCAGCACATCCCAGTGATACAGATCAAGCACCTACTGAAAGGCTGCACCAGTCGACCCTGCAGACTGGCCATCTGTTTTAACTGATAAGGTAAGAACAGAGTATGTTCTCACTGTTTTTTTTATATTGTATTTTTTGTGCAATACCTTATTCATATTATATTTATATTTTGTTTTATGCCATTGTTTATTCAATACTGTTTCTGTCATAAAGCAATGTGTTTCCTGTGTGAGACTATGGACATGATTGGTGTGCAATGGTAATTGTCTAAGATGCATGGGGCACCAGCTAAAATCTTGCCTTGGGAAGCAAATTGGTCGGGGCCAGCTCTGGTCATGCTACAATGGAATTACTTGATACTTTAGTATTTGTGCTAAAATTTTGTGGCCCGTGCTACAAAACCTCTGCAGCACCAGTGCTATGTGCAAAAATAGTGAACACCCAGCCATTTTAAATGTACATGTTGTGCAGTTGTATATTTTCAAACAGGGAAGAAAACTATGTGTTTGCATTTTATTTTGATTGTGACATCTCAAATGTGGCTTTGACAACTGAACATTTTGCCTAATTTGTAGAAAATGCTGGGATAAAGTATATATCGTGCATGACCATTCATCCTGAAAATACTGAGTTATAATTTCATAGATGTCCATTTATTTGCTGCAACTTCACATCTTAGCACTGCCACTACAAT
Organism: Pagrus pagrus; assembly: GCF_965226575.1. Taxonomy (NCBI): domain Eukaryota; kingdom Metazoa; phylum Chordata; class Actinopteri; order Spariformes; family Sparidae; genus Pagrus; species Pagrus pagrus. Next base: position 33,555,174 of record NC_140186.1, read on the forward strand.
TCTTCTAGTGTTCCCCAAACAGGAGAATATAATGCATTTTGCTTTGCACTAGTTCAGTGATGACACATTGTGTCATCAAGAGTGCTACTGTATGAAATCAACAATATATATATACTACTGTGTATATATACAGTATACTACTATGCGTATATGTGTGTGTATATATATACAGAATATATATATATACATATATACATATATATATATATATATATATATATATATACACACACACACATACATATATATACAGTTTATATATACTACTGTATATAGCCTACATACTACTGTGTGTGTGTGTGTGTGTGTGTGTGTGTGTGTGTGTGTGTGTGTGTGTGTGATGCGCATCATGGAATAGAGCTCAGGAAATACGTCTCAAGTGTTGAATTTTATTATGATGTATATCTGCCTTTGTCCCAATTAACACTTAAGACAAAACACACGTGCACATAACCGGGCGCACACACACGCCACACACTGTAATGCCAGAAAGATGCACGCGCATATAATCACATACACGATTATTAAAAGATGAAAATGTTGACATTAATAGACCGCTGCAGCAGCAGCAGCGGCGGCGGCAGCAGCAGCAGCAGCAGCAGCCATACAGTCAGGAGGCCTGTTCTAATCAGAGCGGTACAAGGAGGGCAAGGATGAGAGAGGCCCACATTAGAAGGAGGCAGTCATGGAACGATGAATGGGGGACGGAGAAGGGCGAAAAGTGAGAATAATTTAAGACACACCAATGAAAGGGAGAGGTGAAGATGAGATGGTGGGGCGATGACAGAAACGAAAATCCTACCGATCTGGACGCTCGGAGATCCGCACAACGCCTCGCGACATAAAAGTGTCACCACAAGCAGCAGCTTCATGGTCGAGATGAGGTTCCTCACGCGATGCCCACAGCAGCCTACGGTGGCGGATCCTACCAAAACATCACCTCTATCATACATAATACCAGCTCATGGCGTCATTCCAGGTTCGCTCAGACTTCTGCAGATGCCCTATCGTCTCTCCTGAGATGCGCGCGCGTTGCTGCTGCTCGAGTGCGGGCGCGCGCCGCGGCTGGCCAAGGCATATCGACGAGGCACGAGAGAGAGCCGAGAACAGCCGACAGCTGCACGTGAAGCAGCGCTCATCAGACCAAGACGAAGCGATGGGACAGGAGAGTACACTGTCATAAATCCAAGCATAATATTATATTCTGAATGTTTTTTATACAATCATTTTATTTGATATCGCACAACAGGCCTATCTTGAATGGGCTGACAGTTCTCTGTCTCTACTGTGGCGCACAGTAACAAAATTCCTACATATAACAGGGTATAAATATACTTAACTAATGATTGACTCATGATGATTTAATGCATGAACTCAGTAGACAAATACCTCCATTAAGGCCCAGTCTGCTTTAATTCGGTCAGCCTAATCCAATATGAAACTAAATAGCCCTGGATCAATCTATTTTAAACCACATATAACTGCTTAACCATGATTAAAACTCCACATCTCGGATCCGCATCAAATTGTAATCACTCATATTTGTCAGCCACCTAAATATGGCAGATTCTTTTCAAGATCCATGCATTATTTCCTGAGATATGAACACTATCCAGCATTGATTAGTACCTGCTCTCCTTTTACAATGCTAGGGTTTCAAAAACCTAACTAGGTTTGAGTCCTTTTTATTCTAAAGTCAGCAATTTGCTCCTTTGTGTTGCTGGCATTGAGCAGTAGAATGTTCTCTGCAGGACTGTTGATTTCCTCCCAATATGAATTCTCATCCTTGTTTGTAATGCAGCCGATGATGGTACTTAACATTAGAGTTCTCTTGATGTGTGGGAGTGCAGTCATTGGTGTACAGTGTGAACAGGAGGGGGCTGAGCACACCGCCCTGAGGGGCTCTGGTGTGATAAAGAAAAATACATAAATACAGTTACTGGTACATAAACTTAAAACAAGAAGGAGGAATTACAAATTAACTTTCAGTATTCAGGTGGCAGATCCAAATCCAAGATTTGGCTAAGAAATTAAAAAATAAATGATCCAAAGAAAAAGAGTAATTTCCTGTGAACACTTATCACCTCTGCATTGTCCAAGGACATTTCTTTATTTAAAAAGATCTCAGCTATTTCATTGTTCTATAGAAGTTAATTGGGCATTTTGTTGAAAGTATCTAAAAAGTAGTGTAAAAAGTAATTTATTACTCTATGCAGACAGAAATATTGTAACGTTATATATTACTTTAAAATGAAGGTAACTAGAAATATGTAATATATTGCATTTTGGAAGTAACTTGCCCAACACTGTCAGTCTCACATAGTTATTTTGTCTTGGCTAAACAACCCAGCGATGAGAATGAACCCCAGCCCTCACTAACAGACGTGGTTATTCTGGTTATGATCTTTTCTTTTTTCTTTTTTTAAACATTGTGTCACCTCTCTTCTTCTATGAGGATAGAATGTAATGTGTATTCATTATAAATACACTTTCAGTCATACAAGAGAAGTTGTAATAATTCTTAAGTCATTTAATAGGCCTATCAGAAGTTTCCAAGAATTTACTGACTTGTCTTGAAACAACACATTTAATATTTTCCAAATGAAGCATTAACATTTTTGTTACTAACAATTAATCATCATCCTCAGTGCTACAATGCATGTCATGATTTTTGTGATGCTTACTTTTGGTCAGCAAGACCTCTGTTGCTGCAGGTTACCTTCTATATAATGTGTTCATGGTTATGGTCAGGATGGAGGCAAGCTCAAAAATGTCACAGATGTACAGAAACTTTCCATGCAAGCGATTAAGCGCTAGCCTTTTGTGAACACATCTAAGTAAATTAAATAACAGACAATAATGTTTAAAACTCAAATCCAGTATGATCTACAACAAGTTTATACAATCAAGAATATATGACAGAAGTAGAAAACTTCTTATGCTGCTGCTTATTGGACCTTTATCACAGTCTCTTCAGACAGTTATCTCTTCCTCTTTATGTCGGAGCTGAAGGTGAGGTTCACTCAGGGCGTCATGCAAGCTAGGACTGCCACTGGATAGCAGCCCCGTATATCTTCATCAAAAGGTAATGCTGGCAAAGGAACCATAACCAACAACCAACTCTAAGTTAATGTCACTCGTATCCAAGCACATGTGATGAATTATGTCAGTTAGTTCACCCATTAGTCCACAGTCACTACATTTCACTACTTTTTTCACACTTTTTTCATTCTATATATGAATTCGATATTTTGGAGAAAAAATTCTTATACTTTTCTCTTTAGGCCAAAAACCCTCAAAATGAAATAGTGATTTTGTACTGAACACACTGGAAGACTCAGACTGATCTCTTTCTCTCTCTGTAAATTCTTGGCTACATCCCTGACTGAAAATAACAGCTGAGATTCAAGTTTTCTTTTCATACTGAAGTGGTTGATTTTTATTAAGCCTACTATTTCTTATTCGTTCAAATCATGTATTTCATAATGTCTTATTCATAGGATGCCAGCAGAAGCAGGTCAGAAGCTGGATATGTGAATATCCCGGCCCTGACTCCATCGTTTTGTTTTAGTTTTTTTGTGTTTTTTTTTGTTTTTTAATTAACTTTATTGAACATTAACAAGATACAGTCAAAAAGGCACATCATGAACAGGTTCATAGATAGATTATGTAGGCTTAACTGAGCGTGAGAAGCAAACAGACATAAAACAAGTTTACAACCTTAAATTATGAGATAGGTAATTAATAAATACTGAAACAGAAATAACAGAAATAAGTAAGTAAGTAAATAAATAAATAAATAAATAAAGGGTGACATGAGACACAGAAAACACAAGTGGTTAATAAGGAATTAGGGCATGTAATTATTTATACAGATGTTGGGCTTTTTTCATTTTGCAAACTTTCATCTATTTCTTTATACTATGTTATCTTATTAAGAAAAGCACCAAATATGGGAGAGGTCTTATGAAAACGACATTCATGAATAAAATACTTTGCCAAGATAATCAAATTGTTATGACCAAATTCTGTTTTTTTGTTCTCCATTTGAAGACCAAATCTTATGTTTTCATATGTTAGAATCGGAAAATTTTGATCCTTATAATATCCAATACTGAAAAGCATCCCAAAAGGTTCTAGTTAAACTGCAAGAGAAGAAGAGATGTTCTGTGATTTCGATGTCTGAACAACAGAAAGTACAGATGTTCAAATCTAGTTAAATATTTGATGTAAGAAATCATTACATGGGTAGATCTCAGTCATCACTTTAAAAGGAATTTATTTTGCCTTAGGAGGAACTGGATAAGAGAGGTAGCTGGTTCATATTTTTATTACAGCATTGTTGGGGATTTTTTGAAAAAAATGTTTCCTCTTTAGGGGTGAGGGGAAACAGATGCAGTGAGGATAGTTCTTAATAACTTGTTATTACATTTTCTATCTAAAAAGCTAGTTCCCTCTATGACTCATGAAGGCTTATGTGGAATAACCACAGAATAGGTTACCATGCTTTTGGTCAAAAGAATCATTGCTAGTGGGACTGCCTTAATTACTGCATTATATTATCTGTTGGTACACATCACATTGTATTTCCCAATGAAAGCATCATATGTTGATGATCTAATAAATGTATAATTGACCGGATACCTTTCTCCATCCATTCCTTGTACAAGAAAGATTAAGCTAATTAAGCTGCTTCTGTTCTGTATACTGGGACCGTGTGTGGGGTAAAGTTCTGCTTGTATGTGACTTTCCAGTAATGGAGAACTTGTTGATGAAGCCTAGTTTCTGCTCTTTGCCAGCAGGATGTTGGCTAAGAGGAAGTAGCACTGTTAGCCTCACGGTGGATGTTAGCTGGAGTTGTTCAGTTAAGAAACGAGAGGAGGCTTGAAGCAACACAGTTTCATTAATGTCAGCGGTAAGAAACAGCTTTCTTTCTGCCCAAGTCGTCTAAAATGACGGACCGGTCAATGATAAATAAATAGATAGATATAACGAGCGGAACTATTGAGCGAAGAAGAGAAAAGACGGCTGCTGAAGCTGCAGTCATGTCTGACAGCGGTTAGAGAACTAGTGGAAGGGTTACCACAGGTGTAGAGCACAGGTTTACTCTGTGTTTACAGCCTGGACAACCCAAAGTAATTCCATGTAGACTCAACGTTAGACCTTTCCTCTGCACAGAAACAGTTGAGCCTGAAAAGTAATGTTGAAATCCTGTAAAGTCAGCTACAACCTGAATGTTGGGGGAGTGACGCCGAGATCGAAAAGTGGCAACGGTGTGTCAGTCATAGCTCAGCGGCATACACCGATGCCTGGATTGGTATACCGATCCTTGGAGTGGTTCTCCGCTGGTGTTCTACCGACACATGACAGTATGTGCCGCTTGAGACTGGTATGCCACTGAAAGACTGTCGGATGAGTACCGCCCCCTGATGAATATGCAGATGTAATACCACTGGGCTGGTTTTACCAGGAGTACTGCAGTAAATGTGTACATTTAATAAGTCTTTGACAATGTCAACTTAACACATCGCTGTGAATAAAGGCATGTGTGAATTTCTGTTGTATGTTACGCTGTTTGGATGTATGCATATAGACAGTAAGCACACGTGGGATGCTTGGGATATGATAGTCAAGTAATGTGGTTACATTTCTGCCTATAAACTGCTCAAAGTTAATGAAAGAGCTAGCCTTAGCTAACATAGCTCATGTTAGCCCAGCCAGCGTAGCCAGTCTGACTATAGCAGAAACTTTGAGCCAACCATGAGAAAACAAAAACACATTACTTCATACAAAACTCTACATCGTGGATCATTTACCAGTGTGGCATATTATGTAGTGAAAAATATAGATTAATTATCTTCATTGTTTTTTCTTTGGCAACCTCCCATAGTATAATTGGGGTTAATGCCCTTACAGGTGTCCATTATCAAGAATGGAATCCATTAATTCTTGATAATGGACACCTCATTGGGCATTATTGTTTACATAACATTTTTCTACTTATTAGTGTCTGATGTCCATTTTAATGACTGTGTGTTCGTGTTCCTCTGCCTCAGTGTGGATGATAAGAGCACTGGGTAAACCCACAGCTTCTGAACACATGTACGCTACTCAATGTGCTAGTCACAGAACTTCTACTCTGCTGTGTTAAATGGGCAAAAGTGAAACTTATCTCTTACCTTTTCTGACCCCAACACAGTGAATGAACACCTCCTTCTGTCTGAGTGCAACAGGCCAGTGAACCATACTGAAGAGAAGCAGCCCTATCCTGATCACCCAGACAGATCTGATGAAGTGACACAGGTACTGTGTAGAGAGGCACTGTCTGGTGTGACATACAAGAGCTTAAAGAGGAAAGGACGGTGGGACACAGAAATTGAATTCAACAAGGCCTGCTGCTTCAATATCACTTAATCGGACAGCTATTCTTTCCGTCACAGGCTTAGAGAGACTTTCATTCCTGTCCCCATCATTGACGTCCAAGCATATCTGGCCAGACTGAAGAGACACTGGTGTATGGTGACACAAAACCTCCCCTTCATACATTCCACACCACTTTCACCGAGCCTCTCCAGCCAGTGTTCTCCGTTCACATTGGAACTCTGAGTCTGTCCAGTGCAGCGAAGCTGAGAATGGATAGTGTGAATGTTTCTTGTTGTCTCATACAGTATCACCACAGAACAACTCATCTCATTTTGCCTTTCTGGGTTCCAGGCTCAGTCAAGCTTCACACCTGAGGTGATAAAGGACAGAATAGGCATTTCCTACAGGTAAGAAATGTCATATTTCTCCGAGTTTGAACTGTCACTGTCATTTCTTTCAGTTGAAATGTTGTGTGCTTTAGCTGTTTAGTGGGAATGTACTCGTGTGAGGCTCCATTAAAATACTGAAGCTGTTTCCCAAATCCATATTGCTTACTGACTGTATACAGTATACACTATATAATAATCTTTACTGTATACTACTCTTTGTATGTTGGTATACAAGAATTAAAATACCTGAATATGAAAATAAATGAAAATGTCTAATATTTACAGGATTTGATGTAAGAACTGTCAGACATCAACCTAACTGAGACTATAAAACAAAAATGTTTGTTTTCTGAGGTGTTCTGGAGCCATTTCACCACCATTCCTGATCATTTATTTAAATACAGCACACTCTAAACTCAGTCTGGTTTTAGTATGCAGAGTGAACACACAAAACACTGGACTGGTTATGTAAGCTTCAAAATAACTAGTCTGTGCGTAGTAGAGAGGGGTGACACTCGATGTATCACACCAATAGGTGTAACAGTGCAAACACTCATACAGCCCCTCACAAAGGTATTCAGTTTTACACATGAAAAGGACTCGAAGCTGTGAAAAAAAAAAACAGATTAAAGCCCTTTCCATGCAGAGACTCCGCATTATTGCCTTTGTTCCTTCACACTGAACCAAGCTGCTCCAGTGCGTCATTTTATACAGCGAGCCAGCGCTGCAGAACCAAAAGAGGTCGTACACGTTTTTTTACGTGTTCCCCCGGTGTCCACCTGTTAATCTGAAAATGTATCTGCTGACTGTTTATAATCATATGGATGCTGTTATAATGTGTTGTGATTGAGATCCTGAGCCACCAAACATCCTGGAAAGTGTCAAAGTTACATTTTCTGCTCTAAATTACATAATTACATAATCGGCATCAGTCAACAGGACGCTGTCTGACTGTCACTCGCAGGGAGGGATGCTGTTTTCTGGGGGAAAGTTAACTGAAGTCTCAGTCGGGAGGGCTGACTGTCGCAGGGATTTTTTTCAAGACAGTAAGTACGACAACACAATAGTGGAAGGAGACATGGTGAGTTAAAGTTTTTTGCCAGTCAACTGCAGGAGCTGCCTTGTACGCTCACGCAGCGGCAAAGCTAACATTTAGCTCCACAGAGTGGAGAGGCTCAAATCAGCTTGTGATGAGCACAAAGAAAAGCGAGCAACAAACAGTGTTTTACAGTGTAAAACTAGCAGCAAATAGGACTCGGTGGTCCACAAACACTCAAACAGTGTAGCTTACAGGCATACAATACATGCCAATTTCTTGTTTTTGCCCAGATACTAAATAAGTCTCACTTGTGACCGCATTTTTGGCGGCTTAGCATGTGTCCGTCTTCCTCCTTGATCTAGCTCGCTTCATCGGCGTGGATTAAAGCATGGGCTGGATACAGCTTCCTGTTAGCGGGCTCTGACTGGCAGAGAAAACGGGTCAAGGATTTTGTTTTCTGAGGGGACGTCCTCCTTCTGCAGGGATGAGAGAGGCTGGATCTGGAACATGTTTGGTAAACACAGGGGAGTCTTGGCTCGTCCAGTGAGTTAAAAGACTGTGGCCTAGGTGGGTACAATCCAAACGTTTGCTCCCTTTTAACAGCTGCGCAGGCAAAAGCATTACGATGGGACTGCGGTGAAAAGGGCGTGCAGGTTCAGGTGCGTTCTCAGACAATGAAGAAGAGAAGGGAGTTTTCAAACCTGGTGGGACTGTGACAACCAGGCATCACAGACACTAGGGTCGGTGCACTTTCCTTTGTTTACCAAGCTTTGTAAGTGCAAGGAGGCTGCTTTTAGGCTTTGGTCTACATGCAGGCCACTCGATTGTTAGAACCATGTGGTGAGGGTCCCAACACATGAGTAAGAAGTTGGTGCAGGTCACGCTGTAGCTCATTAGTGTTAAATGTTTTTGTAGCCTGCAGTAGGAAGCCTTGTTTTGATCTGCTGCTCCTGTTTGACCTGTTAAAGTTACTGCATTACACTGTTAATACAATCTCAATGCTTCCTGTGTCGGTTTCAGATCAACTACTACTAAAAGTAGAGTTTATGCCTGGCTTCTATTATTTCAATTCTGCAGTAAATTTTCATCCGTCCAGTTCAAGTAAATGCTTACCACTGTATAATGACCACCTGAACACAAAGAGCTAGTGAGTACATCATGTATGTATTTATAATGAATGGACGAGCATAATTTCCACTGAGGAATCAAACTGCTTTCTTCACCTCCATCCCTTTTTATAGTTTCAGTTTGATTCTCTGACTAAATTGTTTTAGGCAGCGACCAAATCCACAGTAGAGAAAAGAGGAGTTGAATAAAATGTGGGCACAGGTTGTTGGCACTGGATGGAGCCTAAAGGGAGTAAGAGAGCAGGTCAACCTAGCTCGCTCATTGGCTGCTGCTGAGGCTGACTCCGACAGACTGTAGCTGATTCTAACTATCACTGTGTGCTAACAGAGCTGTGGCTGATCATGGCTGCAGCCGTGACTGTGCTTTGATGGTTATCAAAGGGCTGTGGCTGTGACACATTAGTTTATAGTATAATGCGTGTAACACTGACTACATGCAGGTGTGTGTGTGTGCACTGAACTGACTTGGTTGTGCTGGCTGAGTGTTGTACTGAAGTTACCATAACATTGGTAACGTGTTATATCTGATAAAAGCACAGTGTGACTTAAGTAGGCTCTCTGGCTAATGTGAACACAGCAGCAGTGGCCAGAGTGATCCTTCATGGTCTCTGTGCAACACATAATGCATTTGATAGCATGGAGCATCTGAGCCAGTCATGTACAGTACTGCAGGCAAAGAAATGATTGTTGTGATTGTTTTCTCATAATGTAACAGATGAGACAGATGCATTAAAAACATGATATTTGAGGGAAATCCTGTTACTTATAACATGGGTCTTCTTTTTGTAGTCGGATCAGGTAAGAGGCACAAGAAAAATAAAGTAACTAACTGTCTGCTGTAAGCATCATCACAGTTCACAGACCAACCTCCTGGTTCAACTTACATTTTGGCTGCACTCACTCAGTTTTACTTGCAAGTAAAATGTTCATATATTTGGCACATTTAAAGCTTGCTTCATCGTCTAAATGTTTCCTGTTTTTCCTGCGTTGTCTGAATTTGTTGTACTGGTGTCTCAGTGTTTCCAGATCTCAGCAATAACTTTGGTGAGAGCAGAGGTCTAATTGATAAGAATGAATGCCAAAACTACTTACATAATACCCAAACTGTAATAAATAGAGCCTAGCTGGTACTGGATTTTAGGGGCCAATTCCGATACTCATATTAGAAAGTTCCGATACCAATATCAGTGTTACGGTGAGGTTACTTTTCTAGGACCCAAATGCAGAGCACGGAGACAGGAAGTCAGTGAGTAACGGATTTATTGTACAAACTATGACCAGGCAGGCAGGCAGGCAGGCAGGCAGGCAGGCAGGCAAGCAGGGTTGGCTAGAGCCGGCATGGAGGAACACAGGAGAGCAAGCTGGGAGTAGTGCAGAATGGCGCTGGAGTTTCTGCAGGAGCCAACAAAGTTAGTAATTAGCGCAAAGGCAAAGAAACACTGAGACACAAAATACTCTGAGTATCAAGAATACACAAAGAGCGGCACTGTGTAGTCACTGTATGATGCGATGAGTTGATCTGGAACAGGTGTGCCACTCTGCTGCTAGTGCTGCCACGCCCCCAGACACACACACACACACACACACAGGAGAAGGAGCAGGTGAGGGAGAGAAGGAGGGGGGAAAGCAGGTAGGGAGAACGAAACACAGAAAAACAACAGGACTGCAACTGTAGCACCGTGACAATCAGCTGATATTCTCCTATACACATAATGTATACATAAATGCAGATGTTTCTGCAATGATCCCTCAAATGTCTTTATAAAACACATGTTACAAAGATATGTATGTAATGGAGGCAGGATATATGACAGTCAAACAATTAAGCTTATTGTCTAAACTGACAGTTATAAATCACTCCTTTTGCATTATGCTCAGCAAGAAATACAACGTACACACCGATACTGATACATCTCTGATAGGCTCCAGTAGTACACAGGGGTTTTTGTACTTAAAAGCATTCTGTGTTGTGCAGGTTCACGTTCCTCAGCTCAGGTTTGTTCCAATGTTCCTTGACTGGCCTGATCTTCAATGTGACTCATGAGGGAGAGGTCATGTACAAGACCTTGATCTGGGATGAAATGCTCCTCCAACCAGCTAACAAGGTACCTGGAGGGCTGCTGTTCAGCATCAAGTGTTCTCAGGACTCCATCAGTCAGCTGCACCTCCCACACTGTGAACCTGAACCTGGTAAGAACACTGCTGCGCCCCTGGAGATTCTTAAACCCACTTTCAAAATCATTCTCTTTTTTTCACATGTTCATCACTATTTTTTATGGACAGAGCTCTCGTGGGTTCTGTCCAATCAGTTGACTCCTTGGCTATCATGATCTCAGATTGGATATTTCCTTTAGCCTGAATAGAAAGGAATACTTGATGCCTTGCTACTTTCAGACAAGGATTTCTGTGATAACATTTCTAAGTCTATTGATACCTCCATAAACTCTAATAAATCTGGCAAAATATCTCATTCATTATTCCGGGAGACATCAAAAGCTGTTCTGCATGGCAAAATAATTTCTTATACATCTCACAAGAATAACGATAGGACAGAAAAACAGTTGCAAGGTCTCACCAGCTTTACTCTCAAACTTGATGCACAATATGATACAGATCCTTCTTCAGAGCTGTGTAAAAAAAGAGAAGAACTACGGTCTAAATTTAATTAACTCAAACGGCAGAACATCGCTGTTGCACTCCCATGGTCTGTCTTATGAATATGAAGACAAGAATAGTCGACTACTGGCATATCAGCTCAAGTGCCAAGCAGCTTCTCGGTTGATACCTCAGATTAGGAATGAGTCAAACAACCTCGTTTCTAACCCCCCAAGATAATTTTTGCTTTTTCGTAAAAACTATAATGGGGAAGAAAAAAACCCACTGTTCCTGGTGACCCCCATTAAACCGACTTAGACATGGAAATAACGTGAAACTGTTACAAGGCCAGTGAAGCTAACATTGGATTTTTCTGCTTCACAGTGCTGGTCTCTAAAAGCCTCTCTGTTGTCCACATTACTGATGATGGCATGAGCTTCATACAGCCGCGGGAGATCACTAAAACCCACGTGGTGGTGGACACCCCTCACCTCACTGCCTTTGGCATCGTATGGGATCTTGTCAAAAGGTTTAAGAATTTCATTACGAAACCAGTAAGTGGCCAAGTCCTGCTACTCCTGCGGCCGCCATGCAGAGGGGGGACGCTCATTCTCAGTGTCATTGTGCTACCGGGCAACGTACCTCTGAAGGAGGTAAAAGCCTCACACACCACACTGTACCATCAGTTCTGTTTTTGTTTTGTTTTGAGTCTCCTCTGAGTGATAAAAGTGGCTTCCTACTATCTGCAGAAGCAGTGTACAGTATCTAGTGTACTTGGTGCCTCATTAGGCCCTCTTGTGGAGAGCCATTGAAATGTCTTCATATATCAAAAATGTGAGACTGAACAGATTTACGTCTTTTGTCTTTCTTCTTCGAGTTGGACCATTCAGTCTAAAACTCAAAACAACAAAATAACTAAATGTTGTGTTGTCACTGAAGGTAAAAGTGCAACATGAAGAGTGTGAGTACATCAAGGCCCCGTCCCACTGTCTCCTCCACAAAGGCCAAATCTACAGCCTCTTCAGTGACCCAGATGTCTATACAATCCAGCCTTCAGTGAGTATGACCATCGGACACAACTGTGAGTGAAACTAAAAACAATAAGCTAAATGACTTGTGTCCTTTTCATTTCAGCATGCAACGTTTTTTGACAATTACGGACCAAATTACCACGCAACGTTTGAGATCTTCATGAAGACGAGCACAGAGGAAGTGACTCTGATGGTGCAAGATCCAAACAGGACACAAGTTTGGGTGAACAACCTTCATCTGCGTGGTAAAGACAGCATCACTCAGTCTGTGGCAGAGGTTTTCAAACTGTGAGGCAAAGATACTGTGTGAGATATATTATTCAAATTTTACACTGACAAGAGATGCATGTTTTTAGATTTAATGTGACTTCCACTTCCACTTTCTTTTTTGGAAAAAAGACTCCAAAACTTACCTGAGACATTTTTAAGTTTTCTTCAGCATGATATCAGTAAATGACTGGAAGGCTTTTTGTGTAGACACACTGTTAGACATAGTTTTTGCATTTGTTGACAATAGTTTACGTATAGAGTATCACCAGCTTTACCCTCTAAGGTCATGGCAGTGCCTGAATGAAGGGTATGGCATGTATCATTTTTTAATTTTGGCCACTGATTATTGTATCAAATTATTGTTCCAGCTTCATTTTCACGTGCAGGTGAAAATCAGCCAAGAAAAATATCAACACCTCAGCAGAGGAGAAGCTACGAAGAGCAGGGCCACACTTTATCGACTGAGTGTCTGATCCTGTTCTAAACAAGCTGCTGGATGAACTTCTACGCTGCAGCGTTTTAAGTGATGCAGAGGGAAAGGCTGCCCGAGGCAAACCCAGGGCAGAGAAAGCACGAGACCTCATCGACATGGTGCGAAGTAAAGGAGCAGTCGCAAGTTCCACCATGATTACCCTGTTCTCTGATGACGATCCATTCCTCTGCAGAGACCTCAGCTTAGTCTGAAGCCAAAATCTGTGGAGTGATGAGCACACACTGCCACGCTGGTTCATCATTTAAAACCTAAAGCCAACAAAGTGCAAGAACATTTTGACCAAAGTTAAGAATAAGAAGTCAATGACACTTTGAATACGATGTAAAGGAAAAGATTCACACACCTGTGGTGACGTGACTCAAACTTAAGAAGTAAAAGGATTCTCATTGGCCTCCCTGAGCAGCAGATAACATGAATCAGATAAAAAAAACAGGATGCAAGGAGTGCTGCTCGGTTGTCCCTCTGGTGCTCATCAGTTAAGGGATCTTGCTCTTTTAGAATCAGATGTTGATGAAGTGAACTGTACTGGGTGCACTGAATGACACTGGGTTTAACACTCTTTTTAAAATAGTTTTAAACATACTTGTATTTTGTGATGAAGTGAAATGATCAGAGGCACTGGTTCACTTCTTGAACTCTAACTCTCCTTTGAAGTGTCTTTTAGGCACATTTTACTTAGAAAGAAATAAAAGCCAAACACTATTGTAAGACAGTTATGCTTATGTGATGTTGGTGTGTAGGAGAAAAGTATGTGTGGAAGTCAGATACTTGTGGCTGTAGAACATGAGTTTTCATTATCAAGGACATAAATCAGTGTCAAGTATGATAGTTTCCTCCTGCCCTCATAGAAGTTTTGAGATGGCAGCTTTCTGCTAATGTAATTAATGCTCTCACAATAATCTCTCCCTCTTCCATTATAAACTGTTTTTAGTCAGCAGAGTCATCAGGTGCTTCTCTTTAAAGCGGTGTACTATTTCTACACATTATTATATGACAGTTGTGCATCATGAGTACCTGACTTCTCCTCAGAGCAGTGCTGTAGGGAGTGAGGATGTTCTGTTTGGTTTATAAAATTCTTCTGTTCTTCTGGTTTTGGATTTCTTGGATGTTTAACTATTGTTCAGTGCTAGCACTTCAGGGCCAGAACCAGGATTTTAAATGTCCCCCACCTGACCAAAGACCATCTGACTAAAAGATCCCAAAAATAGTAAACTTTCCACGTTTTTATAGTTAGTGCACTGTTGAAATGGGTATGTTTTCACCCCTGTCCATTTAATGGTTGGTTGGATGGAGGATGGGTCTCAGCCCAGAACAGACCCCCTCATCCTTTGGTGCAGATCCACTTTCTTTTACATTGTGAGGTACAGTGTTGTTGTTTTCATTGTTTTTCTTTTTAAACATTTTGGTTAATTTCTCGGGGAATAATGCATGAATCTTGATGGAAATGATCAGGTGTATTTAGGTGGCTGGTATCTATGAGTGAGTATATTGCAAATCCAAATAATACTGCTGATGTAGTGTATTTAAGTGAGTACAAAATGGGGCTGTTGGTATGCACTCTAATGAGTGCCATTCTAGGTCTGGAAATTAAATCACTCTACATAATGTCCTGAATGCCAAAATTCAAATGTTTCAACTCTATACAATGTCACAATCAGATTTATTAATCTCATAACACAGAATGTGTCTTTGTGTCATTGCAGAATGTACATTTCTCAATTTCCCAGTACAAAACCTCTGTGTCTCCAGTGGTAGCTGGGTTCATGGTTAGAAGATGCTGGTTTATACAGGGTTTGAGAGTTCTGACCAGTCCTCTAACATAATGCTAATCATGTTGTCTAAACTCTGATGTATGTGTGATGTGATGAATGAATAAATGATTGAAAAATGTTCAGTGTTTCTCTGATATTGTCATTCTGTCACTATACAGTAACTATACAGTCATTACACTCCACTGCTCATGTTTGTGTCCTGCTCATTAGAACTGAGAAATGAAAGTGTGGAAACTGTTTCTCATATATGTTTGATTTTATTTAAAACAGTTTAAGGCCAGATGCACAGTTTAGATGTTCTCCAGCTCTGATCATATCTCTTCATGAATGTTAACAGTGTCGGTCGTTTAAAAGTCTGGGTCAAGTTTCTGTGGACAAACATGTCCAGTCAGCTGGGTGTCCTGAAGCTGACAGCTCGACCCAACTGATGAAACATCCGCTCACTGTATTCCTGTGACTGATTTCTGACTCAGACTCAAGCCATTTCATTAATTCATTGTTACATATTTGAAGAAGATCCGTAGATGTTATAATGAAAGGAGACACAAGAGGGGGGTGCTTCACTGCCAGAGGATTGTCACCATCAGTAACATGCTGAAAATCAACCAGAGGCCTTTAAAACAGCTTCAGAATACTGCAACATATTTGTATTTAGGCCAAAGTTTTCATGCCCAACATTCAGTTTTTTAGTCTTTGCTAGACTTATTTAATCTGGATTATTGCAGCCACACCACACACAGTATAACTGCTTGAATGACAGAGAACTGATTAAAGAATAATGTGAAGTATTTGCCCATCTTACTTTAACAGAATGTGCACTGGATAAAATAATGGAAAACAAGCAGCTTACTGAGTGAAACTCAAACTTCTTCAGTGTGTATTTGTCCTAAGAGATGCATTAGGCTGTATACTATACATCTAATGCTCACATCCCAAACACAGTCCTCACAGCATCCTCCCTGCAAGATTGCGATACAAATTCTCTAAAGATATTGATATGAAAGTATGTGAGATAATACAACACCTGAAACAAAAGGAAATACCACACAGCTTCACTCAGACTGCTCAACTGTCTTCAGATTTAGTTTGAAACCATCAGATTCACACACACTCAGCTCCTCTGCAGACTCCTCCACAGATGAGAACCACTGGAGATAATGACAGACATTTCTCCTCAGTCCTCACCTGTGGAACAACTAATGGCTAATGTCAGAAGAAGAAACAAACCTTACAAGCACGTCTGTTTGTTTGCTACAGTTCAATCAGGAGAGACTCGTAATTTATTTGAGTGAACATGAAGATTTATTGCCATGAGTACAAAGAAAATGAGAAGGTCTTTGGTGGTTAAAGAATATTTGGGGAGGTGATGAAGCTGTGTGTAGAATAGGAAACCCCCAAAGAAAAGTGAAGAATAGAAAAGAACGACTGGACAGAACTTTTATCCCTCACAGCAGGGACATAGTTCTGGCAGAAGAAGCGTACCAGTACTAGATAGAGATATGCATGGCTGGGAAGAAATATGTAAATATTATGATCTGCCCCTGAATAGATTGTGTAGAACTTTGCTCATAACACAGAGCTGCCAAGTCTAACGCAAAAACTACTGTGATCTGAATAAGATCCCTTAAAACCTGCAGTCCAGTGTGGGTGTAGCAGAGAAAAGGTGGCGGCTCGTCAGTCTCCCTCTCTCCACCAGCCTGATATACCACCATCCATGCTCTGCACGCCTCTGTCCTCGCTCCACACCTCTGCCTTCTTTTTTTCCTTTCTGTGCCAGTCTCCTCATCTTTAACCTTTGGCCCAGGTAGTTGGTCCCACCCGTCGAACGACGCCATTGGTCCCTCGCACCATTCTCAGAAAACCAAGAAGTGGTTGCCAGTGCCTGTTACAAAATCAAGAGATCTACCAGGTGCAGGTTATCAGGCAAACACATGAGTTAAGGGGAGTGCAGACATCAAGCAATGACAGAAGTGCAGACACAAACCAAGTTGCAACAATATAAGCATGCAATACAACAAAGTCATGCAAATAAAAACACAACAAGCAACAATGTAAAATACTTAAAAACAGTCACTTCTGCCCTTTGACAGCTACTACACAGAGGAAGAGTATAATCAAACCATTAAGACAGATTATCAATAATCCACTTCACCTGCAGAAACCTGTAAGAAAACTTCAACAACATCAAGGAATCCTGAAGTCAGTTAACACAACTGTTCAACATAACTGTCATATCTGAAACATGGATCAACCTGATAAAGGAAGAAACTTTGAATCAGACGGATATGAATTCACTTATATAAACAGAAACAATGAGAGTGGAGGAGGAGGCTATGAGTGAGTTATATAGTGTTAGAATGTACGACAGCTGTGGTGGACAACTTATTAGAGTATAACAGGTGAAATCTGCATAGAGGAAAACAAATCTGATAATTAGTTGTGTGTAAATACAGGGCTCCAGGGTCTATTGAACCTTTCAGGGACTGCATGGAGGAAATGTTTTCAAACATAAGTCAGAAAGTACTTTTCTTTTGTGGGGATTTCAATATTGATCTGTTGAGTCCAAATATACAAAGAATGGGTGAAGAGTTCCACTGAAGAATCAGTGGCGATATCATCCCACTCTGCAGTGCCCCTCAGCTATGTGGAGCCTTTGTCTCCACTCTAAGACCTCATTTGTTCTCAGCATAAAGGCTCTGATAAAATGCAGTTTATAGTCCCTTTATGCTACACAAGAAAATATATTTTTTATGGTGGAGTGTTGATGATGAGTTCAGCAGTCTCAGCCTGGAGAAAGAAGCTGCTCTGTAGTCTGGTGGTACAGCAGCAGATACTTCTGTATCTTTGGGTGAACAGACTGTGTCTGGGTGGGTGTTGTCTTTTAGTATCTTTGGGCTCTGTGCAGACATCTCACTTCACTGATGTCACTGATGCTCTGTAGATGGTACCAGTGATGTTCTGGTGGTTTGAGTCACCCGCTGTAGAGCCTTCATGTCCTGGGTCGTGATGAACCATGACCCTAGTATTGACTGATTGATTGACCAACGCATTTCGACACAGAAGAGTCTATAAAATGAGTCATGTGACAAGGTTACACAATGTGTACATTCTACTAATTGGTAAACACAATAAACAACAATGTACATACGTGCAAAAATCCTTGCACAAATGTTTGACCTCACACAAACATTCTGTCTCACACTTTGCAGGGACTGGGAAAGAAGAGAAAGACACATTGTGTTCAAAAGATACATCGAAAAATATTATTATTATTAATAATTATATTATTAATATAAAACTTTCAATTCCATGGAGAAAAACTGACACAACTTTGAGCAGATAAAGATTTATTTAGACCATAACATGATGAGAAGATCAGGTAGATCAGGTGGCTAGTAGCAGAGAAACGTAGAAAGACTATAGTAAACATTACATTTCACACTTCTAAGAAAAATGTTTTTTTTTTCGGTCTAGTGTGTGTGTGTGTGTGTGTGTGTGTGTGTGTGTGTCAACTCACTATTAAAAATAAGAGAAAGTGATAATGTACAGCTGGAACTTGAGTAATGAGTGTAACTGTGGAAAATGAGTATTGAAACTTTCAAATATTCAGAATCGATATCTATTTCTGCAGATGTGCTGATGGTCAATGTGATGTGAGGATCAGTGTGAGGGCGGAGTAGATAATAAGGGCAAGGAAACAGAAGCATAACAGGGCCGAGATGAGGCTACTACAAAACTGGCAATAAGAAAATACACAGCAAGAAACACACTAACATTGACCGACTAAGTAACAGAGTGTATATGCATCACATCTGCCACTTCAACACCGTGTCAGATGAACAATGCATTATCACATCTACTGCAGAAAGCACCAGCTCATATTTCCATTTGTTAATCAACTTTCTTTTTCAGATTGTTTTTAAGAAATGATGCTTTTAAAAAGTGATGGGGACAAAATCATGCATTTCAAAAAGTGATACTCATCTAGAAAATACTAATGATCAGAGCATGGCACAGTTAGGCTCCTGATATTTCACAGTAATATAACCCAACCCTGGAATCACTCAGTTGCTCATGTTTGCAGGTCGTCCATTGTTTGATCAGCAGTGTCTGTGTGAACCATGCAATGAGGCACCAGTTTATAGAAGATTGTTGTTAGATTGGAGCAGTCAACAGGTTCTGATGGATCTGTTCCTTGTCCTCCCTGCAGAAACAAAAACTAAGGGAGTGAGCAATGGTGTGAGTTCTTTTGACTGAAACTCAGCCATCTGATCTGTGTGGAACTGTGGCTCCAGTGTAAGAACAAGACACAACAGAAACTTCAGTGTGATGTCTTTTTGATGGTCAAACTATCTAAACTAAGTAGCATAAAGTTAGAGTTGGCCTCTCGAGTGCTTTGGCTAAGAGCAGCAACATCTGTCACAGTGGGCCCTATTAGATAACACAGAGAAAACAACGCCCCTGAAATCCTCCCAAAGCCCGAAAACTCGAAAAGAAGCTCCAGACAACTGTCACTGGATTACTCTGCAAACTGAAAACTTGAAAATGTGATTACTCTCAGGCAGATTCTGCAGTTAATAAAGGATAAGTTCACCCGTAAATGCAAATTCATTCATTCTTCTCACATCCATAACTAATGGAGAGTCAGGTGAAGTTTGATGGTCCACAAAACATTTCTGTTGCTTGTTGATGAAGGTCCTCAGTCGTCCAGGTCATGGTATTTCTAAGTACACTTTTAGCGTAGCGGCTAAGATTTCCATTTCAGAAAGGGAGTAAATAACATCTTTTCAAATCAGTTTGAGATGTTGGAGCTTCCAGGGACTTAAAACATTTCCCGTCTACATTCAGTAGAATGTTTTACTGTGAAGCTCCAGAAATGTTTTGTGGACCACAAAACAGGATCATCATTTCCATTAAGCATTAGTCAGGGTGTGTATTTGTGTTACCAACCTGGCGTCTGTATTCACATATTGTATGCTGAACTTCTGCTTCTCTGTTTACTGAATCTACACAGAGAGAAGAGTTAGAGATACACATCTTAACTTGTATTTAATCAAAACTTTATTTATATAGCACTTTTTATAACCATGGTGACACAGTTCTCTACATTTAAAAAAGACAAAAACATCTAAATAAAAACTTCCCTGAAAGCAACATGATGCAACTTTCTGACCTTAAAATAACAGTGTCACTGTCATGTTGTTGGTACAGTGTGTAACAGGGTGAATGGTGTCTCTGCCACTTGTTTCTGCTCTATGTAACTTCAGTAAGGAGGAGGGTCACAGCGTTACATACATGTTTACTTCAACGTACAAGTTTTTGACACATAACATCATTATGATGTATTGAGTTAGCACCTACATTACATCTGACAAACTGTTACAGAGCTGACATTAGTATTTAGCACAGTGGTGTCACAGTCATCACGCTTACACAGAGAACATTGTAATTTGGGAAGCAGCACTGTGACAGATGATTTACAGGATACTGTAAAGTCTGTAAAACAAGAAGCTCTGTGTTCCCCCAGCCTTTAGTTTAAATAAACCTCATCACAGGCTGCATTTATATCCCTCACCCGTCAATAACACTGAACAGTCCTAACTCTAATCAGTAAGACGTGTTCACACTGATATTTTTACTGTGTGAGAGACGCAGCCATCTCATTTCACTAACTGGAACAAGGTGACTCTTTAAGTAAAGTCTACGACACTACTGTGTCGAGCATTTCATCGAAGGAAAACTCATGTTTCATGTTTAATAAATGTTGTAGTTGTAATGACGACAGAATATAATGCATTGTGTTATTCTAACAGGCTGGACACACTGGATGTCCGTGCAGCGTGCATGCTTGGTGTCAGTGTCCATGGTAACAGGTTAGAGCAGCCACACTGGCAACGTGAGTCGCACCTCCTGAGCCCAATGTCAAGCTGCAGCGGCACTTCATCTAGAGAGTCAGAGTCTCGAATATTTCTACCTCAACATGAACGCAGTTCTCAGCAAAAATAGACCTGAAAACGACCTGTAGACAGTCGTATGGACATCATACCAGGGTTCCACTACAGTCTGAATGTCTTTATCTGTACAATGTGTAACAGACATGAAGAGAATACACACAACAGGTGAAAAGCAGGTTTTTTCCTGTGCACTCTCTCTTTCTTTATCTCCCTCTCTCTCTTTCCCCCTCCTGCTTTCTCACTCTTTAAGCGGAGGTAAAGGAAAATCACGTCATCATATTTATTGATAATTATCAACCACAAACTCCATATAAACAGACAGGGCAGGCAGGAGCCGCGCTGCAGCAGCAACACAAACACGTGAGTGAAGCTCAGCAACGCAGCCGCCACACACTACACAAGCATCCAGTGTGTCCAGCCTGTAACAGTCTAAATGACCACACAGAACATCAATAATCAGCAGTTTGAGATTGGTATTTAAAAATAACATTAGAAATATTTCTCAGTCAATCAGCTGTAGCTTCCTATGTGATGAATATCTGTCTGAGATGCTGTGTGATTCTCAGAAGGCAGGAAGCTGTCCTGCAGCTGCATGCTCTGTTGCTCACGCTACTTTGGCCTGTCCTCACTAGATAAATGAAAACATGGGTTGTTTGTTCAAATGCATTTATGACCTCTATTTGTGTTCACCTGGCAACGACTGTGACACAGGTGGTCTCTGTTAGCATTCTGTTTCCTGCCATCACCTTTCATGAGGCTTTCTCTAAGTTTAACCAAGTAGTTCTTTAAACTGTGATAACGAAGGTTTTCTAACTGTAACAAAGTTTTTTGGTCCTCAAACTATTTAGAATAAGGACAAAATGTTGGTAGTTCATGTTTTATGTGAACCACTGATGCGTTGACATTTGTACATGTCACAGGCTACACACGGTTTCTACAAACAAAACGTGTCATACCACACTCACATTACATGTTCATGAGCTGACACTCACACACTCAACCAGAAGAGAACCACCATGAACAGCCTCTGAACTTCTGCTGCTGTGTTGCACTTCAAAACAGATTTACATGAACAAGAACCGAACAGAGAAATACAAAGGATGTCAGGATTGAGTATGACAGGTTGAAATGAAGCGTTAGTCCTAGAAATATTCAAATCTGTAGACACATGCACACATTACACTGAGACAAACTCATCCAGCAGTGACATTAAGAAAACAAATACCTGCCTTGTGTGTGTTGGGTTTTTTCGCCGAAACACTTCCACTTGATGGTACAAGCAACAAGAAGAACAGTGACAGCCAACACGATGGGGATTAAGATTCCAATGATCATATCTGTGGAACAAAACATCCAACATCAACAAATTACACTGGACAACATGTGGAAGACGAGTGTCTTTAAAATATAAGATGTTTATCTTTGAATGGAGATAAAAGTTTAAGCTGAAGTTCCTGAGCAGGACCACACCACAATCACTCCCCTTCCCGTCATGTGCCGATATAAACCTCCCCGTGCTTCATGCCTCACCCTCCCTCCCCTTCTCCTGTCTGTCTCTCTCTGTCTCTCTCTTTGTTATAGGGGTCTGCCAGCCCGGGAGCTGCTGTTGATCCCTAACCAAGCCTTCCCCATCTCATTGATGGTGTTGTCCTTGTCTGTTAAAAATCAGTGTCTGAATTAGTCTTACGATGTCTTTCAGCGTCCTCTGGGATGAATTGTCCCCCGCAGGATATGCTAGCATTAACAGGAAGAGTCTTTTCCTCAGCAGGGTTGGCAGCCACACATCTGTAAGAGGAGCTGAAGTCCTGCTTGTGTACAGTGAGAGGCAGAGAGAGAGCAGAGCTGCTCTGGGTCACTATCACCTCGTCTTTGTACCACAGCAGGGTCGTCTCTTCAGCTCTCTCCACAGAACACAGCAGGGTGCAGCTCTCAGCACTCACATTCACTTTGTTCACTGCAGGAGTCGGGACAGACTCTGGAGGAGAAAGAGAGGAAAGAGATTCAAATGAGACAATATGTCTGAATGCAGAGCCTCGTACTCTGCTCCCACTCTCTGTTCACAATGTTACTGACCGTCTTTTTGTGTTTCTCCCAGTTGAAGTCAACAGGGAAACATTTTCAGGGTGATTCTAAATGCTGTATCGTAGACAACTGGACTTTCAGCTCTCATCCAAGAGGCTTCTTCAGCTCTAACTGGAGGGGAGTTGCAGGCTTTGAACCCTGTGTGGGAGTGTGCTTACAGGAGGCGTCCATCTTTTGTAATAAATTAGTGCCGAGGTGATAAGTGTGTGTGGGAATGACTCTTTTTCGTTGGAATTCAATCAGACTGATTAACCAGATACTTCTGATTTCACTCATTTGTTCAGGTGGCACTCAGCTGTGCACTTCTGTGAATATTATCAGCTGATATTGACCTATCAGATGTATCAGTACATGCGTATATGTTGTCAGTATCGGTCAATATGAAAACTTGTTGGTTTTGCAGATAATGATGCTTTGGTGATTCATAATTATTACATTTCCATTGTGGTTTACTGTTTCAGTGCACAGCTGCCATCTTAGATAATAAAGTATCCTGCCTCTGGTATATATCTTTGTCACAAGTGTTTGATAACTACATTTGACCTGTCACCTAAAAAAGTGTGTACAATTCAACCAATATACTGTACATTAAACATATCAGAACTTTTTACTCCCTAAGATTGGTCGAGCTCTAATCCTGTCTTTATTTTTGACTCTCATATCAGCAAGTTCTGCCCCAACCAGTGGACCCGGAGAGTTTCTTCATGAGTTTGATGGTTTCTTTATGTGTTGACTTGATGAGCTTGTAGGGACCCACACAGGCATGTGTTCATTGTGGGTTTTAAACTTGACTTTGTTAGTGAGATGCTCTTTGCTCTCTGAAGAAAGAAGCCATGGTCAATAATTACCTCTGATTATTAATTTTCATTTTAAATGGTGTGTAACGCCCCAACAAGCTGAACTGACAGTGTCAGCATCAAGCTGTCATGGGTGCTGTTAGACCCCTTTGTGAGCTCTACACTGTACTTCACCCTGTGGTTCGATCTCACGGTGCTCTGGGATCAATATTTCCACAGCCTGAGTGTCTTTGCTTGATGTCTTCACTCGTCGTACAGTAACTCAGCTGCAGTCTGTGCAAAAGTGTATTTTAATGGAATTTTCCCCTGCCAACAATGTTAAACATTCTGAGCAGAGAGCAGACGTCTGTGACTGTGAGCTCATGCAAATACACCTGAAGATACAGGCCACTATCAGTAAAAATGATGTCTGATGATTGATAATATTCACCTATTCCAGGGAGCAACATATGGACTGCTGAGGTCACAGACGGGCCCAGGATGCTGTCAGAACAATGTTACCACCAACAGACTGGACAGTATACGGCAAAGGAAATGTGACTTACCATACACTGTGAGTTTACATGTAGCAGGACGTCCTCCAGCTTTAGGGTCAATAGTATAAATCCCTGAGTCGATCCTCTGCAGTCCTGTGATTGTAAAGAGTCCAGTGTTTTTGTTCCACAGAACTCTGTCCTTGTATTTTCCCTCATATGTAGTGCTTTTGTCCTCGTTCACCATAGCAATCGCATTTCTTTCAAATGAGAGAAACCCATGTCCCGTCACAGGGTCAGGTAGTGTGATGGATCCTCCCTCAGTGGCGGTCAGGTTCTTCTTCACTTCCTCAGAATCAGATGAGATTATTACTGTAAAATAAAGAGATAAACAGTTAACAGAGATTTACAATGGGCAGCTGAATATTAGTGTCACTACTGCAGCCTTATGAAATGCTGTATACTCGTGTGAATCAAAGCCCTTGAAGTGTTTTTGCTGATTGTCACCTTTTTAATCATTAAGATGTACATTAGATCTGTGGCACGTCACTCAGGAGTGGATCACTTTCTACAATCATTCTGCAGAGTTCAGCAGGGATCCATACGTTTTCTCTCCCTCTGATACTGTTTGTTACAAACTAAACCTCTATAAAAATGCACTTCAGAGATATTTAGAAGCAGCAAATGAGTTCAATCTTTCTTGAGGGGTAAAATGTGAGGTTCTGTTACACTTTTACTGCTCTGTGCAGCTCAACAGGGGCTGCAAGATGTTTGCATCATGTTTGTCTCTGTCAGACACTGGGCAGTGAAGCACAAAACATGCCTGGAGAAATGCAACTGGAAAATGCAGCTTTAATTCCTCCTTTGCAGATCAAGTTTATAGCAGCTATGATCAATATTTCTATATTAACAATGGACCAAAAGACTACTGGTTTGTGAAAGTAGTCTCTTGTTGGGATGAACCCATGCAGAATGACCACCTGACACAAAAATATGCAGCATTGTAGCGTCTGGAACCTTCTCTGACAATAAACTTTATGTTTTGAAGAGTCAGAATTCCTTTATTGTTATTAAACGGGGAAATATGTGCGTCACAGCAGCCAAAGGACAGTTCAATATAACAATGAACAATAATAATAGTAAAAAATAAACAATATAATAAAAAGGTGAGAAATAGAATAGTATATACAAAATATGTACAAATATAAACAGTGTGTTGTTATTTAATAAATAATAAATACAAGTATGAAAATTGCCCAGTTAGTGCAAACCAAAATGACAAATGATCATCTAATAGTGCACAACTAATGCAATTAGCAGGCTAAAGTCAATCACATCACAAATTGCTTCCAAATAAAGCATTTCAGTCATAATAATGTTGTGAATATTAGTTTAATAAAAAGTTATTTTGTGCATGAGTTGTTGTTTTTTTCTGTCCTTGTCTGTTGAAGGTGAGGTTCGCCCAGGGCATCATGCAAGCTCGAACCGCCACTGAATGTTTCTGTAGAAGCCGACAGAAGTCATCAAAGCTGAAGTGAAGCATAATGAGCGAGGTGCTTACCCATGAAGAAGAAGATGATCGTCTTCACCTCCATCACACAGTTAAACATGAGGCTCTTCCAGTGGCACTCCTATGTGAGAATGTTGCTAATATTGCAGATACCACTCACTCACACACACACACACACACACACACACACACACAGGCTTACATGTTCGTGACTGTGTGGGCCTCCTTGCTGTGAGGAGACAGTGTGACCGCTGAGGCTCAGAGATGGTAAAGTTGTGAATAAAAGTCCCCGGCCACATGAGAAACAGGGACGTTGCAGTTCACAGTCAGAGCCGTAACCCCAAGGAAACTTTTCAGTTGAGGAGTTGGTGTAAAGACAAAGTACAAACAAAGGCTTCACGGCATTTCCTGAACATGACAGCTCGACATCCTGCAGTCACTGACAGGACTTACAGAGAAGAGAGCTGAAAGATGCACAACATACGTTCATCTGTATTAGAGTTATAAAAGAACTATGAAATGAATATTAGGAAGTGTAAATATCAGCATCAGTGAAACTGTGCCAGTACCAAGCTCTGAAACGACACACAGAGTCAGTGACTGGCAGACTGACAACACTAATGTTTGTACATGGCAGAACACATCAGTCAGTTTAGAAAGACTTGCAGCATGTTGGTGGTGGTGAAGACATGTCTCTGCTTTCAAGGGTTTCCAACCTGATACCTTTGCTTGCTCCCTTCTGCTCTACTCTCTCTACTCTCTCTAGTGTTAACTTGCCATGATGTCAACGACGGGGAGATAAGCCTTATTAATAGGATGGCTGTAAATGATCTAGCTACACTGTGTTTTCACACAATGTATTGATCAATAGAATATTTTACTCAAAACAGCAAATGTAACATTTATAGTGCATTGTAGTCTTCATAACACGAGGTGTGGGCTGGGTCTGGATTGACGTGGTGTTCGGTCCGGATGAAGCCAAATGGTCTTGGGCCTGAATCCATCTCTGACTTATTTGCTCATTTTTGCTTTTTGTTTTATTCTATTTTAAATGAAAATGAACATTTTCTGAATGTCTTGTTTTGAATGTATGTCTATGCTCTTTTAAAGCACTGTGAGTTGCCTTGTGTCTGAATGGTGCTATATAAATTGGCTCTAACGTGTCCTGCCTTTGAGATGATTTCTGACACTGTGTCATGCTCTCTGCAGTTAAACACCTGATAGCAGTACAAAAAGCACAGTTCAGTGATAAATGAACTAAATCTGTGAGTTTGTTGTTCTGTTCTGTGCACGCGGCATCTATTGTCTGTCTGTCTGTCCGTCCTGGGAGAGGGATCCCTCCTCTGTGGCTCTTCTTGCCATGTTCTGCCATATCAGTACTACCATCAACCCACTGATGAAGTCAGAGCTGGTTAGGAACAGTCATTAACTTCACTACTTTAGTGCCTTGGCTCTATGGTCATTGATTCCAAATGTCACAGGTGGAAACTAGCATCTCTTGGACCACAAAACCTGAAGACAACATGAGAGACATCTACTCCACTGTGAGGCAGTGTGACTGTGGTTGAGTCATGTGCTTTTCATTGCTTGGATGAGTTCTCTTAATCGCTTTTTTAAAGAACAAGGATGAGGAAGAAAGCAGCTATATATTTTGTCACTGTTGAGTGATGATTAATGCATACTTGAAGGTTTTTGAGGTAAATAGACAGGCTGCTGAGCTAATGAAGGTTTAGACTAAGCATGGAACTAGAGACAGATGTGTTTTTAGTCAACTTCATATTTCCCTGTCACCTTTGAACTCAGGGCAAATGGTTAAATACAAAACAAGATGTACTGTCACTGTCCAGCATTCAAGCGCTCTGGTTTACCACAGCCTGACATATATACGAGTTAAAGCACGCCATCCTCAACCCACGACAACTACACGTGGCTCGCTTTCATTTCTACAGAGACCGACCACAGAGACGGTTTTCTGTCAGGTTCTCACCCTACATGCAGAACTCTCTATAATGACTTTGTGTGGTCAGGCTAAACAAATACCAGAACACAAGCTTGTCAGTACAACAAGTGGTCAGGCTATACAAATACCTATGGAAGCCCTGAGGGGCATTTCTTTTTTTCTGTTGCTCCTTTTCCTCAAAATATTTGAAAATGGAAGTTTGATACGTGAACACTATTTATTTATTTATTGGAGTCTCGTTATGTGAACTCTGCCTGCATCATAGGACTCACAATGAGGATACAGAGTGTAACGATTCTGTGAGAGCTGTCACTGACTTTATTTATAGTCTTTGGTAAATCATACAATCCATATCTGCAGGTGGTGAGGATGATCCAGATGAGCTCATGAGTCACTGGGATTTCAAAAATAAGTTTCACCTTTTATTAACAAAAGAAATACGATGATCAACTCATGATAAAGTGCACAAACTCATAATCAAAGTAATCACAGTGATCAAAGAAAAATAGCGGTCAACAAAAAATACAGCGACCCAGCTCACCCTCACTCTCTCTCTCTGACATGAAAAATGAACAGGTGCCTATATTAACTAATATTCCCGCCCACATCATGTGACCCGCTATCCCCCTACTCAATATGACCACATAATAAAATATCATAACCAAAACAAACAACACCAAAAGATAACAATATCCCTTATAATACAATATATTTACCTTACAATATACCACCTTATTACTAATAGAAAAACCCCTACTAATTCTTCATGGCTCCTACAGCCTACAACAAAAATTAGGCTTTTTTTCTGGCACTCCATTTTGTAAGTTAAATTATCTTTTCACTCTTACACAAATTAAAAAAATACATTTTGAAAATGGAAAAATATATGTTTTTACTGTTTTATATGTTACTTTTACTTGTGAAAAAAATGTAACTTGTAAAACTGAGAACTATAAAAAAAAAAAATCTCATTTGCCTCTCAGGGTGAGTGAAGCAAATATATTTTTCAATAGAAAGTTAAGGTGCAGTGTCTCTTTCTGTAATACACATTTTGACCACAAGGGGCTAAACTGCACCACTACTCATATAAGATGAATATATGTTAGCAGGTTATATAACATGACTGCCATGTTTTTTTTCCAACCCCATCTGGTGTAAAACAGGGGGACCTGTTATCTATATAAATGATCCAGTACTAGAAATTAAGCAAGCAGCTATTGGTGTCAGACAGGATGACTTTACAGATGTCACTCTTCTACACATGGATGATATTGTTCTTCTTACTGAGATTGAAATTACCTTCAAGATTTGTTCAATATTGTGTATTGTCGGTGTAGTGAGTGGAGACTGAAAAATAAACTAAGATAAAACTCAAGCTATGTATTTCAGCAACGTAGGAGGGCGTGTTGTGTTTGATGTGATAAAGACATAGTCAGTGTCCAGATGTGCCTAATGCTCACATTTGGTTCAACAGTGTAATTTCTGTTCCTTCTCTCTCATTATATTTTCATGTGATTGCTTTTTGTTGTGTCTGCAGTATCTTATAGGCCCATGTTGGCTGGGCACCTTTTGGTGGAGATTTGGTCACATTTTCAGAAGACTCATAATAAAATCGTATTTGAACCAAACTTCATGAATGTTTTTGTGACAAAGTAGTTTGTGTTCCACTCATTCCATCACTGAAAAATGAGAGCTGTAGAAATCATTGGAACTGAAGACTGCCATCATATACATGCCCTTTACAGGTGGATGTAAACCACAAAAATAAAAAAGTTACCATGGAAGAGATGATAATCTTCATGTGATTCTCCACGGTTGGTTTGGAAGTGTGACTTCTGAAGACTCAAGTCACCTGATTGTACGGAAGCAGAACTTTTAGAACATTGTCACACTAAAACAGCTTCCTGTCTGACCTCATGATGGTTCATTGGAGACAGTTAAATGCTGTATTAAACCAGTAAAACGTCCTCTTCTCTTGACTCCTAGTAAACCTGCAAGAGCTCTACCAGCTACCCTGGTAAAATATTTATTCTTATTCCACTATTATATGGTATTATTATCTACACCGAGGAAGTTGTGTTTTCACTCGTGTCTGTTAGTTTGTTGTTTGGCTTGTAAGCAGGATTACACAAAACTACTGAATGGATTTGGCTGGAGGATGGGTCTTGGCCCAGAATAGATCCCATCAAGTTTGTGTGCAGATCCAGATAAAGGGACGGATCCAGGAATTTTTCTCACATTCTTAAACATTGTTTTGAAAAAACTCACAGCGACAGTCAGCCCTCCAGACCGAGACTTCAGTGAACTTTCCCCCAGAAAACAGCATCCATCCCCACGAGTCAGACAGCGTCCTGTTTACTGATGGTGATTATGTAATTATGTAATTTAGAGCAGAAAGCGTAACTTTGACACTTTCCATGATTTACGGTGGGTCAGGATCTCAGTGACAACATATTATAACTGCATCTATATGATTATAAACAGTAGGTGGATACATGTTTAGATTAACAGGTGGGAAGCAGAGGAGTCATGATGTGTTCTGTCACGCCTCTTTTCAATCCACAGCGCCAGTGTGCTGTATGAATTGACACACTGGTGCGGCTTCACGCCGGAGCTGCCTGGTTCAGTGTCAACAAACCAAGGCAGTGAAATGGCGAGCCTTGGCTGTAACGATAATGAGTCTCTGTGTGGAAAGGGCTACTGTGAGATAGGGTGGGGGTTTTTGTTCTTTGTTTTTTTGTTCAGGCTGAAGCAGCATCTGTAAGGATATGTACACACCCCGTGTTGAAGCCATTTTGCAGACCTTACCTTACCTTATTGATTCACAATTATGTTGAGACATCATGCATTTTCTGATGTGAATTATGCTGATCATGTGTTGGAATATACTGTGTTGAGGTTTCTGTTTGTTGGTGTTATCATGATAATCATGATGAGCGGATGTCGGATAGTGTGACGTGATATGCCCTTTGATTTAGGACAGGTGCACAGGTGTTCACGGGAGCAGAAGGGCAAACTATTTTAAAATGCACAACAGGAAAGCCTTTGTCTGAAGCCGAATTTATTTATGATCATATCAGTCTGTTATTGTCTTCAATAAAGGCCCAATACGACACTGAGAGCCAAGTGCGCGTTGATTTACTGACCGCTCCTAACACCCCGGACACTGCCTATTCGAACCGCTACCTTCAGGCAGACGTTTCAGGACAATAAAATCCACCACCAACAGACTGAGAAACAGCTTCTACCCCTGAGCTGTGACCTCCATCCACCCCCCATAATGAACAATGTGGGGGATAATAAATTAGTATTTGAAGTCAAAATAAAGAAAATAAAAGTTTTCCTTAGCAATGAGTAAAAATAAATCTCGGTCACAGAATTCATAATCTCTATTTTTTAATGATCTTTTTTGGAATGCACTCTGCATGGCTCTGACTGAATAAATACACAACAGAGAACACAAGGGGGAGTTTGTGTTCATCAAGCCGTTCAGTGACCAACAAGCCCCCTCCCATCAAGTGAAACTGAAACTCTAAAATTAGAACCACTGACATCAAGTCACAGCTTGGTGATGCTTTCACTTTTTGGAGCAGTAGTACAGGAACAAACGTTCCTTTTCAAAAAGTTAGAATACTGTAAATATATAAAAGCTGCTGCTCTTCTGAGTGCACTCATCCCACTTTCATACAAGAGGAGGAGGTAGAAGTTCCTCTATTTACAGATGTAAAGCTTCCAGACCAGACAGGTACAAAACCTTCACTTCATCTGTCATACTGCAGTCACACAGTATAGATCTTAAACTGCCAGGCAAAGCAGGCCTACATGCTGTGTGCTCATGCAAATCTCTGGCTGAACTCAAACGCGTCAAAAGAAACCAGCACAGTTGGTAATGTGTTTTTGTATTGCTTGTGCTTCAGGTCAGTGTGTCTGCTGAAACCATGAACTTTTAGAAATCATTCAGCTTATATTTGAGGAAAGCTTGACAGTTTTTATACTGTGAGCAGCTGTACGTTTGTCTTCCACTTTCCTTTCAACTTGTTTGCACTCTCATGACATCCTATTCCTGTGTAACTCCACCCCAGCAGCTTTAATCAAATGATGCTGTTGCCACCATGTCTGACCTCACTCACATTAAGCTAAAGTAAACTCTTTATGTTGATGCAAGGCAGTGAGTCTCAGGGCCTTTTTTCAGAAAACTGATAACTCACTGACAGGCCAACCCCAGCTTATATCTACTGTATGCTGTACATTCCCTGATAACAGACATTTTGTTTACACTAATTGAGCAGCAGATACTCAGTTGTTGTATTCATTAATTCTTTTGAAAAATGTAGTTGGCTAAGTTGTTTATGTACTGTATGAGTGTGTTCATATTAATTACACAGTTTTGAATGATCTCGTGACGTGATGGTGTCATGCTGCTCATGACTACAGAGTAATAAAATGATAGCACCCTGTAGAGAGAGGTATTTGTACCTTAAATTACAGAAATCATTTTTTGATTGGCATGTTTCTTCATATGTCATGGACAATGTTAACTGCTCCTAGAAATATTATCATAGCATCCACGTCAACTTAAAATTATGTCACTGGGATAGATGTATCACTCACTACTGATTGGCTAGAGCAAAATGAAAGATAAAAAACATCCCAACAGCCAACATGAACATGTCATTTTGAGTAAAATATGAGTAAATGAGTAACATAAAAAACATTTTTGATGAAAAACCTAACCAAGTATTGACATGCCCAATTCCCCCCCAATCCATCCCCCCCCCCATCCCCCCACCCACACACACACACACACACACACACACACACACACACACACACACACTCTGCCCTCCCCTGGAGTCTACCATCCCATAAACATACCTGACGGTTTATGGTTTATTAAATATTTGCATTGTGTCAACATTACCTTTTTTGACAGTTGAACTGCCAGCTGCTGTTGTAGAGATGCTTGGCTGGGAGCAGATAAGGGTGTATTTCCATGGTTCAGTACTGCAGCTCTGTTCTTCCCCCACAACTATTCCTTCCACAAGCCAGTACTTGCCCACTCACAACCTCTCACACGTTATCTTGTAATCTCAGCGCTTGCAGTGTGATTTTAAAAACTTTCCAAACACTTCTCACATACCTAAGTAATTAATTAAAATTGTCCCAGTCTTACCGACCCACACTATATGGGACTAATGCAGTGAACCATCGTGTGCTTCCTCTTTCACATGTGTCAGTTACAGCGGTTGTCAAGGACACTGTGTTTTATAGTCTTTGTGTTTGATCAACAGCAGGTGATATCTTCCCAAAGCATCAATCTTCACATGAACAGTCTGGGGGAGGGAATTGGCTTCAACACATGAAAAGCTGGAGCTGACTTTGAAATAAGAAACGTAAGCAGTTTGAGAAATCCTAACCACACACTCTTCTTCACAAAGTTCAAACTTTAAACCTCCATGTCAAAACCATGTAATCTCACATCCAAACCAATCTTTGCCCTCAGACATCACACAAAAGTCTTCACAATACGGCCATAACACACTGATGAGATCAATTCAATACACTATCATAAAAATCTGAATAAGGATGCGTGTGGTTTTCCCCCAGAACAACCTCTTTAGGCTATATGATGAACACAATATGAAGACACAACATGTATACATTTTCACATTTTTTACATTATGTCCAATGTACTGTTGTAAAATAAACTGAAACTATGTGAATAAAATTGAGTTAGTGTGTGAGTGAGTAAAAATATAAAACTGATAAAAACACATTTTCATGTATTTACCTGTACAAACTATTGGGGGAAAACCGGTTTGTAGATAAAGAAAGATATCATATTTATTTTTATATATAAAATACATAAATATATATTTTTAAATGTTTTTCATCTAGGAAGTCTTGTAAATGCCTTATTATTTTATTATATGTACATGTAAAACTGGCTATTGTGATTTCCAACATACTAGTACTGTAACAAAAATAGAATTCTATAGAATTAATTCTATCAATTAATGATGTTTAGTTTTATTATCTCTTTAGGGGAAGAGTGATATAAAACACCTTTAAAACCTACACCAGTCAAAACATGAGAGACTAAACCCAGGACAAAAAAGACCACAAAGCTCCTGCTGCACTGCTTGCTGCTGATGGCAACAGAACTGAAGGTGACCTGATGAGTGTATCAACTTTATATCAGCTCAGATCTTCTTTCATCTGGTGGCTGAAGAGTAAGACGACAATGTTCAGAGACTCCAGTCACAAAATGAACCTGAATCAATTAGAGTGGAGTGGTTGTGGGTAGAGGTGGAGACTCGTCTACTTTTTTTCCGACCCCAGTCAAACTTAAACCCTTTCACACATTCTTACCTGAATGAAGTTAACTAAAAACACATCTGTCTCTAGTACCATGCTTAGTCCAAACCTTCATTAGCTTGTGAGACTATGACACAGCCTGTGTATTTACCTCAAAACCCTTCAAGTATGCATTAATTATTATTCAATGGTGACAAAATATATAGCTGCTTTCTTCCTCATCCTTGTTCTTTAAGGAGCTATTAAGACAACTCATCTAAGCAAAGAAAAAGCACATGACTCAACCACAGTCACACTGCCTCACAGTGGAGTAGGTTCTCTCATGTTGTCTTCAGTTTTTGTGGTCGAAGAGATGCTAGTTTCCACCTGTGACATTTGGAATCAATGACTATAGAGCCAAGGCGTTAAAGTAGTGAAGTTAATGACTGTTCCTAACCAGCTCTGACTTCATCAGTGGGTTGATGGTAGTACTGATATGGCAGAACATGGCATAATTCAGTGAGATAAAAAGTTACAAAGCATCAAATAGCAAAGCAATAGAAACAGCTAGTCCTGCTGACTTTAATTCACTACAGAACGTTCTTACTCTTCCTGACAGTCATTCATCACTCACTGAACGGCCGCCGATCTGCATCAGCACCATACCTCACCACAGAGATTATCCTTGTTAGAAGAATAGAACTGACTTCAACAAGCTTGTGTTCGGGTATTTGTTTAGCCTGACCACACAGACTTATTATAGACAGTTCTGCATGTAGGGTGAGAACCTGACAGAAAACCGTCTCTGTGGTCGGTCTCTGTAGAAATGAAAGCGAGCCACGTGTAGTTGTCGTGGGTTGAGGATGGCGTGCTTTAACTCGTATATATGTCAGGCTGTGGTAAACCAGAGGGCTTGAATGCTGGACAACGACAGTACATCTTGTTTTGTATCTAACCATTCACTCTGAGTTCAAACGTGACAGGAAGAGACGTCTGGTTTCCCTTCAGTAAGAGACAAGTGTCAACCAGAAGAATACACATCATGCTGCAGAAGGGAAAGACAGAGCACAGTGTGCACAGGATGGTGCTTCAGATGCTGCTGTGAACAGGAATGTGATATTTCAAAGCTTGATGGATGGACTGACTATTCATATAGAATTTTATCAAATCAAATCAGTTGTATTTATATAGCCCATGATCACAATCACATTGCCTCAGTGGGTTTTACTGTCCTCAGACCCAGGGGTAGCAGCAGCAGGGGAAAAAAGACAGACAGACAATAGATGCAACGTGCACAGAACAGAACAACGAACTCACAGATTTAGTTCATTTATCACTGAACTGTGCTTTTTGTACTGCTATTGTTACAGTCGTACAGTCATATGTGCGTATGCATAAGTGTGTGCCAGTGTAGGTGTGTATGTGTAAGTGTGTGCAGGTGTAGGTGTGTATGTGTACAGTAAAGACTGGTCTCGTCTGTTCTTCAAGTCTTTGCGTGTCTCTAGCATGTCCACACTGCTTGTGCAGGGTAGAAACAATGTTCAGGGACAGCTGGGTAAAAGGAGGGTATGGGACATGGATTGAGGGGTAATGGGAGATGAGACATAGGGTAAGGAGCATAGGCGAACATCAGGTTTGCACCTGGTCCCCAAGACTGGTATGATGGTTGTCCAAAATGGTCATATGTGAGCATTTCTCGAGGTCTCTGTGCTCGAGCTGACCTCCTCACAGGTTGCACTTCCTCCTCGGACAGTTCCATTGCAGGCTCATCATTGTCCTCCTGCTCTCTTGAATCAGCCTCCTCCACAGTGTCATCAGTTATGAGTTCTCCTTGCACTTCCTGAGCTGGTGGTGGAACAGCTGCCAGCTGGTCTGGTGTCTGCACTGGATCTGGGACGGTGACAAGATCATGTTGTTGATGTTTTTGAGCCATATCTGTTACCTGCCTCAGTGGTTGAAACTCTGGGGCTATAGGTCGGAGCTCATCTGGTGGGTTAGACTGAGGACTTGCAGGTCTGACTCCCCTCCTACTATATACTGGAATTGTTCGAAGGCAATATGTGTATTCCTCCTCTTCCTCAGAGTGTTCAGACTCCTGCTCCACTGTCTCTCTGTTGTTTCTGTCGCAGTCTGTCTGTCTTTGTCTCTTTCTAGGTGCAGACTGACTCGGAGTGACTTCTAAGGGCAAATCATTAACAGGTAGCAGAAGGTTGCGATGCAGTACACGGAGAGTGTGTTCTCCTGTTTCTGGTTGACCTCTGTAAACAGGTCCGTCTCCCATCTTTTCAACCACTCGATGAACCTTTTTCTCCCAATAAGCTCTAAGTTTGCCCGGACCACCCCTCTCCGACAGATTCCTGACAAGCACACGATCTCCGGGCTGCAGTGTAATACCTTTCACATGATGATCATAATACTTCTTTCCCTTAGCCGAACGCTTCCCACTGTTTTCTGAGGCAATTTTGTATGCTTCCTGCATGCGTGAAGCCCATTTCTGTGCATACTCTTGCCTGGACCGTGGCTCCTCATCAGGTTTCAAGTCAAAGAGCAGATCTACAGGTAAACATGGAGCTCTACCATAAAGAAGAAAAAATGGTGAATAGCCTGTTCCCTCATGTCTTGTACAGTTGTACGCGTGGACAATGTGAGGTAGGTGATCCTTCCACTCTGTTTTTTTCTCCTCCTGCAGAGTGCGGAGCATCTGTAGAAGTGTCCTGTTCAGGCACTCGACAGGATTCCCCTGCGGATGGTAGGGAGTGGTTCGTGAGTGGGAAATTCCTGCGAGCTGCTGGAGTCTCTGGAAGAGACTGTTTTCAAACTCCCGGCCCTGATTGTGATGTAGCTTGTCAGGTTACCCGAAGCGAGGGATAAAGTCATAGAAGATTTTCTCAGCTGCTGTTCTGCCAGATTTGTTTTTTGTGGCATACGCTTGACCAAACCGAGTAAAGTGATCTACCAGGACTAAAATGTACTCATAACCGCCTTTACTCTGTTCAAGATGTAAATAATCAATTGAGATGAGCTCAAATGGGGCACTGGTTGTTATAGAACCCATAGGTGCTCTCTCTGGTATGTTTGGATGTTTTTGTTTAATGCACTGACACTGGCAAATAACAATCTTCTATGTCCCGTTGCATAAAAGGCAAATAAAACCTCTCTCGTGCTAAGTGTATGACTTTATCAGCGCCCACATGCCCCATGTCATCATGCAGGTGTTTTAACACGGTGGCCTTCAGTTTACTGGGGAGAACCAACTGTTTCCTCTGTCCTGTCTGTCTGTACAAAATCCCTTTGTCAAGTCTGAGTCTGTTCCATTCATGTACCAGTCTGCGTGTTTCTCGTCCCATTTGTCTCTTTTCTTTATCCTGAGGACTCCATCCATTTTTCTTTAGGTTTATCACCTCACAAATAGGAGCATCCTCTTTCTGTGCAGCTCTGACACTTTCTGGGGTGATAACCGGGGTGCCTCCAAAGTGTGCGTCACTACCATCCGACTGCAGCTGTAATGCAGCCACCCATGGCACATCACCGTCTTTTACAGCTTTGTCTCCCTGCCAGATGGCGGAGACTACATCAGGGGACACTGTCTCTGTGAACTCTTTCAGGTGACCATCAAGATGCACTGGGTGTCTTGACAGGGTGTCAGCATCAGTGTTTGACTTGCCTGGACGATATTTGATGGTGAAATGAAAGTCGGCTAATTCACCCACCCAACGATGTCCGACTGCGTTCAACCTGGCTGAGCTCAAAACATATGTAAGGGGATTATTGTCCATGTATACTGTGAAAGTGGGGGTGTAATAGAGGTAATCTCTAAATTTATCACAGATTGCCCACTTTAAGGCCAGGAACTCAAGCTTGCTAGAATGGAGATGGTAATTTTTCTCAGCAGGCGTGAGTGTCCTGGAGCCATAAGCAATAACCCGGAGCTTGTTTCCCTGCTGTTGATAGAGCACAGCACCCAGACCTTCGTTCGAGGCATCTGTGTGGAGTACAAAAGGTAAGTCATAGTCTGGATAAGCCAAAATGGGTGGACTGGTTAACATATCCACCAGGCGTGATACTACAGCACTGTGATCTGGTGTCCAATGAACAGGTGTTTTGGATAAGAGCTGACCACTCTTAGTGTTTTTTGGCTTAACCTGGGTAGCTCTTTGGCTAGGCTCACTAGGACTCTCTATTAGCTGAAACAGGGGTCTTGCTATCCTAGAAAAGTCCTGTATGAATGTTCTGTAATAGCCTAAAAAACCTAAGAGGGCTCTGACCTCTCCCACATTCTTTGGCTCTTTCTCTTTCAAATGCTGAACTGCCTCAATGTCTTTAGGGTCAATCTGAACACCTTCACGAGTCACTAAGTGTCCTAAATACCTGACCTGGTTTTTAAACAGTTCACATTTTTTTGGACGTAATTTGATACCATGCTCTCGCAGGCGACAGAGCACCCGTCTCAGATCTTCAACATGGTCATGAAAAGTCTTGGAAAAAACAGAGAACGTCATCCAAATATGGAGAACAGCACTCGTCCCTTAACCCATCAAGAACTCCCTCCATCAGAATCAGAATCAGAATCAGAATTCCTTTATTTGTCCCGCAAATGGGGAAATTTCTTTGTCACAACAGCCAAAGGACAGTATCACACTAAAACAGTAATAAAAGTAAAAAATAAACAATATAATAAGACATAAGAAATAGAATTTAACTGGTATATACATAATATCTACAATATGAAATCGGTATTTACAATATGACATAGTATTTATTATTTACAATATGGACAGTGTAAGTTTAAACAGTTGGTATTTTTATTTACAAACAATAAATAATAAATATGGATATTAAAAATTGTCCAATTTGTGCAAACCAGAAAGTGTGTGGATATGTGCAGAGTTTTTTATTGCACAGTGCACAGTGAGGTCTACTGGGAGCAGTGCTGGTTGTAGACTCTGACCGCAGCAGGAAGGAAGGACCTGCGATACCTCTCCTTCACACACTTGGGGTGTATCAGCCTGTCACTGAAGGAGCTGACCAGTGCTGTGATAGTGGCCTGTAGGGGGTGGGACTCCTTCACCAGCAGCGATGATAGCTTGGCCATCATCCTGCTGTCTCCCACCACCTGCACTGGGTCAAGAGGGCATCCCAGGATGGTGCTGGCCTTCTTGATAAGTTTATCAAGTCTCTTCCTATCTGCTGCCGAGATGCTG
The DNA here is from genome assembly GCF_965226575.1 of Pagrus pagrus. Taxonomy (NCBI): domain Eukaryota; kingdom Metazoa; phylum Chordata; class Actinopteri; order Spariformes; family Sparidae; genus Pagrus; species Pagrus pagrus. Next base: position 33,594,527 of record NC_140186.1, read on the forward strand.
CTGCTCCAGCAGACTATACCATAGAAAATGGCTGATGCCACCACAGAGTCATAGAAAGAAGTCAGGTAACAAAGTCCTGAATAAGTTCTCTGTAGGCTCCGTCATCCCCGTCCCTGATGAGGCCGACGATAGCAGAGTCGTCAGAGAACTTTTGTAGATGGCTGTGGGGTGTTTGGTGGGAGAAATCAGCAGTGTACAGGGTGAACAGGAAAGGGGCCAGGACTGTTCCCTGTGGGGCCCCTGTACTGCAGACAACCGTGTCCGACACGCAGTCCCGAGTCCTCACATAATGTGGCCGGTTGGTGAGGTAATCGAGGATCCAGGACGTGAGGTGTTGGTCCACCCCCGTGAGCTCCAGCTTGTCCCCCAACAGTGCAGGCTGTATGGTGTTGAAAGCACTGGAGAAATCAAAGAACATGATCCTCACAGTGCTTCCAGGCTTCTCCAGGTGAGACAGGGATCTGTCCAGGAGGAAGATGATGGCGTCGTCCACTCCGATGCCAGGCTGGTAGGCAAACTGGAGTGGGTCCATAAAAGGACCCACCAGAGGGCGGAGATGGACAAGGACCAGCCGCTCCAGGGTCTTCATCAGGTGTGAAGTGAGAGCAACTGGTCTGTAGCTGTTGAAGTCCTTTGGGTGAGGGATCTTTGGTACTGGTACAACGCAGGAGGTTTTCCACAGCAGTGGCACTTTTCCCAGCTTCAGGCTCATGTTAAAGATGTACTCCACAATCCTGCACAGCTGGTCTGCACAGGACTTGAGGAGCCTGGAGCTGATCCCATCTGGACCCGTGGACTTCTTCACCTTCATCTTCCTCAGTTGATTCCTCACCTGGATAGTGGAGAGGGACAGATTGGAGCAGGGGGGCTGAGTGTCGGGTGGGGGAGGTGGGTGAATGTCAGGGGGGGCAGTGGAGGGTGTCTGCGACATGAAAGCAGTGGAGAGGGAGGTAGAGGTGAGAATGGGGCAGGAAACAGGGGGGGTGGAAGAGGTGGTGGGGGGCAGCAGAGATGAATGGGCCGGGGGAGGGGTGGGTGTCTGATCAAACCTATTGAAAAATAGGTTCAGGTCGTTCACCCACGTCTGATCCCCGGCAGCCTGGGAGTCTGGTTTCCTCAGTCCTGAGATGGTTTTAAGGCTTTTCCAGACTCCACTGATGTTACTCTGCTGCAGCTGGACCTCCATCTTCCTCCTGCAGCTGTTCTTCCCCTCTCGGATCTTCTTCCTCAGCTCCTTCTGCACAGCCTTCAGCTCCTCCTTGTTTTCTGACCTAAAGGCCCTCTTTTTCTCCTTAAGGAGAGCCTTAATGTCAGGATTAATCCAGGGTTTGCTGTTTGAAAAACACCGTACAGTCCTGGTGGGTACAGTGTTTTCAACACAGAAGTTGATGTAGTCCGTTATGCATCCTGTTAAGCTGTCGATGTCCTCCCCATGAGCAACACACAGTTCTTCCCACACAGTCGAGTCAAAGCAGTCCTTCAGAGCCTCTTCAGACTCCTCGGTCCATGCTTTAACTGTGCGGGTTTCCACTGGTTGCCTGTTTACAAGGGGCTTGTATACAGGCAGGAGATGAACCAGGTTGTGGTCAGATCTTCCCAGGGGAGGGAGGGGGGATGAGTTGTATGCCTCCTTGCTGTTGGCATAGAATAAGTCCAGTGTTTTATTGTCTCTGGTGTGGCAGGTGACATACTGAGTGAATGTGGGCAGGGTGGAGGACAGAGAGGCATGATTGAAATCCCCAGAGATGAGGAAGAGGGCCTGTGGGTGCTGTGTCTGCAGTGAGCTTGTGACTGAGTGGAGAGCGTCACAAGCTGCATCAGCGTTAGCAGAGGGGGGGATATACACAGCGATGATGATCACCTGTGTAAACTCCCTCGGGAGGTAGTACGGCCTCATGCTAACTGCTAAAAGTTCAATGCCCTTACTGCAGACCTGCTCTTTAACAGTGATGTGCCCAGAGTTACACCATCTGTCATTAACAAACACAGCCAGCCCTCCTCCTTTCCTCTTATCGCTCTCTGCCGTCCTGTCTGCCCGCCGCATTTGAAAACCGTCCAGATTAGCGTCCGTGTCCGGGGTCTGCGCCGTTAGCCACGTCTCAGTAAACACCATGATGCTGCTCTCACGGTAGTCCCTCTGATGCCGGGTCAGCGCCGTTAGCTCGTCCATCTTGTTGGGGAGAGATCTTACATTCCCCATGATGATGGACGGGAGGATGGGTCGGTAGCGTCTCCTCCTGCTACGGCGAGCAGCTCCGGCACGGCACCCGCGTCTCCTCCTCTTCAACTCCCGCGGGACATCGGGCCGCTCGAGCGGCGGCACCGCAGCGCTACTGAGGGCCAACAGCTGATCCCTACTGTAAACATTAGGGCCGCGTACAGGCTCCCCGGGCACGGCGGAAAACAGCGAAAAAAGCAGAATTAAGACCAGAGCGATAAAAACAACTCTGGTCTCCATACTGCCCGGAGAAAGAGCTCCAAAGTCAAGTAAATAAAAAAAGTTAAAAAGTACTAAAAGTTATAAAAAAAGAAGAAAAAGCTCAAAGGTGAGCGAGAGCTGCTGTAACAGGCTGCCACTCACGCGGCGCCCCTCCTTTTGACCAGCCGCTGGGGCGTTTGTTAGACCAAATGGGAGGCGGGTCCACTCATAAAGCCCCCAGGGTGTGCTAAAGGCAGTCAGATGTCTGGAGCTCTCATCTACAAAGCCTTGATGGTATGCACTACCCTGGTCGAGTATGGAGAACCATGAGTATCCCCCCAGACTGTCTAACAGATCTTGGATGCGTGGAAGAGGGTGGCGGTCGGGGATGGTTTTCCGGTTCAAGCCTCTGAAATTAATACACAGACACAAACTTTTGTCCTTCTTCCTAACGCAGACCACTGGAGATGAGTAGGAAGACGTAAACTTTCTGATCCAGCCCTGGTCAAGCAGATTTTGGACGTAGTCCTTCACCTCTTTGTACAAGGGCTTAGGAACAGAGTTGTAGGACGTCTGTACTGGCGTGTCATCCTTCAGATGGATTTTCAGTTGCAGGTTTGGGATGCACCCAATGTCACAATCATCTTTGGCGAAGACATCTGATTCCTCATACAACATGTCTCTGACTTTGTTTGTTCATGTCTCTCCAGGTGCGACACATCAACAGGGGGGTGCCATCTCTGTCTTGTTGTGTCCTCTGTCTTGTTTTTCTCACTTGTCCCTCTTTGTCTGTCTGTGCTAACCTGAGCTGAGGATGTATTAACAGTGTTAGGGGACATGGGTTCTAACCCACCTGGAAAACAGTTCACTGGTTTAATTTCAGTAACTTCCTCTAATGTTCCTAAAACTGTTCTCTTTGGGAGGTAGATGTCATGTTTAGTGGGGTTTTGAACAGGTATCTTAACAATTTTTGTGGACCCACTTGGAACATCAACTAAGGCCTGAAACAAATCCAACCCCTCAGGACAGTTACTCACTACATCAGGTTGGAAGAGCATAACCCCACCCCCTGGCCATTCTCTGACTCTGCACCTCACCTCACAAATCTGCCTGGCAGGAATGGTGGAACCTGTCTTCCCTGTTCTGACACTGCACTCTACAGCTGTCTCACCTGGGATCAACATCTGGCAAGCAGAAACTAGGGCTTCTACAGCACTGTCATTTATACTTAAGGTTTCTTTTAATAAAGCAGAAATATCAACCTCACTTCTCTGTTCTTTGATTATCTCAACTAAAACATTGCTGCCTAAGAGAGGACAGTTGAGACAGTTCTGGCTGATTAGCATTGGCACTTGAATGGTGACACATCCACAGTGTTTGTTACCGATTTGGAGTTCAACATCTGCCCATCCATCAAAGGGGACATCTGTGCCATTTGCTACAGAAATCACCAGCGGCTCATCGAGAGGGAGGGATTCAAGTGGCTGGATTTCGACATGGGGGAGTGCTTCTTCCATCCAGCCTCTCCCAACCATCGTTACTTGAGCCCCTGAGTCAAGCAACATCTGGAGAGGAACACCATTGAGAGTACATGAGACCATACATCGCTTTCCTATGAGCTGTGCTAAGCGTTTCTTTGTTGGTGGTTGACACTGTGCTTTTGTTTTTACAGGACTTGCTGCCTTAGACATGCTGGGTTGGGCTGTGGGTTCCTTAGCTGTCACGGTCACTGGCTGCCCCTCTCCAGTGACCTCATCCCGTTTCCCGACGTCCTCCTTTGAAGACAGCCGACCGCCCGATGTCCAGCTTGGCCACATACGAAGCAGTGAGGGCAACTCATCTTGCCCTGCTGAACACAGTTGCTGCATCTGCCATGGGCTTCAGGTGTTGGTGGTACTGGCTGGGCTGTGGCTGAGTGTGTGTTCACAGGGGTGGCAGTGTCAGCAGGCCTCACCACTTGAGCCAGCTGTTTAGTCAGGGAGGACACCTGTGCAGTCAGTTCTTTAATAGCGGCACGGTTAGCCTGTAACTCAGTGTCAACTCTAGTCTGCTTAGTTGAGTCACTACAGTCAAGCTCGGTTTTTAGCTACTGTGCCAAGGCGTCTGAGTCTCTCCGTCTCCTCACTGGTAGACTTAGTGATTTGGTCCAAAAGAAAGTCATCACTAACCTGCAAGTCTGTGAGAAGAGATTTGACATCATAACGAACATGGTTATTTTTCTCATTCAGACCTTGATACAGAGTGTGGAGAAAGGTGTCCTGAACCAGCTTTTTGTCGTAGCTAAACTCTGCACCAGGTTGTTGTGACTCAAACAAAACACGCTGCTTTAAACCCATTATTCTGTATAGAAATTGCTGAGGACTCTCTTTGTCCTGTTGTTTAGCATTACTTAACTCTTGAAAAAGTTCAGAGCTGCTTTTGTCCCTGATTTGTGCGCGGAGAAACCGCTTTAGCTCATCAACAGTTAAATCACTTTTGTTTGTCAACATTTCTCTGAATGCACCTGGTTTGATTATTTTCATCACAGTGCGAATCACTTCTGACTCAGTAAAACCTTCCTGTATACCTTCTTCGATTTGTTTACAAAGGTTACTGAATGACATATCAGACCCAACATCAGAGATTTGTCCACCATGTAACTTAAATTCTCTGCGAGGGAGCAGAGCTGCAAAATCATTCACCTTGAATACCTGATCTCCCATGCTGGATGACAGACTTACTCTACCATGGGGAGATCCACCAACGCCTGCGGTGGAAGCCCTGGTGACTGTGGAAGTGTCAAAGTTCCTCACTGGCAGTCCACTGTCTTTTTGTGAAGGTGCTGGATGTGTCTGAATGTCTCTGTCTTGTGATGGGCTGTTAGTGTGTGCATCTCTGTCCAGTGGTGGAGGTGAAAGGGGAGGAATGTCTTTGTTCATCTGCAATGGCTGTGTGGGAACGTTGTGGTTGTGTGTGGTTGTAGTGGATTGTGTGACAGTGTCGTGATGGTCAGAATGAGGTGAAGTGGATAGCTGCTCCTGGTGGGGTGATGAATCCTCCACTGGCTGTCCTGTCTCCGGTGCAGTCTGGCGAGCTTCACTTCCACCGGGGTTTGTGGCCAGCAGGTCACTCAGCATGTTATTCAGGATAAGGAGTTGAGTCATACCTTCATCTTCCATAGCACTTAATTTCTCACTCCTGAGGTAGTCCACAATACAGTTCTGGTTCACTCAAATCTTTAACATTGTGAGTTTTGCTGCCATCGTCTATTGAACTCACAACTGCCAATAGCTGGTCTGTACTCAAATATGAAAGACTCTTCTGGATCTTGAAGATCAGCGTCCGCCGTGGGGTGACAGTGGCCATTATGGCGTTACTCTGGTGACTCCCGCTCTCTGGATGACGCTCTGGACTGCAGCAGCCTTCCCTGAAGCTTTGGGCACCGTTTCACGTCGTCGCGACACTCACTTCACCAGGCAGAAACGCTATTCATCCCGGACGAGCCCCCAAATGTTACCGGCGCCAGAGCTAGGGGTCTCTGGTCCGGCAGCATGAGCCACTCAGGCGGTGGGCACCGAGCGGCTGAGCTACCCGCAGATTCCACTGGATACGGTACAGCTACGGTATGGCTGCGTTACGGCTCCGGTACGATTGTGCTCCGTCGTCCTCGTCCGGCAACCCCCACCAGTTGCGTTGTTCAGCTGGAGAAACGAAACCGAGGAATTCCCGCGATAATTACATTATCACACACAAACGCAGTTATATGTATGTGCTATAAACACAACAACACGAAGTGTTCCCGACCGACGGATTAGAAGAAGAGCTTGTATTTGTCTCTTTTTTGAGGTTTTTGTGTTTGTGTCAACACGGAGTGTTTTATTTTGAAAATCAACCGGATTTCTTGTTGTTGTTTCGTGTCTGACTTCCTGTCTGCTCTGTGCTAAATCCGGCTGAATTGCTGCGTTGTGTTGCGGCGTCCGCCAGAATAGAAGTCCTGCGTATCTGCTCCGCAGGGCTGCGGACTGTCGGAGCTGGCACGCAGCAGACACGCTGCGCAGCGGACCTGGTGGAAGTTAACATATAGACTAGAGTGCTAACGCAGCCGTACCGTATCCAGTGGAATCTGCGGGTAGCGGTGTAACTGTGAATCCAAACACACAACACGAGAGCTGTTAGCTGATGCTACTACTACTCAGCGTATTTATTCTCTGCACATGCGCTTGAATGTTCACATTTCATACACACAACATTGCAACTACCATACTAACTACTCTCAGACTAGTATTAACAAACAATAACTAGTAGTCAGCACTAGTAGTAGTCCACTTTTGTGGACGGGAATGTGGGCCCGGTTATAAACCACGATGATAAAGTACATATTTCAACATCCTACAATGCTTAGCTCCACTTCATTGCTTCGCTTATATGTTGTTACATAACTTAACTGAACAGAACTGTACAAATAGTACATTTTACATACCTGTGAATCCAAACACACAACACGACAGCTGTTAGCTGATGCTACTGCTACTCAGCGTATTTATTCTCTGCACATGCGCAGTGCAAAGCAGAGCAGAGACTGTTTGCTTGGACCCACTGGCATTAGAGCGACCTCTACTGGTGCAAAGTGGCAATGCTTTCTGCAAAAGTTTATAAAGGTTCAAATATTAAAATGAAAAAGAGGGGGTGTCTGTTAACATAACTATATGTGGCTATTTCAGACCCACTACACTATCAGGTGTTTAACTGCAGAGAGCATGACACAGTGTCAGAAATCATCTCAAAGGCAGGAGACGTTAGAGCCAGTTTATATAGCACCATTCAGACACTAGGCAACTCACAGTGCTTTAAAAGAGCATAGAAATACATTCAAAACAAGACATTCAGAAAGTGTTCATTTTCATTTAAAATAGAATAAAACAAAAAGCAAAAATGAGCAAATAAGTCAGAGATGGATTCAGGCCCAAGACCATTTGGCTACAATACACTATAAATGTTACATTTGCTGTTTTGAGTTAAACATTCTATTGATCAATACATTGTTAGATGCTGAAAACACAGTGTAGCTAGAGATCATTTACAGCCATCCTATTAATAAGGCTTATCTCCCCATTGTTGACATCATGGCAAGTTAACACTAGAGAGAGTAGAGCAGAAGGGAGCAAGCAAAGGTATCAGGTGTCGGTTTTTATGAATCTAATACAGATGAACGTATGTTGTGCATCTTTCAGCTCTCTTCTCTGTAAGTCCTGTCAGTGACTGCAGGATGTCGAGCTGTCATTTTCAGGAAATGCCGTGAAGCCTTTGTTTGTACTTTGTCTTTACACCAACTCCTCAACTGCTGGGAGGTGAATGAAGTGAATGTTCAGACTAAAGATAAACCTGGTTTGGATTTTTGAAAACACAAACAAATGATGCAAGATGAGCACAGAAGCTGAGACAGTTGGTTTCTGCATTTACCTCGGTACTGTGCTCAGACTTCATATCAGCACCAGTTACTGTACAGATGGAGTCGTGATCTCCATTTCATGACATATTTACAGAAGTATTCATTTATTCAAGCAGCATCTGTAACTACTGTCCCTCCCTGTGTATTAATACAATACTCCATAACAACGTTTCATTTCCCATACATACTTCATAGAAAGTCAGTGAGAGACAGTAAACAGCCTCAGGAGCCTGTGACGCACTGAGAGCTGAACACACTCTGTCTCTGTCAGCCCGCCCCAACGGCTGCGTGCTGGTGGGTTCTCTCCGGCTCGGCTCGGCGTGTCTCGGTACGGTTTGAATAAATGTATTAATAAATACAAAAACAACATCAATACTTTGTCGTCCCGTTATGGTGCCTTTGAACGCAACGTAGGAGTGCCACTGGAAGAGCCTCCTGTTTAACTGTGTGATGGAGGTGAAGACGATCATCTTCTTCTTCATGGGTAAGCAGCCTCGCTCATTATGCTTCACTTCAGCTTTGATGACTTCTGTCGGCTTCTATAGGAACATTTGAGCTGTTCCTCATGAACAGACGCTACAAGTGAAGAACGCAGTACAGGCTGAAGACAACGTTTACACCAGCCTGCTGTCTTTGTGTTCAAGCGTTCTTCAGTATCCTGACGTGATGAGAGCCCCTCTGAGGCTGTGACCCAAAGGAAAGCTTTAGTTTAGAGTGAACTGAAGAGGCTGTGTTCATTATGTTTCTAATCAAAGTAAAAATGTTAGAGGTCAGAAACATGAGATCTTGGCCCAACAGAGACAAGTTAAAGGAAGGATGCCAGAGGAAGAGAAAACATATAAACTTATAATAAAAACTAAATCTGAAAGGGAACTAAAACTAAACTGGAATGAAAAACATAAAAAAAGTCCCAACATGACTCATGTCTCGCAGAGGTTTTTCTCCATAAACAGGAAATGCTGTAGGTCTCCAGATGCTGTCGTAAGCAGATGGCTTGTGGCCAGATATGAAAGACTGTGATATTAGGGAATACAGCATTGTAGCATTACATTAAAAAAACTAATACACTAAGTAAAAAGGAGCACAAGCTTTTGTTGTATTTGTCCTCAGCTATCAGCAACAAGCTGTAAATAATCCTGCAGGGTTTTTCCATCCAGCTGTTGACAGTGAAACAACACCTGGTTATAGTAGACGGCCTGTTCAGATGCAAACAAAGGAAGGTCATGAACCTCAATTATGACCCTGTGAATAAATAAAAGGGGGACGTGTGTCCTGTAAAGATGTCCTGAACAAAAGGAAGCTGCAGTTGCTGATGAGGCCGTAAAAGGAAATCGTGGCTCCAAAACCCCAGAGAGGGAAAATCCAACAAGCAGATTTTGGAGCTCAAAGCACCGATCATGTTCTGTGTAAGTTTACTGGAGTTTTCATGTGCTCAGATCACCAGACCTGTTGTCTTAGGCTCACAGATGTCTTCAGTTTAAAAAGGCTTTCTTTTGAGTTTCTCTGCTCATTTATATTGGCCAGTAAGAATGACCTGTTGCCCGTTGTAAACATGTGTTAAGCTCTTTTCACTTCAAAGCAGCACTCTGTAGTTTTGTTGAAGACATGTTAATGAGAAGAGAAAAATCTTCATTGGCTGATTTTTTTCTGCCTAAACAAACTGTCTTTGTTTTCATGACTAAATAAACTGAATAAATAAACTGACCTCAAAGGACAACACAATATACTGTTTGACTGTGTTTATATGTGGCGGACCCTCAGCCTTATAGGGCAAACGCTCTACAAGGTAAACTACCACGGTGTGCCGCAATTAGATTCCATCTGTGTGAAGCATCTTCATGAAGTGTACACCCATATGAAGTTAGGAGACAGGACAGGATCCTTCTGGAGGATATTCTAAAGTTAATTCTCCCTGGTCATCCTGGAGGTCAAGGTGCTGATGGGGAGGTAGTGGGTGCAGCAGTTTGTATGAAAGACAGTATGACAGCATCCAAAGTAAAATAAGAAAATATATAATTAAATAGTTCAAGGTACAAGCTATACAAATTGGATGGTTGAAAGAAACCGTGGGTAGTGATCGTCTCAAAGTCTGCTGCTTGTAATCCAAAACCTATGATTTGTTCTCTGATGCTGATGAAAGTCTTGTAGTCTCAAACCTCCATTAAACATTATTTGGCTGTGAAAACAACACAAACATACTGTATGTCATCACTTTAATTTGATATGGTGATCTTTTTAACCCACAGCTGCTCATTTACATATCCAGCAGACATACAGCAGCATTAGCATTGTTATGGTGCCATATTTCTGGCTACTGTGCGAACATAAGTCCAATATTCACTCTGCTTCAGCTCTTTCAGGTCTCTACCAACTCCTGAGGCTCTTTAACAGCTAAATGTTCCACTATGTTCAGCAGCTAGGCCTCTCAAAGGCAAAGACAGCCATAAGAATGAACCAAAACATAAAGTTTATTGTCAGAGAAGGTTCTAGACGCTACAATGCTGCATATTTTTGTGTCAGGTGGTCATTCTGCATGCATCATCCCAACAAGAGACTACTTTCACAAACTAGTAGTCTTTTGGTCCATTGTTAATATAGAAATATTGATCATAGCTGCTATAAACTTGATCTGCAAAGGAGGAATTAAAGCTGCATTTTCCAGTTGCATTTCTCCAGGCATGTTTTGTGCTTCACTGCCCAGTGTCTGACAGAGACAAACATGATGCAAACATCTTGCAGCCCCTGTTGAGCTGCACAGAGCAGTAAAAGTGTAACAGAACCTCACATTTTACCCCTCAAGAAAGATTGAACTCATTTGCTGCTTCTAAATATCTCTGAAGTGCATTTTTATAGAGGTTTAGTTTGTAACAAACAGTATCAGAGGGTGAGAACATGTATGGATCCCTGCTGAACTCTGTAGAATGATTGAAGAAAGTGATTCACTCCTGAGTGACGTGCCACAGATCTAATGTACATCTTAATGATTAAAAAGGTGACAATCAGCAAAAACACCTCAAGGGATTTGATTCACACGAGTATACAGCATTTCATAAGGCTGCAGTAGTGACACTAATATTCACTGTCAGTGGACCAGCTGCCCATTGTAAATCTCTGTTAACTGTTTATCTCTTTATTTTACAGTAATAAAATCATCTGATTCTGAGGAAGTGAAGAAGAACCTGACCGCCACTGAGGGAGGATCCATCACACTACCTGACCCTGTGACGGGACAAGGATTTCTCTTATTTGAAAGAAATGCGATTGCTATGGTGAACGAGGACAAAAGCACTACATATGAGGAAAAATACAAGGACAGACTTCTGTGGAACAACAACACTGGACTCTTTACAATCACAGGACTGCAGAGGATCGACTCAGGGATTTATACTATTGACCCTAAAGCTGGAGGACGTCGTGCTGGATATAAACTCACAGTGTATGGTAAGTCACATTTCCTTTGCCGTATACTGACCAGTCTGTTGGTGGTAACATTGTTCTGACAGCATCCTAGCCCCGTCTGTGACCTCAGCAGTCCATATGTTGCTCCCTGGAATAGGTGAATATTATAAATCATCAAACATCATTTTTACTGATAGTGGCCTGTATCTTCAGGTGTATTTGCATGAGCTCACAGTCACAGACGTCTGCTCTCTGCCCAGAATGTTTAACATTGTTGGCAGGGGGGAAATTCAACGAAAATACACTTTTGCACAGACTGCAGCTGAGTTACTGTACGACAAGTGAAGACATCAAGCAAAGACACTCAGGCTGTGGAAATATTGATCCCAGAGCACCGTGAGATCGAACCACAGGGTGAAGTACAGTGTAGAGCTCACAAAGGGGTCTAACAGCACCCATGACAGCTTGATGCTGACACTGTCAGTTCAGCTTGTTGGGGCGTTACACACCATTTAAAATGAAAATTCATAATCAGAGGTAATTATTGACCATGGCTTCTTTCTTCAGAGAGCAAAGAGCATCACATAAACAAAGTCAAGTTTAAATCCCACAATGAACACATTACTGTGTGGGTCCCTACAAGCTCATCAAGTCAACACATAAAGAAACCATCAAACTCATGAAGAAACTCTCCGGGTCCACTGGTTGGGGCAGAACTTGCTGATGTGAGAGTCAGAAATAAAGACAGGATTAGAGCTCGACCAATCTTAGGGAGTAAAAACTTCTGATATGTTTAATGTATATTGGTTGAATTGTACACACTTTTTTAGGTGACAGGTCAAATGTAGTTATCAAACACTCGTGACAAAGATATATACCAGAGGCAGGATACTTTATCATCTAAGATGACAGCTGTGCACTGAAACAGTAAACCACAATGGAAATGTAATAATTATGAATCACCAAAGCATCATATCTGCAATGTGTTGTTAAAACCAACAAGTTTTCATATTGACCGATACTGACAACATATACGCATGTACTGATACATCTGATAGGTCAATATCAGCTGATAATATTCACAGAAGTGCACAGCTGTGTGCCACCTGAACAAATGAATGAAATCAGAAGTATCTGGTTAATCAGTCTGATTGAATTCCAATGAAAAAGAGTCATTCCCACACACACTTATCACCTCGGCACTAATTTATTACAAAAGATGGACGCCTCCTGTAAGGACACTCCCACACAGGGTTCAAAGCCTGCAACTCCCCTCCAGTTAGAACTGAAGAAGCCTCTTGGATGAGAGCTGAAAGTCCAGTTGTCTACGATACAGCATTTAGAATCACCCTGAAAATGTTTCCCTGTTGACTTTAACTGGGAGAAACACAAAAAGACGGTCAGTAACATTGTGAACAGAGAGTGGGAGCAGAGTACGAGGCTCTGCATTCAGACATATTGTCTCATTTTAATCTCTTTCTTCTCTTTCTCCTCCAGAGTCTGTCCCGACTCCTGCAGTGAACAAAGTGAATGTGAGTGCTGAGAGCTGCACCCTGCTGTGTTCTGTGGAGAGAGCTGAAGAGACGACCCTGCTGTGGTACAAAGACGAGGTGATAGTGAACCAGAGCAGCTCTGCTCTCTCTCTGCCTCTCACTGTACACAAGCAGGACTTCAGCTCCTCTTACAGATGTGTGGCTGCCAACCCTGCTGAGGAAAAGACTCTTCCTGTTAATGCTATCATATCCTGCGGGGGACAAAACATCACAGAGGACGGTGAAAGACATCGTAAGACTAATTCAGACACTGATTTTTAACGGCAAGGACAACACCATGAATGAGATGTACATGATAGTTTATTGAGGTGGAATATGAGTGTGATGTTGATGAAGTGTTGAGCAGCTGCGGTGTGGGGGAGGCTTGGTTAGGGATCAGCAGCAGCTCCCGGGCTGGCAGACCCCTATAACAAAGAGAGAGACAGAGAGAGACAGACAGGAGAAGGGGAGGGAGGGTGAGGCATGAAGCACGGTGAGGTTTATATCGGCACATGACGGGAAGGGGAGTGATTGTGGTGCGGTCCTGCTCAGGAACTTCAGCTTAAACTTTTATCTCCATTCAAAGATAAACATCTTATATTTTAAAGACACTCGTCTTCCACATGTTGTCCAGTGTAATTTGCTGATGTTGGATGTTTTGTTCCACAGATGTCATCATTGGAATCTTAATCCCCATTGTGTTTGCTGTCACTGTTCTTCTTGTTGCTTGTACCATCAAGTGGAAGTGTTTCGACCAAAAACCCCAACACACACAAGGCAGGTATTTGTTTTCTTAATGTCACTGCTGGATGAGTTTGTCTCAGTGTAATGTGTGCATGTGTCTACAGATTTGAATATTTCTAGGACTAAAGCTTCATTTCAACCTGTCATACTCAATCCGGACATCCTTTGTATTTCTCTGTTCGGTTCTTGTTCGTGTGAATCTGTTTTGAAGTGCAACACAGCAGTAGAAGTTCAGAGGCTGTTCATGGCGGTTCTCTTCTGGTTGAGTGTGTGAGTGTCAGCTCATGAATATGTAATGTGAGTGTGGTGTGACACGTTTTGTTTGTAGAAACGGTGTGTAGCCTGTGACATGTACAAATGTCAACGCATCAGTGGTTCACATAAAACATGAACTACCAACATTTTGTCCTTATTCTAAATAGTTTGAGGACCAAAAAACTTTGTTACAGTTAGGAAACCTTCGTTATCACAGTTTAAAGAACTACTTGGTTAAACTTAGAGAAAGCCTCATGAAAGGTGATGGCAGGAAACAGAATGCAAACAGAGACCACCTGTGTCACAGTCGTTGCCAGGTGAACATAAATAGAGATCATAAATGCATTTGAACAAACAACCCATGTTTTCATTTATCTAGTGAGGACAGGCCAAAGTAGCATGAGCAACAGAGCGTGCAGCTGCAGGACAGCTTCCTGCCCTCTGAGAATCACACAGCATCTCAGACAGATATTCATCACATAGGAAGCTAAAGCTGATTGACTGAGAAATATTTCTAATGTTATTTTTAAATACCAATCTCAGAGTCAGTAACCGGTAACTGTTGATTATTGATGTTCTGTGTGGTCATTTAGACTGTTACAGGCTGGACACACTGGATGCTTGTGTAGTGTGTGGCGGCTGCGTTGCTGAGCTTCACTCACGTGTTTGTGTTGCTGCTGCAGCGCGGCTCCTGCCTGCCCTGTCTGTTTACATGGAGTTTGATGATTTTCCTTTACCTCTGCTTAAAGAGCGAAAAGCAGGAGGGGGAAAGAGAGAGAGGGAGATAAAGACAAAGAGAGTGCACAGGAAAGAAACTGCTTTTCACCTGTTGTGTGTATTCTCTTCATGTCTGTTACACATTGTACAGATAAAGACATTCAGACTGTAGTGGAACCCTGGTATGATGTCCATACGACTGTCTACAGGTCGTTTTCAGGTCTATTTTTGCTGAGAACTGCGTTCATGTTGAGGTAGAAATATTCGAGACTCTGACTCTCTAGATGAAGTGCCGCTGCAGCTTGACATTGGGCTCAGGAGTCGCGACTCACGTTGCCAGTGTGGCTGCTCTAACCCGTTACCATGGACACTGACACCAAGCACGCACGCTGCACGGACATCCAGTGTGTCCAGCCTGTTAGAATAACACAATGCATTATATTCTGTCGTCATTACAACTACAACATTTATTAAAAATGAATCATAAGTTTTCCTTCGATGAAATGCTCGACACAGTAGTGTCGTAGACTTTACTTAAAGAGTCACCTTGTTCCAGTCATTGAAATGAGATGGCTGCGTCTCTCACACAGTAAAAATATCAGTGTGAACACGTCTTACTGATTAGAGTTAGGATCTGTTCAGTGTTATTGACGGGTGAGGGATATAAATGCAGCCTGTGATGAGGTTTATTTAAACTAAAGGCTGGGGGAACACAGAGCTTCTTGTTTTACAGACTTTACAGTATCCTGTAAATCATCTGTCACAGTGCTGCTTCCCAAATTACAATGTTCTCTGTGTAAGCGTGATGACTGTGACACCACTGTGCTAAATACTAATGTCAGCTCTGTAACAGTTTGTCAGATGTAATGTAGGTGCTAAGTCAATACATCATAACAATGTTATGTGTTAAAAACTTGTATGTTGAAGTAAACATGTATGTAACGCTGTGACCCTCCTCCTTACTGAAGTTACTGAAGTTACATAGAGCAGAAACAAGTGGCAGAGACACCATTCACCCTGTTACACACTGTACCAACAACATGACAGTGACACTGTTATTTTAAGGTCAGAAAGTTGCATCATGTTGCTTTCAGGGAAGTTTTTATTTAGATGTTTTTGTCTTTTTTAAATGTAGAGAACTGTGTCACCATGGTTATAAAAAGTGCTATATAAATAAAGTTTTGATTAAATGCAAGTTAAGATGTGTATCTCTAACTCTTCTCTCTGTGTAGATTCAGTAAACAGAGAACCAGAAGTCCAGTACACTGACATACGGATATGTGAACACAGACACCAGGTTGGTAACACAAATACACACCCTGACTAATGTTTAATGGAAATGATGATCCTGCTCCTAGGCAGTGCTATTATTAGCATTGTTTGCTTAGTTATCCTCCCACAAAGTCAATTCAGTCATCATCTCCTCCCCACATGCTGATGTCAAAGGCAGGTGAAGTTTCATAGTTCACAAAACATTTCTGGAGCTTCACAGTAAAACATTCTCCTGAATGTAGATGGGAACTGTTTTAAGTCCCTTCAACATACTTTAATTGAGCATCTTTGCCAAAATGTGAACAAACGTAGGCTAAAAGAAACAGGACTCAAGTTTTCGGGCTTTTGGAGGATTTCAGGGGCGTTGTTTTCTCTGTGTTATCTAATAGGGCCCACTGTGACAGATGTTGCTGCTCTTAGCCAAAGCACTTGAGAGGCCAACTCTAACTTTATGCTACTTAGTTTAGATAGTTTGACCATCAAGAAGACATCACGCTGAAGTCTCTGTTGTATCTTGTTCTTACACTGGAGCCACAGTTCCACACAGATCAGATGGCTGAGTTTCAGTCAAAAGAACTCACACCATTGCTCACTCCCTTAGTTTTTGTTTCTGCAGGGAGGACAAGGAACAGATCCATCAGAACCTGTTGACTGCTCCAATCTAACAACAATCTACGATCAACTGGAGTCTCATCGCATGGTTCACACAGACACTGCTGATCAAACAATGGACGACCTGCAAACGTGAGCAGCTGGGTGATTCCAGGGTTGGGTTATATTACTGTGAAATATCAGGAGCCTAACTGTGCCGTGCTCTGATCATTACTATTTTCTTGATGAGTATCACTGAGGGTTATTTGTTAGAAGGTCTTTCAAGTGTTCTCTCATTAGTATCCACTTTATCAGTGTACATCATAGTCAGATCGGTTCACACTCTCAGGATTTGTGTTTGCGTTGTCCCCATCACTTTTTAAAAGCATCATTTCTTAAAAACAATCTGAAAAAGAAAGTTGATTAACAAATGGAAATATGAGCTGGTGCTTTCTGCAGTAGATGTGATAATGCATTGTTCATCTGACACAGTGTTGAAGTGGCAGATGTGATGCATATACACTCTGTTACTTAGTCGGTCAATGTTAGTGTGTTTCATGCTGTGTATTTTCTTATTGCCAGTTTTGTAGTAGCCTCGGCTCGGCCCTGTTATGCTTCTGTTTCCTTGCCCTTATTATCTACTCCGCCCTCACACTGATCCTCACATCACATTGCCCATCAGCACATCTGCAGAAATAGATATCGATTCTGAATATTTGAAAGTTTCAATACTCAAGCTGTACATTATCACTTTCTCTTATTTTTGATAGTGAGTTCACACACACACACACACACACACACACACACTAGACCGAAAAAAATAATGTTTCTAAGAAGTGTGAAATGTAATGTTTACTACAGTCCTTCTACGTTTCTCTGCTACTAGCCAAGAAAAGAAAAGTCACTTCTTCTCATCATGTTATGGTCTTCTTATTGTTGTCATTTTAAGTAAAAATCTTTATCTGCTCAATGTTGTGTCAGTTTTTTTCAATGGAATTTAAAGTTTTATCAAATATCAATATTTTTCTATGTATATTTTGAACACAATGTGTCTTTCTCTTCCTTCCCAGTCCCTGCAAAGTGTGAGACAGAATGTTTGTGTGAGGTCATACATTTGTGCAAGGATGTACATTGTTGTTTATTGTGTTAGTAGAATGTTCACATTGTGTAACCTTGTCACATGACTCCTTTTATAGACAGCACCTGGCTTTATTGCATTTTTGCGCTTTACTGAGGCTTCTCAGACCAAAAATGCGTTGTTCAATCAATCAGTCAATACTAGGGTCATGGTTCATCACGGCCCAGGACATGAAGGCTCTACAGCGGGTGACTCAAACCACCAGAACATCACTGGTACCATCTACAGAGCATCAGTGACATCAGTGAAGTGAGATGTCTGCACAGAGCCCAAAGATACTAAAAGACAACACCCACCCAGACACAGTCTGTTCACCCAAAGATACAGAAGTATCTGCTGCTGTACCACCAGACTACAGAGCAGCTTCTTTCTCCAGGCTGAGACTGCTGAACTCATCATCAACACTCCACAAAAAATATATATATTTTCGTGTGTAGCATAAAGGGACTATAAACTGCATTTTGTAAAAAAAAACAAAAAAAAAAACTATTTTGTAGACTTGCAATAAATGAGCCTTGAATCTCTCCTTGAAGAGCAATTGATTTTTTGCATTCACATTACTTCATTACTGGTCCTTATATGATGACTGAATGCTGATTATTGTCCCACTGATCCCTTCCTTCTCTCAGTGATATAATGTCCTATGATATATCCTATTTTGTTTCACTAAGGGTAGGTTAAATGTTTTTATCTTTAGCAATCAATGGTCAATTATTACATGAAATCATCCACAAATAGACTTTCACCATATAAATAGGAATTAGATTTTAGGTAAATGGCCAACACGGAAAAAAAACCTGACTGGAACATGAAGGGAAATATGATGCTGGTAGATATTTTCTTCTGTTTTTTTTGGAAAACCATGATCAAAGATTACAAAACCATTAATGTCACTGTTTTAACAACGAAAAGCACATCTTTAAATCTTCATACAAGAAGTTGCTGAAGATTTAAAAAAGAAATATCCTGAAATACTATACACATTGTTATTTCATCTTCATGAATGCAGTGACCGTTAATTAAAAAGAAACTGTGCTTTGTTATTTCATTCTTTTTATTAAGTGTCTCTACTGTAAATTTCCAAAGATTTGTTTTGATTTAGACAGTTTAAATCTTCCATAGCTGCTGTCAATGGGAAGCTAGAAGATAAAATCACCCTCTCACAGTCCACAGGAAGGGCATGGAAAGGCCAGCAACAGCACAATAACAGGAAATTACGCCTGTGGTTAGAGCTCAGCCACTCACAGAATGTTAAACCCTCCACTAGGATGATAGATTTTCATTATTATCTTATCCAAGAAGCTCCATCAGTTCTACCTCTATCTCCCTCCTGCCCCCTAGTGGCTCTCCGTGAGCACTACACCCATTCACTGTTGGGCTGTCATATTCCCTCCGAGTTCATCGGTGTCAAATGTAACATGCAGTGCTTTGAAGTGCTTTTATTTGGAAATTACAACAAAGACTATTAAATATACATAACCTCTGCCACTAGGGGGCTCTCTGTCAAAGCAAAACAAAAGATATTTACCAAGTGTTGTGTGGGGGCAAGCCACCTCTCAGGCATGGCCAGAGAGTCGGCTGCAGAGCCAGACCTCCTGGAGGAATAAACACCTGGAGTCACATCAGATTCTGCTCTGATCGACAGGAGAGCGCTCATAGATTACTTTTTATTTTTTGAGATTAAAAAGTGGATTTATCTTCACTCCTGGTTATCAACCTGACTGCAGCAGTGATCCGTGGAGGTGACCTCCATTGTTGGGTGTTTCTGTTCTGTAATGTTCACTGCTGACTGGAGCTGGAGGGGAAATGTACTTTACTTCATGAACGTTATGTTACAGAGAGGAGAGGGGAAAAGAAGAGAGAGAACCAGAGTCTCTGCTGAGGGTTGCATTCACTCAGAGGTTGACCTGAATTGAGCACACAGACACCCTTGGTGTGTGCTGTTGCTTGCTAATGTTAGCTTATGGCTAATGCACAGTGAAGCATTCTGGCTCTTTGTGGCAGATAAACACTGCTTGAGTCGCACGAATAAACGCAAGTGATCCTGTGGTTAAACTTGCTTCACTTGTAGTAAACACACAGTTAGACAACCATAAAACACTCCTGATAAAAATCTATATGATGTGACTCAAGGCACAAATGTTTACAGAAGAGGTAATGTTTCAAAGTTTTATTCATGTGAGGTCTCATTTGCCTTGACTAAACTTTTGGATTTCCCTGAGTTTGAATATTGTGCTAATGTAAGAACACAACTCACCAACATATAGGAACAAAGGTCTCGTTTTTAGACATTTTAATTCTGAATTCAGAATTCTGACATTCTATAATGTAGTGTGTTTGGGGATAGGTGGGTGGAGTTTCCCAGCATGCTTGAGACAATGTGTTTAAGCCATAAGCCGAAGCAAACTGTGTTTAAATGTGTTCTAGATAATAATATTTAGTAATTAGTGTTAATGTTCTTGACAAATGATTCTAATAAACTATGGTTATTGTTGTGGTAAGTCATTTTAGCACCATAAGGTAATTCACTCACATGATTAATCACTCCTCACCTGTGTTGACATAGAAGAAATAGTTCAAGTGTGTCTTGGAAGAAATAGCAACAATGTCTGAATTTAAAAGGAGCTTATGTCAGGATAAATTATATTATATGTTGATATATTACAATTATGTCTAAGGCTGATTAGCAGAAACAGATAATGAAAAAATGAATAAAACAAAACATGGCGTGATGGTATTTTAAACTCTTTTACAAAAAACAACTTTTGCATTTCCTCCACACCTGGTCTACGCACTTGTCTCAATCCCTGCAGTACTGTCAAGGAATCACAGCTAACAAAGTGGATCTGCTAATTCACTTACAATCATGTTTCATTCATTATAACTTCACAAGAAAAGCCCTCTGTTATTTAGTCATTTAAAAGCTTCTATTATGAAGCAGCATTGCAGGAAACGTTGTGTTTTCAGCAGCAGTAACTAAACATGACTCCTGAACCAGCTGAAAGTGAACACCATGAAACAGTAAAACACAGCAGATGTTGGAGAGAACAAACAGGACAAGAGAAAGTAAAGAGATTCAGTTAGAAGCTACAAAAGTACTGAGAGCTGAACACACTGACTTTTAGAAACATCTTTCTCTCAGGTTTCCTGCACAGATAAAGGTTGAGTATCGATTTGAGGGGGAGACGGGTGCTTGTTACGGGTGGGTTGCAGTCATGAGACGTCACTACAGGCCACTTGGAGGCAGGGCCGTGTTTGGCCCTACTCTGGAGCAGGTCCATCTCCAGCACGGCGCGGCTCAACTTAGCGCAGTAAAACTGGTGATGGAAAAGCAAATCAACGCAGCTCAGTTTGACCCGGCGCGGCCAAAACTGCTGCTGAAAAAACGGCATAAGAATCCTATATATCTGTAATACAAGCTTTTTTGTGCTCTTCATGCCATAAGTGCTTGTATTTGTGTACATATTGAACATGAAAAATGTTGTTACCTTGTTACTTTTTTTGTTTTGTTTTGTTTTGCTTTGCGAATGTAATTTTTACCCAGAGTGAGTAATAAAATGTTTATGGTCTCTGTTTGTTGTATGGTTGTACAAACCAAAGTCTCCGTAGCTCAACTGGTAGACTGTGTGCCCCATGAACTGAGGTTGAGCCCTTACAGCAGCAGCCTGGGTTTGATACTAAGCCAGGCCTCTTTGCTGCATGTCATGTACTATCTTCGAAAGGCAAAAGCCAAAACAATAATCCTAAAAACAAAAAGTAATTGACAAAATGAACCTTTGATCAGTGGCTACACTAGCTGAAAGGTCAGAGGATGTCCAGTTAATCCTGGACACAATTAATGTGTGCAGCAAATTTCATAGGAATCCATTCAATCGTTGTCAAGATATTTCAGCAAGAAGCAAAAGTGTCAACCTAATGGCAGCTCAAGAGGAAACGCCAAGGAATCACCATGATCCCTGTTCCAAATTCTGTGCCAGTCCATCCAGTATACAGACCCTTTCCAAAAAATTAGAATATCATGGAAAAGTTTATTTATTTCCATAATTCCATTCAAAAAGTTAAACTTTCATAGATTATAGATTCAGGGCCCACAATTTAAACGATTTCAAGTATTTATTTGTTTATTTGTACATAATTTGGGCTTCCAGCTCATAAAACCCATGTAAACAGGAATTCAAAAAATTAGAATACTGTGAAGAAATCAGGCCAAATTTTGCAGGGCATGAATGTTTTAAACTCAGTGTCACACACTAATCATCTACTAAACTCAAAGCACCTGCACAGGTTTCCCCAGGTGTCATTAAATTGCTTCACTTTGGTTCAATTGTCTCAGTTCGGTTCAATATGGGGAAGACTGCAGACTTGACAACTGGCCAGAAGACCATCACTGATACCCTCCATAGGATGGGTAAGCCACAAAAGTTCATAGCTAAGGAGGCTGGCTGTTCACAGAGCGCTGTGTCCAAGCATATCAATGGAAAGTCTAGTGGAAGGGAAAAATGTGGCAGGAGAAGATGCACCAGCAGAAGAGATGACCGTGGGCTTCAGCCGATTATCAAACAGAGAAGATTCAAGAATCTGGCAGAGATCCAGAAAGAGTGGAATGAGGCGGGAGTCACAGCTTCAAAAACCACCACATTCAGACGCATCCGGGAGATGGGCTACAACTGTCGGGTTCCTCGGGTCAAGCCACTTCTGAGCCTGAGCCAACGTAGGAAGCGTCTCAACTGGGCCAAGGAGAAGAAGGACTGGACTGTTGGCCAGTGGTCCAAGGTCCTCTTTTCCGATGAAAGTAAAGTGTGCCTTTCATTCGGGAATCAAGGGCCAAGGGTTTGGAGGAAGACGGGTGAGGAACAGAACCCAAGCTGCTTGAGGTCCAGTGTGAAATATCCACAGTCGGTCATGATTTGGGGTGCAATGTCCGGTGCAGGTGTTGGTAAACTCTGCTTTCTTAAATCCAAGGTCACTGCAACAGTCTACCAGAATGTTTTAGAGGACTTCATGATTCCTTCTGCTGAGGATCTGTATGGAGATGCAGATTTCATCTTCCAGCAGGACCTGGCCCCTGCCCATACCGCCAGAAGCACCAAAACCTGGTTTGATGTCCATGCCATCACAGTGCTTGACTAGTTGGACCTAAACCCCATTGAGAATCTATGGGGTATTATCAAGAGGAGAATGAGGGGCACCAGACCCAAAAACAAAGAGCTGACAGCAGGCATCAAGGAAATCTGGGCTTCCATAACTCCCAGGCAATGCCACAGGCTGATTGCCTCAATACCATGGCGCATCGAGGCAGTGATTAAGGCAAAGGGATTCCCAACCAAGTATTGAAGATTGACATATCGTTTTGAAAGTACCATATTTTGATTGATTTGATGTGATCCTAATTTCTTTCTTTTTTTTCTGCAAAATGAGAAGTAAATGGTGATTTCTTCACAGTATTCTAATTTTTTGAATTCCTGTTTTTGTGGGTTTTATGAGCTGGAAGCCCAAATTATGTACAAATAAATACTTGAAATCGTTTAAATTGTGGGCCCTGAATCTATAATCTATGAAAGTTTAACTTTTTGAATAGAATTATGGAAATAAATAAACTTTTCCATGATATTCTAATTTTTTGGAAAGGGTCTGTACGGTTCAATGGTCAAAAGTAAATTCATTATCTACTCACACCCACACCAACAGCAAAACAGCACTGCAGCATTCTCCTGAACAACTGAAGTAACTGCAGACTACACCAGATGAATTTCATTACTACCTTTATTGACAATGAGTGTAACAGTCCATATAATAGTGGTTAGACATTTCTCTCTGGACCACAGTGTTACAGGAATTGTTAGGGGGTCAACAAGGTCAAAGTCTATAGGAGTCATCCTCTGTGGACCATGGATGTCTGTATAACAGTTCATTGCACGTAGTTGCTGAGACATTTCGGCCTGGTGCTGGTCCAACAAACTGACTTTGCATGCACTTTGCAAGCATGGATAAAAACTCTATGCAACTTACAACTTCCAAACACTCTTAATATGAATTGAATCAGATTATATTCATCATATTCTTCATATTATCATTAATGTTCTTATATGCTCAAAATCATAATCATCTATAATGGTCAGAATCCTCCACTGGGGTTGTACAATGTCCTTTCTTTTTAAATATCATCTCAAAATTACCAAATTTACCAGGACTGAAGGGGCATTTCAGGTCGTTTCTCACATACCCACAACAGGACGTGAGCACAGCTCTCACTACTCCATGACCAAAACAGCTGTGTAGAGACTCCAGCGTAGAAGCTGTTAAAAGCTGCACATCTCTGAGTTGTCAAGGAGTGAAATGATGGGTGTCCATATTGCCAGTGCCTACAACCACAGTAATTCAGATACCAGGGAAAGACAGAGAGAAAATGCAAGTCAAAAACCAGAAAATATGTCAGTCATTCATTGTACACCTATAACAATATTGATGAGGTTGTTTTAGTGTGAAATCATGGTTGATTCACTAATATCAGGGCTAAGAGAGATATATGCCTCTAAACAATGTTTTAGATGTAGAAAGTAACTATTCACTCATCAGTTAATGAGTTACTCTAATAGGGTGTTTTGATGCTGTTGTGTGTTTGATTTGATTTACATATGTGTTGCTCATGTATGTCTGTATTTTCACATGGGACATGGAAAAGCTTGAAATGTTATTCTTTAACACTCACGAGGTCCCAAGTGGTCTTTCGTCAGTCCATCTCCAGGTTCTTTGGGTGGATGACTGACTTAAACCAATCCAAAACTTCAAATTAGCTCCAAGCATATTCAGAAACACCTTAGGGGGAAAAAACACTATCACTTCACGTTCACACACACACATGGATTTGAATTGAAAACACACATAACCTCACCATCTCTTCTCTGCTGTTAATGATCACCAGGTCTGCTCCAATGTTTAAACAAGCCTGTCTGCTGTGTCTCCATGTGCTTGTTGTTGGAGACAGGAAGTAACAACTGCAACCAAACAGTTTCCATCCATCAGGGCATGTTCCTGAGGAAACACACGGGTCACCTCATGGAATGTGTGACGGAATGAAAACATTTAGCAGTACAGCAAGAGTCCTGTGAATGCAACACACCAAGGAAGCATGAAAAAACAAAAAGCCAGCTTTAATGACGTAAAACTGAAATCCAAAGAACAAACACTGGCATGCAACAAAAACAGAAGAAGCAGGGAAAATCCAAAAGATGGAGAGCAGTACAAAGAAAAAAGAAATAAACTGACATCAAGACAGAAAGGCAGGGGGAACAAAAGCAGGAACACTGAAGAGACTCAAGGAGGAAATGCAGGACAACTGAAAGAGAGAAAAACACAAACTAAACACACAGGGACTCATTAACTAATAACACACAGGTGAACACAGAAATCGAACTGGTAAACAATTCTTTAAACAATTCACAAATTATTTTAAATGTGTACTTTATTGTATCAAGCTATCCTCAATTAAATGCCTTCTTTTGTCACGTTGTTTTAATTTCTTATTTTCATAAAAGCCCTAATAGGGACGGGTGTTGCAGAATAGCATCTGCTATAAACACTGTGATACTTGCAGTGGACAGCTACTTCATTTTGTCTAAGTACTGTATATTGCATCTGTTCCTATCTAAATCATAAATAAATATATTAATGTGACAAATTCATGAAACTGCGCACTAAGCTCTCAGTAGAAGGCCATGTGATGCACTTCCTCATTTTGTTTAAATTGTGATAAAAATCCTGTAACACCTTATGCTAAAGAGTTATCATCCATATTGGGCTGAGCCACACACACAGGTTTTTTGTTCTTTAGTAATTTTAGATAAAGTGATCAATCAAAATGGAGCATTTGAAGTATTTCAGCTTTAATATTTTGCCTGCTATGACTTCCTCAAACTGTAAGACCCCATCAAATGTAATCTTCATTTCATCGTCCTGCTGTATGAGGTGAATCCTCACCCATATTCTCCTTCACTTTGTTTAGCTCAAGTAAAGTACTGTTGAAACTGGTCTGAAGCCGTTCTCTCTCATCGGTCAGGTTCTGATATCTGACCAGGAGCTGTTGTTTCTCTGCTGTGTGATTGGCCAGGTCTCTGGACAGCTGATTAAAGTCTCTGTTATCTGAAAAAGGAGAAAAAAAAAGAGCAGACATGCCTAAAGTGTTTCTCAGTCTAAGCTGCTCACCCATCTTCCTCTTTCTGTTCTCCCTTCCAACTTAATTCTCTGTGAATACTCACATAGAACACCAACTCCCACAAGTGCGGTCAGCAGGAGGAAACACAGCAGCCCCAGACAAACTGTAGACACTCTGAAAGGCAACCAGCTTTCAGTTTCTTCTCTGGCCACAGCATCCATTCTCACAGGCTTGGTTTCTGCAGGTGTGCAGTGATGATGAGTCAGAACACTGATCCCTCCTCATCAGAACTGTTACATAATAATTGTACATGCATTCTATTTCACTACATATATATATATATATATATATATATACATGTTTTTTATTACCATGCTATGTTGTAAGATTTTGAACTGTATTGAGGTGTCTCAGTTAAAAAAAAAGAAAATGCTGGATAAAACTGCAACAATCTGATGATTTTTCTCACAGTTTATCAAAAGGCCGTGGTGACGTCTTGAGATTGCTTGTTTTGGTGTCCGACCAACAATCCATGTGTAGTTAAGAAGACAAATACAGTTCTCAGTAGAGGTTCATCATTTAGAATCTGGAACTACACTATATTTATCTTTGCTTAAACAATTCTAAATTGAATCATCAAAAAGTTTAAACTCTCTGACTTTTGATTGACAATCAGCTCCACTCAACCAATTCAACACTGAAAGAAAGTCATTAAAAACTGTCCCTGAGAGGAATGTTTCCACATGTTTTTTTAAGTGCTGCAATGCATTTGTGTTTTCCTGTCCACAGGCTGGTTCAGTATTGTTTCAGTACAAGAAAACATCCCAAATATTTACCATAGTGAGTGCTTCCATCTTGTGTTTTCATTAGTTCTTTCAGACTCACCAGTGGCCTCTGGTCCTTGGTGTTTTCTCTTGTAGTCACCAAGCTCCTCTAAGTTGACGTATATCTGTTCTTCTGGCTCCATCAGGGATGCTGCTTCAGTCTGTTTATAGCCTGAACGTATCAGTATCAGTCAGTCTGTCTGATGGAGTGAAGCAAAAAGAGTTACACTGAGGTTTCTGTTACTCATATTTCAGGCAATGGATATATCTGTAACAATATGTAACGTCTTCACAAATGTAGCCTATTATGTACTACTTTAAACTTCTACACTAGGTGAAAAAATATCATTTCTCTTGTCAAGATCTCAAACTCTAGTCAAGTTTGAGATCCAGGGCCTTTCCAGGTTTCTTCTGGCTGCTCTGACTTCTTCCTATCACCCAGAGTTTATAGCTGAACTGGTAATACTATATTTATGAAACATGTCTGCCGTTTATCTGTTACCTGTGTCATCTGCAGGCTGTGTAGAAGCGTGTATCAGAATCAGAATCAGAATCAGAATACTTTATTAATCCCCGGGGGGAAATTGTTTTAGTTCCAGATGCTCCGTGCAAAGTAGAGATAAAATACAGCATGAATGGAACAAGAGATAAAGATATAAATGCAATAATAGAGTAGACAACAAATAAAATAAAATAAAATAAAATAAAATAAAATAGAATAATAAAGTAGACAATCTCAATCTCAAGTGTACAATGACCACTCCAAGTATGTACATATATACAGTGCAATAAAAAATATGGTATATGTGAAATATACATAGATACACATATATACTGTATATATATATATATATATATATAGCCATTTGAGTCCGATCAGAGGGAGGAATTGTAAAGTTTAATGGCCACAGGTAGGAATGACTTCCTGTGGCGCTCAGTGGTGCATTTCGGAGCAATTAGTCTCTCGCTGAAGGTGCTCCTCTGTTTGACCAGAGCGTTGTGGAGAGGGTGAAAGTCATACAGCAGTTTCGCCCGCAACTTGGACAGCATCCTCCTGTCTGACACTGCTGTCAAAGTGTCCAGCTCCACCCAGCACAACGTCACTGGCCTTCCTGACTAGCTTGTTGAGTCTGTTGGCACCTGCTACTCTCAGTCTGCTGCCCCAGCACACAACAGCAAACAGAATAGCACTGGCCACCACAGACTCATAAAACATCCTCAGCATAATCCAGGAGATGTTAAAGGAGCGGAGCCTCCTCAGAAAATAGAGGCGGCTCTGTCCCTTCTTGTAGAATACCTTTTGCTCAGTGTATGCTGGGATAGACTTCTAGCAAGCCTCCTGTGCCTCTGAACAGGATAATGGACGGATACAAACCTCTTGATCACATTTATGTGCAATAATCACTTAAATAAACATACATGTTTCACATACTAATCTGAAGTACTCATCCTCCGAAAAATGTGTTGCTTCCTGTTACTTTGCTTTGATGTTTCTGCAGAATGATGTCAGTGCAGTTTGTTTTCATGTTGATCTGTTGAAGAGGGAGCGTTTCTCTTTTCTGTCTCCCTTAAATCTCGGTATCGTACGTATGAGCAGGATTTTATGACATCACAACTAGTTTGGAGTCAATCGTACTTCAAGGAGAAAATCTTCATATCAGGTAAAACATTCATCCACTCTAGTTTTATATACTATGTACATATGTTTAGTGGTCCTTAATGGCCTTAAGATAATTGAATGATGAATGTAGTAATGTTAGTGGTGTAAGTAATACAAAGCAGTGTGCATGTGTTGTGTGTCATGTGATTTAACAGTTAATTACTGGGTAATAAAAACAGATAATTGAATGCCAGATTGTGGAAAAGCCCTTTGGCTGGTGTTTATCCTCCTCCAGCATGACATTTGTGTTATTATTTTACATTTACAGCTACAGACTTGATGGACTATTGTTAAATAGGTTTCCTTTAAATAACTTACCAACATTTATAACCTGACTTGGTGCCTCATTAGAATATGAGAAACCCTTGTGCATTAATCTTGCATTATTGCCAATAAGGAAGGCTAAAAACCATCTCAGTGGCTTTTTAGCAACAACCCAAAACTATTATGTGATTTGTGCAGCATCAGCAAATGATTCATTTAAAGAATGACCTACTTACTAACTTTTAAGACCAGATTATTTAAATTATAATGGGAAAGGTGGTGTTATTTGTCATGTTGAACTGTTTTCCTCTCCATGTAAAGGACAAACATGTTGGATATTATCTCCCACTTAATGCTGCCATCTGCTGTTTTCTGGAAGCTTTGGCTCTAAAACGGCATCTTGTTTGGTTCAGTGAAACAATCCTGTCCACCAACAACAGTGTCATGTGGTGGCAGTAAAAATATTAGTGCTCAGATATTGACACTCATGACCCCTCTCTCTGGTATCCTGTGGTTTCCTGGTTGGGTAGTTGAACTAGTGATTTAAAGAAAACCACATCAGCATGAAGAGTAGGTCCTGCAGCATTGGTTTTAATACAAGTTTACATGGCTGACATAATAAAGAAATCGACCTGACCTGTGACCACTGCTCAGTTACTTGGTCCACGTTAACAGGTTATATTATAAACAATGTCACAAAATGTACTGCATATACTGTATTCATAGGTCTATGTTGTGCCATTTAATTCTATTTAATAGTTTTTGAAGTCTGTATTAAAACAATAGTCGGGTGCCCATATGAACACAGAAATACATTTTTCTTTTTATAATCATTCCTGCAGTTTCATACTGCTGTTAAAAGATCCCTGCCTAATGCTCTGACACTCTGGTCGACTGGTAAGTGATGAGGGACAAACTCCTCAGTGCTTGTTCTGCGCAAAACATATAACAAAGTTTATCTGAAGTTAATGATAACTTTTTTGGGTTCTTTATTGTATTTGTACTATAAATACTTATATGAACTAAAGATAAACGAGATGTGACTCACTACACAAAGCAACGCAAATACACCCAAAGATATCAAAGGGATACCATCTCAGTAAACCTCAGTATGGCAAAATCTTTGACAGTGACAAAATTCAGATTTAGTTTGCTTTTTTCTCTTTTTCATGGTTTTGCTTAGGGGTGGACCAGGCTCGCTTTTTTTTGTTAGTTTTGTTTTTATCACATTACTAACACATCTGGTTTATTCAAAATAATTATAATTATTTGCATGGTTTCAGCCTGTCAATCTAAAGTCATTTTTATTATAATTGATTTAAAATAATAAAATCTGAAATAAAAATTTGTTAGACTTTATAATTTGTCATTTAAGATTAATTTGACAATCACTGTATGACATCTTTATGTTAACGTAAAGTTATTAAAAATCATTTCTTTTCTTTGATCTCAGTTGAGTCCGTGTTTGCTGACAGACTTCATTATCACATTCTATTATCGGTCTTAGTTGACTTATTTTGTATTTCCAAAGTTAAAATTACGATCTTTACAAGACCATTGCATTAAAATTACAATGATTTCAGTATGGAAAATAATATTAAAATGTCCAGAAATATTATATTCTGACAGTCCACCTCCAGGCAGGACTTAGATCTATCTCAATCCTTTCAAGTTCATTACAAATCACTCACCCTGATCCCCCAACAAAAAATCTTGACATTGCATAAAACGTCAATCAAATCAGAATGCAAACATTTGAAAACAAACTGTGTCGACTGACAACAGCTTTACAAAGTGTTCCTGAGCCCAGGTAGTAACCTCTCCCCATCATTGCTTGTGAACGACTGAGCCTTTTCGAGGATGCTCCACAACTTTTACAGTCTGTTGTTGCTCCCAACCCAACTTGTTTGAAATGTTTTGCTGCCATCAAATTTAGAATAAGAATATATTTACAAAAATCTCTGAAGTTGTTGAGGTCAAACATTAAATATATTGTCTTTGTACTGTTGTACAATGTTGTAAATATTTGCTAATTACCACATTCTGTTTCATCTATGTTTTATACAGTGTCCCAACTTATTTGGAGTGGGGGTTGCATCACTGTAAAGAGCACTTGCATTACAATATAAAGTATGTTATCAATACAAACCCCCACATCCAAAACTCTAGAACACATAATCCAGCATGATATGTGTATGAGAATAACTTGGAGTCCTCCGTGGTATCATCTTGAGGACGTTTTCTTTTAAGTCCACCGTCCACCAGCTCCTCAGCCTGCCGCAATATTTGGCTGCCAAGTAGAGCGCTCCAGCACAGAGAAGAACCTTGATGAAGCTGAATCCACCACCTCCATCCCCTTTCTTGACTTTTGCTTCAAAATCTAGAAACATAAATTCACAAAGCAGCATTAAAATGTGACCTGTCATTATTTTCCAGCATAAAATAAGATGGACTCTTACATTAAGGCTGATATAAATTCTGTGTTAAGGTGGTAGTGGATATGAATTATAGTTGACATGAGGGGAATTTTGTGTATGTTGCTCACAGCTGTACCAACCTTCCTTTGCAGACATTATGCCCCTGTTATGACATACCCAAACACCTTTACTGTCAACAGCTTTCATATGGACTATTTCTTCAGCATAAAGAGGTCCTGTGATGGCATGTTCTGTAGAGTATCCACAGCCAATGAGGCATTTTCATTCGAAAGATGCACAGACAAGTTATCTAAATGTTACTTTTCAACACTGTGAGCAGCACAAATAACATTGCTTTAAAGGCCAATGTACTGAGATGGTGGCAGAAGATCTGAAAGGCAGATACAACTAGAGCAGTGATTCTCCAAGTGTGGGCTGTGGCCACCTGGTGGGCAGGAAGGTACTGCAAGTGGGCTGCAAGTGCTCATTTACAATAAATAAATAAAAAGGTTTTAATTTTCAAATTTGAAATTAAGTTTGAAAATCATTACAATTGACTATTTAGAGAAGAGAAAGTGATTAAAAAAAGGGTGTTTATTCTATTTTACTCTTCATGTTTCCCATTGATCCTGTTGGCAATGTAACGTAAATCTAAAAATTGCTATGTGTATGTGGATGGATTATTAATTTGAACTAGATTGCCTTAGGCTCATGTTCACATAAAATTGTTCTGTTTAAAAAATTGTGCTTGTGATTAACAGTTTGGGTGGTACCCATAAGATTTTCCAATTGGATCATGTCACTGTGTGGGAATTACTGAACGAAAGGTCAGAGACAAAAAATGTCATTTGAGTGAACTGACCCTTTAGTCCCTGTAGCTGTGACACTAGCCACTCACACATTCTGCGGTTAAACACTTAAAAAAACAATTTTATTGAGATGTTGATTGTAATTAAATACTGTAATACTAGAGAGACGTACAGAAGTGTGAGAGACACGCTGACTACACTTTTACCTTTATATATCTGCTTCGGCTCCCAGTAACTTTGCCTCACAGCTCTTGCTCTCTTGATGGTTTTAAGGCTCCTGTCACTGTAGTTAGCCGCAGGTCTGCTGGTTTTGTTGACAGTGTAGTGCACTTGCTGGTCATAGCTGAAGGGCTTTATGTTGACACCTGGCTGCTGGTCGAAGGCTTCTGAGAAGGACTGGAAGTCACTTTGCATTGTTCTTGCCATAGATCTACTGTAGGTCTCTAAAGTGTTGAACATTTGCTGGTATGAATCTTCTGAGTAGTGTGTCTCTTCTATATTGTTAGCCTGAACCACCTGAAAATCACTGTAGTAGCCCATATCTTTGAGAAAGGTGGTGAGACCTAGCTGCGGGCTCTGCAGAACTTGAATCAGTTCAAAGCTGATTTCATAAGTCCTGTCAGGACTGAATCTCCCAAAGGCTTCTCCGTCATGCTCTGTGACGTAAACCGTCTCTACCGTCCTGGTTCTCACATGGTAACTGATGATGATGCGGTCTATATTGTTATCGCCATGGTAACTATTCATCTCATAATTGTCCCTTACATATGTCGGGAGGTTTGCAGCAGCTGGGAAAGTTTCTGCGTTCAGGTTGCCAACTTCATAGTACGCAAGCTGGAGAGAGAGATATAGAAGGATGAGAAGGAGAGAAAGAGATTAACAAATGGTTCAGAGTAAAGGTATGATCATTGACTGTCAACAAAAATATGGAAACATGAGTGAAAATAATGGCATTAGGCAGTTGTGGTACATGGCTCAAAAATATTCATTCATACAGTCACTACAACTATTTAGTATTGCACTACAAAGTATTGCACCCCCCACTTTAGCAGGACCTCTGCTAAAACGTTTAAGTCTCCAAGATGAAGTTTAGATGACCCTGATGACATCATCAGGGTCATTTCATCAGGGCTTGACAAAGCTGCTCCAGAGGCACAAAAAGTTTACACCCCTGATTCCACAGGCTATGCAGTATTCCTAGTGAGGAGCAAACTGATCGCTATGTGTTGAATGATTAAAGTACCCCTTTAATAAAAGATAGAAAACTAAACAAACAAACATATCACAAACCTGTCTCTTACTCTGGCGCCTCTTTGGCCTGTCCAGCACAGGCAGAAGTTCCTCAATATTACCAAACAGGTGGAAGCCGTAGACACCTTTCTCTGGTTGACAATCTGGCACCAGCTGTGGCAACAGACTCTGGTCACTCTACATACAGTATTAATTGTACTTACTTCTGTCTTAAGCCCCTTTTACACAGCCTGTTACTCCACCATGTGGTATTGTATAAAAGATACAAAGGCAGAGTGGGGAGTCTGTGTTGTTCCACCTCAGCCGGCAATGGAGAGAGTAACAACACAGAATCAGCGTCAATGTGAAAAAGGGGGCGTGCAAGTCAGGGCGTGTTATGTGTGTGACCCACAACTTGGAGATTTAAGAAGCAGCTAACAGCAGTTAGCAGCCAACGCAAAGAAGAAGAAGAGAAACCAAAAAAGGTCTGCCAATTGGCGAGACAACGAGGTCTGGGAGCTCCTTGTCCTCCGAGCAGAGGATGAGATCAACTGCCATATAACAGTAAATGGTAACTAACTGTTACTGCCATGTTGTACCATTCTTATTGTATAACAACCATTGCCTGACACATATGTAAAACGTCACACCAGATGCTGTCGGTGGGCGTCTGTGGCCCTAGTTGGTTCTTGTCCGCAACTTTTTGGCCAATTGGTCATATTAAATAGGTGGGGGAGGCCCTTTGTGAAAGAAATCACTCTGAGTGGCCATTCAGCTACACCAATAAGTGTACAAGAGGAGAAATGGACAAAGAAAGCGAAAGCTCTCTGACCCCGTTGCTGCAATATCCCCTATTTTCAAAAACATAGTGTAGTTTGTTCTTATTTTTGGAGTGTTATCTCCTCTCACACAGGCGCAGAACGTACGAGCGAGTTGTCTGCAGGCTGTAGTCTTTGTGGTGTGTTCAAGGGCTGCTTTTTGGCAAAGACACAGGCAATGTGAGGTGACGCAACAGTCAAGCTGCTCCACCACTAGGTCTTTGATGTCAGTTTGGAGTGTCTGGGCCCGCACACCTTACACCTCTTTTACCTGCAGAATAGCGGCATTCCATCTATAAATCACACACTGAGGCAGCGTAATGCCACTCTTAGGCTCACTGTAAATAAAGGCAGCGTAGAGGAAGGGTCTTTGTTGCTAAGGTATTGCCTGATCTCTGTGTAAAAAGGGCTTTATACACATGAATTAGATTGGAAACTGCTGAATAGGGCTATTCAGCTACAGCTAAATATAGGCTATATAATGTACACCAATCAGCCAGAACATTAAAACCATTGACGGCTAAAGTGAAAAACAGCAATCATCTTATTACTGTACAATGTTCTGCTTTGAAACCTTGGGTCCTGGCATTCATGTGGTTGCCACTTGACCAGTGTTGGGCAGGTTACTTTCAAAATGCAATATATATATATATATGAGCAGGCAGACGAAGGATCTGGTCTTCAGGTCTGATATATCATGAGATAGGAATAACTATTTTTAATTGTAAGCTTAGTCATATGAAACACAACAGACCTATACCTTGTATTAGTAGCCTATAATGACATGACAATTTACTTTTATTTTTAGACCGCAGAACAAGGAATGCATGGCCATAAGTGATTCAACACTGTAAATGAAATTGTGCTCATCATTAGGCTACGAAATACGGCTCATTTCAGTCACACAGAGACTGGACAAACAACTAATAATATGTTATAACACGCAGAGCCTATATTAATATGGTCATGTTGGAGTGGGTGGATTCTTAAAAAAACAACAATAAATGCTTCACTTCTGTCGGTAACACGGATTGTAATGTGTTTCATGACATAACTGTAGTAATATATTACTGAAATATTATTAGTAATGTGTTATATTACTCTGTTAGTGCTAAAAGAAATATATTACTGTACCCCCAACACTACACTTGACACACACAACCCTTCCAAACACTGTTGCAGACCAAGCACACCGCCTCATGGCAACAGCTCCTCCTGATAGCAGTGCCCCCCTGCAGGACAATGGTTACTGTCCCACTGCAAATCCACAGAGGGGCCTCCATGGATTGGATTTATTTCAGGACATCCCACAGATGCTTAATCAGACTGGGATTCGCGGAATCTGGAGATCTCTGACCATTCCTGAGCAGTTTTTGAGTGCCATTGCCATGAGGGGGTGTACTTGGCCTGCGACATTGTTTAGGTGAGTGGTGTGTGTCAGGTTGCATCCACATGAATGCCAGGACCCAAGGTTTCCCAGCAGAACACTGCATTGCAACAAGATGATCACAGTTATTTACATCATATGTCAGCGGCTGATCGCTGCAAGCATCAAGCATTGCCAAGGCGAACAAGTAAATATGTGATTTAATTGTCTTACCTTCATGGTGACCACACAGTCAACCAGTTCACAGGTCACACAGTGGTTAGCAAACCAAAACAGGAGCTGCAAGCCATGTCGTGGAAAAGGACGGCCAAACCATGAACTCATCAGGTGCTCCAGAGTGCAGAGCTGCCAATGAACCATAGTGGGGCTGAGGCTAACACACACGCACACACACACAAACAGACACACGCACGCACATTCACTTAAATCTGTATAAACACAAAAAAGATAAAAGGAAAGACCTCTTTAACACTAGCAGGTATACAAATACATTCACCATACATTCATATTTCACACTAACAAACACACATGGTTTAAACCTGGCTGTCCTCTTATTAGAGCCAGGTCTGTACAAAGTGGGAATGGAGGTCTCGCGAGGACACTGCAATACTACCCGGTCTGAGAATTGCGATTACAGCATTTTCTTAAATCGGAACTAAACCAAGTTCTGAAAAAGAAAAAGTTGACTTGAATACTAGCTATAACAAAGGCTATAAACAGCGCGGGTAGGCCACTAACTGTTACATTTGATACAATGATGTAATAAAAGGCAGCATTTGCAACAACAAATGAGGTTGAAACTTACGGTTGATATAAAAAGATAAGTGGTGGATGTTGGCTTGTTCAGTCTCTGCAGTTGTCTGTGTTATTATTTCTCAGCTCTTCCTATAATCGTCACCAGTCAAAATGAAAACAGTCTGCAGCGCCGCCCCCGTCTGTGTCACGTCTGTGTCCACATGCGTGCTCGTTCACGTCGTTCCGTCACGCACGTTCAAGTGGACGTCCCTGCTGCGTCATTTGCGCGCCGCCTCGCTCCCGATGCACCTCTTTTCCCGAAAGACTAAAGATAAATGTTTCGATTTCAGGTGAGTATTGTACCCCCAAACCCATGTGCCCTTTCCTGAACATCTTTTCAGGTGTTTTAAAGAGAGCTGCTAGTAACTCCGGACTGCGTGCTGTTGATATGGTGAATGTTGTCTATTGTTTATGCGACTGCCAAATTCAATGCGGTTGGCGGCCTGTGAAGCAGCCCGCTTGCCTGGTGACATGAGCCTGTGGAGAGGTGAGCGCTCCCCTCCGCTGGTGACAAGGATGAACCCATTGTTTAATAAATGAATCTCAGTTATGTAAGGCCAGTGTGTGAAAGTTATAAGCTGTGTCCAGCCTGTATCATTTGGGTTAGTTTTAGGGCAGTAGTTTTCCATCGCCGTGGGTCCTGCGTGATGTAACGTCAGCATTAGCATCGTGGCTAACAGGTTCTCCTGGTATCTACAGGGTGTCAGAGGTTCCTTCGGAAGAAGTCCTGAGCTCTGTTTATTCGTGTTATTTGATCTTGGTAGTTTAAAGAAGGGCTATTAGCAATTAACCCAAACGTTTGGCGTTAATTATGTCTGGAGTGAATCTGCTGCGCTGTGATGTTTTCCCCTGAGAGAAGCCATGCTCGGTCACTGCTGACCTGGCCAACTAACTCATGTGTTAGCCCGGTGGGCTAGTCTGTTTAAATATTTGACATTATGTCATGCTAGGTGAGCCAAATTAAATATCATACACCTAATTGATTGACAAATAACAATTCTCACAGGCTCAGTGTCACCAGTTGTATATGAAATCAAATCACAGTCTCACTTCTTACTCTGTTCTGTGTGGCATTAGCATATTGATGGTTCATTTAGCAAGTGTAGCCATTATGTTCTTACACTTTAATAGTGTAATGCTGCACTGAGAACCCATGCTTATTTACTTTTTAGTTGACCTTTTATATTGTAAAAAAATAGGCAGGCAATCTGATAAATATGAAGCAAGGTGGCCAATAGCTAATACAAAATTAATTACCTATGTGGTAATGCTGTAGCCCATCAGTTTCTTCATAAACGGACCGTTACATGACGTGTCTTGTAACCTGCAGATTTAGTGAAGAGGCAAGTTACTGAACCATTCAAAACATGGTGTTGGGCACAGATGATCTGGCAATGTGAGGGGTTTACAGATCCAGTCTGAAGCCTCCTGAACCACTCACAGACTCATTAGGGCCACCCTGATTATATCAAACATGTTTGATATAGGGTTGGACGATGTCTGCTGAATTGACATGTGACGATGTCTACAGTGAAACATCTTGATGGACGATGACATCGTTGTTTATTAGTTTGAGGCAGCGTGTCCCCTCAGTGTTGTCGTAAGGCAGCAGGGTTAGGCCCTAACCCTAACCCGCCACTGTTTCCCACCGTTGCTCTGACATGAATCTCCAACTGTTTCAACCCTGCAGAGGACACTGTCTCTGGTTAACACCGACATACATCCCTGTGCCAGGTTTAAAAGCGTCATCGTCTCCGCACCACATGTCCATAACTTAGCTTTGTTCAGCCTCATATGCATAAAACAACATTGGCCGACAAGCCAAGGAAGCTAATCTAAATCTAAAGAAAACTGTGTAAAAACGGCACGTCTGAGAAAAACAGCAGCCCACGGGAAAAGAAACACTGCTGCCACACATTTAACCGATTGTCTTGGGTTCGCTAAACTGAGCAGGTTTAATAAGAAAATGACAAATGGCACATGGACACGTAATGTTAGTTCACTGAGCCGCAACATTCTTCTTTTCATTTCCTATCCCCAAATATCACAAACAGCAACTCTTGCTCTATGGCAACTCTGAGGGGACACGCCACTTGATCATGTACTCTGGTGGGGAGTCTTTGAAATCATGATGTTATGATGGTGAGGGATTAGAAGTCCATGGCTATCAGCCCAACCCTAGTTTGATATTTCTGATGTAAAATCTGGATGCTTACATCAGTACTTTCTGAGCTGGACCACAACAACCAATGAGAGAGGCCTCTCACAGCAGCTGAGGGTGCTGCGAAGCAGCGGTAAACATTGTAGCCATTGAGGCTAATGTTAGCTTGCATACTACTGTTGACAGAAACTTAAAATCTCACCCTCAGTTTCACTGAAGAATAGAAAACGTGTCTTGACCGCATCTCCCCACTCATCCAGACTCATCCAGTTTGACCTTCTGCTTTTGTTTTTTTCTTACTGCAACACATTACTACAGCAAGTTGTTATACCATGCTAATCTCTATTTTGTTTATGTCTGCTTCCCTATGAGATTACATGAAAGGGCTCACGTCCAGTCTGCAGGGCCATGAAGCCACTGAGCGATGTTCACTGTTTAATCAAGATTTATTCATATTGAACGCATCACATGTCCAAATTTGACCAAATTCAACGCTGCACTTTCTTGGGTCCTCAGCAACACAACTGCCAAATATGAATCGCATTCACGGTTCTTGTGATATGCAAATAACAGACTTGATAGAGATTCCATGCTTTATAGTTAGATGAATGAGTGGCAGAGAAAGGCAGCATTTACAAAGTCTCCTGACAGTTGGTCATCGTGCTTTAACCCAACAAAGAACATAGTTATAATGATAGTTTCTGCTAATTTCCTTTGAGACCTGAGGTCAAAGCTGATATGAGTGACTTTTTGCACATTGAAAGATGATTGAGGATTTGCTGTCACGTCAGTGAAGTTGATTCATGTCGCTGTTGTTGCCATGTAGTGGTCATCAACTGTGAGTGATGCAACAGCTTGGAGGTGGAGAGAACCTCCAAACAGTCTATATAGTTATTGATTATCAACAACTCTGTACTAGCAGATGGATTCTAAATCAGTGTATCAACAAAAGTAGGGGTAGGCAATATGCCAAAAAATGATCTATATGTGATTGTATATCACCATAACACTATATACCAGGATACAGTGATTGCTCTGGATTTTTAATTGATAATTGCTTTAAAATAACCATACTGTGTGGGATTTACCAAATCCAAACCAAGTTGCGGCCCTTTTTAGGAACAAGTTCTTCTCCCTCATCTTAGGTTTGTTGAGATGCCTTGTGATCTGTTTATTTATAATTTCAATTCCCTCCATGTTTTCTTGCCACTCATCTTCTACAGCAGTTGGCAAACCAGCTCAGAGGTGAATTACTGCCACCAACTGTCACACTCAGATCATGTGAGAACATTGTAAGCAGACCTGCTGCCCAAGCTACATTACCTTGCAGGGCTCCAGACTAACATTTTTCACTAGGAGCACAGTGGCCCCTAACTTAAAATTTTAGGGGCGCAAGCAGAAAATTTAGGATCGCACACCGAAATCGA
Organism: Pagrus pagrus; assembly: GCF_965226575.1. Classification (NCBI taxonomy): domain Eukaryota; kingdom Metazoa; phylum Chordata; class Actinopteri; order Spariformes; family Sparidae; genus Pagrus; species Pagrus pagrus. Next base: position 33,633,966 of record NC_140186.1, read on the forward strand.
CTTGCAAAGTTTTCCTATAATTTTCACTGTATTACTGATAAATGCTTTGACAATAAATGCAGAAACTGCAATCTTATAAATTCATATTTTATTGTGCAACAGTTTTAACAACATTAACCAGTTAAACAGCTTAAAAATACAAAGTGAATATTTATCCTGTACTGACAATAACAGAACAAGTTGTAGACACACACATCCCCGCATGTTGTGGGTAACGACAGCAGAATTTGCAGTTCATTGAATTCGTCGGAGCCATTCGTCACGAAAGCTGAATTTCCTGATTTTTTTCGCCACAACCGTCTCCTCACAGTCTGAGTCAGACTCATTCTCGACATTTGTGACGTTTGTGTCCTCCAGAACATTATGTTTAACGTTACTGGGTAGAAAGTACGAGCTGATAGTCCGCTTCACCGGCATTGTCCATTGTTTTGATGCCGGTATGTGAAATCTGTGGATTCGCGCAATAACCCCAAAGACCCGCCTCTTTTCACATATTAGCCTATCACAGTGGTCATTCGCCCCCCCGCTCTCACACAGATTGGCCAGCCGTCTCCTTTCTTCTTCTTTTGGAGTTAATGTCCATTGGCAAACCAGCTCATTTTTGCATTACCGCCAACTAGTGGGCTGTAAGTTTGTCAGCAACAAAAAATATTTTTTTTAAAAAAACGGCAAATTTACTGGTCGCGCATGCGCGAGTAGATCTGGAGCCCTACCTTGAGGGGCAGTTGGATTTGCTAGTTCACGTGAGAATTGAGCCCTGATTTGCCACACAGCCTCTCCAGAATATACAGTGGTGACACAAAGCCACTATTAAAAATATGCAAAATCGGTTTAAGATATTTTCTTAAATTAAATCTAGACGTTATGCGCAGGCGCATTCTAACCTACTGGAAATAGTCCATTTGGTTTAGACAGGGAGGAGAACTCATCAGTAATAATGACTCTTTTCCGAATCAATACTAGGTTTGTTTGTACGTACACATAGAGCGGCCGCACTCGAGACTTCCACCGACTGAGCCAGCTAACTTCCGGTTTAGCGCCCAGCTAAAGGGAACTAGCTATGGGGATAAAATAATTTAATCGTGGGGCTCTTCTAGACTTTGGAATGTTATTGGACCTAATGGCTCAAAGTCATTTCACGTAGGTTGTGAGGCTCAAAACCAATTATCCACCGTATCAGAAGCGTCTTTCACACCGTTAGCTTATTTAACTTATTTTGCTAGCTTTTTGGGCCCCAGTGCATCACATGGCGATGTAATTATATGGTTTGGCCACTACTGGCACTCTTCCTGGGGGCTTGATCTGGACGATGAGGCCAGCTGTCTTCTAAATACTCCTCCTCCTCCTCCTGTTCTTCGTTGGTTTTACCAGCGGACTAAGTGAAAAAAAATTGAAAATCAGTATGTGGTCGGCCAAGGTCCATGTTGTGACAGACTGCCACAAATAAATAAATGTGTGAGGAAACACTGAAGTTAATTGCTGATGCATGATGCATGCACATGTGACGAGGTGAATGGGGCTGGAGGGCAGATGGTGTGCGCTGTACACTTACATCGTTGATTGGAAAAAAGTGGAATTTGGATTTTTATCTTCCTGGGCAGTTCTCAAATCACCTGGGCGGGCTGCCCAAGTATATGGGAAACACTGCATGTATAATGCTGATCCTATATAAATCAAAAAAGGAATGCAGTTGGGCTAAACTTGGTTTTCTGGAATCAAAAAGCAATCAGATCAGCATTACTCATTCTTGCAAATTCAAACTGAGCACTACTCAGTCCCTACCCTTCAGTACGTGGGAATCATGTCTGCTTAAAAGTAGTTCAACAATCTTAGCTATGTAAATAAGTCAAGTTTTCCTCTCTCCTCTCTCTTCTTGTCCCCATTTACGCTGATCTACTCTCTAACTCTACTCTTATCCATCCATTTCTTTTCTCCACTCCCTGATGTCTCCATGTCCTGCCTTGTTTCCACCTTCCTCTTACTCTGTTCTTGTCCCATTGTCTGTCCTTCCTGCTGTCTTTACAGTCCCTGGATGAAGACTGTACGTTGGAGGAGGAAGACGAGGGACTGATAGAAGAGGAAGATGAAATTGATCAGTTCAATGACGACACCTTTGGAGCTGGGGCCATCGGTGAGTCGTGCCGAAAATATATTTCCAATGTGTTTTTTAACTGCCAGTGAGGCTCCTGGGCCTGACTGTGAGATAGTTTATATTCATAATGTCAAAATGTTATTTTTTTGTCTGCGTCTACTGGAAAAAGTCATAATCACAATAATGATTGGCAACAGCCAATGAGTAGAAGACAATACTGATGTGGACATTAGTGACAGTGCAACCTGTCTTTACTTTCAGTCCTCAATGTGGTTTCAAAATGACATTTTTCTTGCCTTTTTTTCCCCGCGCCTTAATGTAACAAAAATACAGGGCTCCCTGGTTTTTCATGAAGTATATCAGATATACTAAATAAAAGAACCCAGAGTACTGCCACTTTTAGATATAGCTTATTTTAATTTATATTTGAAAATGAATGTCTACATGAAACAAATGTTAAGAACTGTATTGGATTGCATTATGTTGCACTGAATCGGAGCCCCTGTATGTAGATGCATATCAGTTAACCTTATATGAGACAGATGCACACCCCTCGTTTTTACATTACATTATTTTACTGAGGGCATGCACAATTAATGTAAAAAATAGGATTATTGTATTCAATCACTCATGTAATTGTAAACATATATATCTTATTAGGAAATTCATGTACCTTGTACTCATATAATTTATTTATTTATTTATTTCGGCATGTTATTAGACAGTCATCATCACACATCATCTTAGTTAAAATCAGGTAGTACACATGGCCGAAAGGGAAAGCGGGAGAAGCAGATGCTTATCTAGTCCCGCCCCCGTTACCCACAGAATACATTATTTCCACAAATTATATTTCTTTTGTATTTTGACATACATGTTACAGCAGCATGCAGTAAACAGAGCTGCAGTCCAGCTCTAGACAGTCAACAGACTACGTGTGTGTCTGCACAGTGTCTATATTAGTCCATCATGAGTGAACGACAGTCTATACTTGTTGCCTGGAGTGTAACACGGTCATAAGGTGGTCCAATCGATATAGGTTAGTTTCAGTTATTTGGTTGTTAACTGGGATGGTGTGAGAGCCCGTATTGCCGTCTTTATTCATCCATCTCTTCTGGAGCTTCGCCAAGACCTCTCGATTAGAAGCCACGTCTGCTCGCATCTTTCCCATGTACTCGCAAATTGTGGAGATGCCAGATCGCATCTCCACCACAGCACTCCGAGTTTTGGCGTTGTCAGCCCTAATTGATGTTCTATGGAGTTGAAGGCATTCTGTATACGGGCTGGGTGAATAAACAATCTCGAACTGGGCTCGCCATAATATTTTATGTCGATTTCGACGATAAGCTCCGTACATTTTTACTTGAGATTACAACAGCCTATCACTTGGCGAAAATAAACACGACCGCAGCCAGGGACTGAGCCGGCTTACTTCTGATTTAGCGCCTGGCTAACTTGAATGAGAATAAAATTATTTAATCGGGCAGCTCCTCTAGATCAAATTCTGACAGTAGAACGAGTAATTTCGCAGGGGTTGTGAGGCTCAAAACTATTATCCACTGTTTTACAGACGGTTCTTTCACAATGTTGGCTTATGGCAAAAAGTATTTTTGGGACAAAGTGCATCACGCAACAATGTAATTTTACAGTTTGGCCACTACGAAAAGTGGTTTCTCTTCCTGGGGGCTTGATCTCGACGATGAGGCCAGCCGTCATCTTTGCAGAGGGAGTTCTGGTCGAGTCAACAGCGTTAAATGCTCCTCCTCTTCTTTGTTGGTTCTACAAGCGGACTAAAAACCACACCGCCATCCACTGTATCATAGTATATAACATCATGCTATTCACTGACAGGTGCGCTGTCTTGCGTGAGTTAGAACAGGATGCGCAGCTCCAAAAATAGAAAATCAATATGTGGCGTTAAGGTCGATAATGTGGCGGACTGCCACAAATAAATTAATGTGTGAGGAAACACTGCATGATAAATATTACTTTATTTTATTTTACAGTTGTGCTTAAATATGCCAGGACTGTTGTGATCCACTTCTTTGTAGGGCTGGGCGATTAAACGATCTCGATTATTTTCATAACATTATCCACGATAACGATGATAAATTTATGACATTTATTTTCGATAGTTATTTTTGAGTCCATTTTCCTTTACCTAGAAAACACTACATCAACAGCCAATCGCACAGCAGAGAAAAATAATGCATGTGGTTGATATGGGCATTTTTTCACTGATTGGGATCGGCAATTTTGAACTTGGACAAAAGCCCGATTATTTTTACGTCAGCTGTCGTCAACGGAGCGCAATTTACGGCAGAATTTAGACGCGCGCGTAACGTTAGTCTGGAGAACCTGTGGATAAAATGTCTGCAGTGTGGAAATATTTCAAATTAGAAAGCGTAAGCAGTCCAACGGCGACATGTAACAACGGCAAAATGACCGTTTCGCGAGCTGGTAACAAAAGAGCTGCATTTAATACTACAAATTTGATACGGCACATAAACAAAAACATGAGTTCTCTCAAGCAAAACAGGCAAAGGCACCGAAGCAACAAACACTCGCGGATACTTTCAAAAGGAAAGAGAAATATCCTCGAGTCAGCGACGTGGCCACAAATATTACAGAGAAGGTCATTGAATTAATCGCTCTGGATAACGAGCCCATCTCCGTGGTCGAGGATCAGGGTTTAGTGACTGACTTTGTTTACTTGGTTGTTTTTGTTAGAAAAAAACAAATGAAAACGAATGTTGCAATAGGATATGCAGAATAAGAAAGAGCCATATGAAGGTATTAAAGTATAAAAAAAGCAATTAAGAACAGCTTGGATGCAGGTGTTTTTTTCTTAATGCAGCTGTATTATCTAGGAAAATATTAGTTAGGGATAAGTATCGGATCGGGACTCGGTATCGGCAGATACTAAATATTAAATGACTCGGATCGGGATCGGGGTAAAAAAAACCTGATCGGGACATCCCTAGACACAAGTAAATGAGCGGTCCGACTAGCGAAACTAACAAAGACGAAGAGATTGTAGCGAAGAAAGGTCATACCACTTCGATTATTTGGAAATAGTTCAGCTACCTGAAGTCTGACAAAGCACAGACCAGCATCAGGTGCAAAATGTGTCGGTGACCAGTCCTCGGCAGAACTGGAAACACCCCCAACCTCTTCCATCATCTCAAAAGGTACCGTCCCAAACAGTACTCCGAAAGCAATAGTTTGCGTTATCATGCTAGCGTCAGCCTCCCCTCAAGTAGCCAACAGCCCAGCCCCATTGCTTCTACTAGTCAAACTTCAGTTCAACCAACAGTTGCCGCTGCTTTTTCAGACATTACCCCATATGAAAAGAAACTGAAGCGACACAAAGACATAACCAGCGCAGTTACATACTGTATCGCTAAACATATGATACCTATAAATAAGCATGGTTGAAAAATCAGCTCTACGCAGAGTGTAGGATAAAGTTGGAGGAGCAGCTCAGAGATGTCACCACTGATATGTGGTCTGGTCGCACGTCACTTATTCATTCTGACAATAAATAATTGTATTTTATAAACCATAATTAACCTTCTGGTTTGTTTTGGGTTCTGTTCTAACGAAAATACTCAATTCAACATTATTATTGTTAAATATACTGTATAACATGATAATGATCGACATTGATCAATATAAGAAAGCATATCGTGGTAACAGTTTTTGGTCATAACGTCCAGCCCTACTTCTTTGTCTAGGTTGTATAAACATTTGAGATGCTTGCTGCCTTGCCAAAGGTACTATGATATTTACAGATTTTTTTTTTTTTTATATTTAGGGATGCACGATAATATTGGCAAGCTAAATGGACTTTAAAATTAACTCGGATATACACGCCGATATAATAAGCCGATAAATAAATAGACTGCTGCTCCCTTGATTAATTATCAGAGGTAGAGCTATTGCTAGTTGTGACACATTCTTTTCAAAGCTGTGATTGGTTGATCAAAAAAAGAAATAAGAATGTACTCTTTGTGATAATTGATTTCAAATGGACAATGAATTCAATAGAATTAATCAGAAAGTGTTGTCACTAATAAGACATGTTGGATTAATGAATATTATTGTATGTAATGAACATCTCTGTTGAATAATTTGTAAGACATGCTTATACTACTATTCTGTATCAGTTCCAAATAACGACCACCTTGATTCTAATAATCGATAACTATCAGCCTTAAGAAGCACATTGGTCTATCCCTATTTTAGTTACCTCTTTTGATCATTTTGATGTGAATCAAAGTGCAACAGCATGTTTAAATAAGTCGAACCTCGAGCGCCGCTTTAATGATGTTGACGATTGTATCACATTTTTAGGTGTTCCCCTTTATAAACACTACACGGCCACTGTGGTCGAGGATATCAACTTTTGAGACAATTTGAAAAGTTTTATGCCAAAAAAAGCTCATCTGCCTTTAGAACTGTGTGGTAGATTACAACACAGATGATTCATTGCCAGAGAATAAACCATCAGTCTTTGTGGCTCCTCTGTTCTTCCAGATGACGACTGGCAGGAGGAGCACAAACGCCTTGCTGAGCTCGATCAGAAGGACGGGCTCGGAGCGGGACTGGGGTTGGGAGGAGTGGGGATGGGAGGAGAATCAGATTTAGGAAGAGCTGAAGACTCATCCTCCACCCATCCCCCCCTTCCATCTTCCCTCCCTCCACTCAAATTCACCCCGTCTTCCTCTGGACTGCCGCCTCCAGGTCAGTAATGAAGTCAGAGGAATGCCGCTCACAGAAAGACTGACTCCGCTCAGGACTCCAGTTCCTTTGTCTAGGAGATCACAATGTTCTTTACTTTTCTGGTCATTTTAGTTCAGGTTTTTTCAGATTGTCTTAATTACTTGGTTAATTTTTTTAAATTTTAAAATAGTTTAAAATTGGGATTTGCACCCGGCCAAATTGATTGGATAAATGGACGGCACTGCTGGTCACGGATTCTTGCTTGACTTGTTGTAGAATATGAAGAGCATCAATACACCTGTTGAACAATCCAAAGTAAAACTGTTGTTACAGATGTGGAGGATCGAGGAGGAGACGGTGACTTGGCTGAGTCCCTGGCTAGACTCATCCTGGAGGCCGACCCAGCCATTGCTGGGGTTGGGGCGGCAGAGAGACCCGTTCCGTCCCCCAGCTCTTCAGGATCCAGCCTTTCTGCCCTGCAGGGGCTGGACCGACCCAGAGTCCTGCCCCAGTCCTCCTCCATCCCACATCCCACTCAACCACATCAGCATCCCCATCACCCCCAGCACCAGCTGCCCCCTGGGCCCTCCACCTCTGGTGAGAATAATGATCGCAGCTGCTGTATATTTTCGTGGTATTTGTCCCATGCTTATGAACACGATATCACAGAAACATCTGGAGGGAATTTGATTCATTACATCTAGCACAAACGTCAACTTGAGATTTTGGTGACCACCAAAACTAGATGTAGATGAGACTACTTTGAGGCAGTGTGGTTTACTCTTATATTGTATGTGTTGGTCCTGTCTTACTGAAGTCGTGTTCTGCTATACTCCTCCAGGCCTTCCTCCTGGACCTCCTCCCTCATCTATGCTCAGCTACCAACAGCAGCAACACTTGCTGCGTAGAGGTACTGCTCCTATGGGCCAGGTTAGTTTTTTAACTGACTCACTCTGTGTATGTGGGATTTTTTTTGTTAATCTGTTTTTTGACCACATTAGTTTTTATGATGTTAAAAAATTTTTCAGTAATAGCAAAAGAGAATTTATATTTCAACAATGTACTAATGAGCAGTTTCTCAAATGTTACTGGATAGCAGTGTACTTAGCTATAGTCTGGAATCGACAATTGTTTAATGGCAGTAAAAAGATCAAAATGAATAGGGGTATTTGAGTTATTCTGTCAAATACATTTGGTATAACTGGCTGCCTGAGTAACCAGTTCACTGCAGTAAATTGTATTAAGGCTTAGTTTGTGTAAAATCTTTTTGTTTCAGGACCTTCTGAATGTAATTTCTTTCATTATCTCTCTTAGATGAATTCTCACAGTATCTGGGAGAACAGTATGGGTTTTGGGCCGGTCAGTGTCACCCCTGGACTGGTTACACACATGGAGGTGAGGGACACTTGCTCTTCTGCTTCTTCAAAACAATTCTGAGCCATGTCTCGTGTCATAGCTTATCCTTAGCTTGCATGTATGTTCATGCTAATGTGCAAAGCCATTCCCACAACAATAGCTCAGAAAAATGCACAGGGTACAGAACACAAGTTCAAAAGTGACCGATTATGAAATAAGGCTAATAGAGATTTTTACCTTTACTTTACTATTTTTTTATTTTGCAAAGCTAAATATTGCATAATGATGACCGTCAGAAACTAAGTTCACACTTCAGGATTTTAACCCTGAGATCTACGACAAAAAGCCCCAAATCTCAAGCAAATGACTCCCGTGTGCCTTCATTGCCATGTGTGAACTGTTCAAACATGCAATCCAGAAGCTCGCTGGTACATCACCGGCCAGTGCTGGATACCTTGTAGTCTAAAAATCTTGCCTAGTTGCCACAGGTCAGGAAGCCAGGATGAGCTACAGCCTGAGAGCATACACTCCTCTCCTTTCTCCACTTAACTTATACACACATCAGTGTTTCCCCTGTATCCACTTAGCAGTGGAGCTCTGCTGCTGAACTATGACCACTGTATATCACCTGTATATGGCCCAGTATATTACTGTAAACACAACTAGCAGTTTTGGCAGGAGTAATATAGTTTTCCTTAGTGGGCAGTGATGGAGTGTTCGTTAGCAGAGTTACAGCATTACTTTTGGTGTCTAACTCAGGAATTCATGTAGTTGTCCCTCCTAAGTTGATATTAGATTTTCACCCCTTCAGGTTTGTATCTTCATTTGATTTAAAAAGACTGGCTCATCACACCTCATATGTACAGCTTTAGACTTTGTGAATACACACAAAAAAAGCTTGTCAAACCTTCCACTGCTACAACTCCATTCAAGGGAAAACACTGCACAAGCTGTTCAGTTAATTTAACCATGTCCTCCTCACTGATCCACAATAATGAGAGGCAGTTTCACATTTTATGTGCAAAAATAATCCTTGCTGCCCTTGCCTGATACATTCTTTCACACACCTTGTTTACTTTTACGTCCTGTTTTTTCACTGCAAATCAGAGCACAAACATCCTGGACAGCTTGGACTGTGTCATACTCGTCACGTCGTGTGTGTGTGATCTTGCAGTGTGTTTTCTGTCACTGTTTTCATGTAGTGTGAAAACCACGTAGACTGCAAGACTCCTAATTACAAGACAGAAAGTTGTATGATGTGACCAAGGGAAACCTGTAGGTTCAGAATGTACAAAAAGCAGAATGCAATTTTTTTTTTTTTTTTTAAGGCTTAAAATACTGACCACTTTTTCAGTAAAGCCACTGTTCAATGATGTTACTAGTTTGAAGTTACTAGTTTATGGCTCAAATGTGAACAAAAAACAAAAGCTGCATTCAAATATTACTGCAAGTTTCTCATGCACTGTATGAAATACGGTGCTTACCAACTGTAAAGATCTGTCCAATTTTTTGACTGTAGGTTTTGAAAAGGCTTAACCAAGTTACTGATTTTGGACACGTTTATTTTTATAATATTCAATTTTCTGTCTTCTTGCTCTTCAGGATAGTCCGCTCATGTCTATAATCAAAGAGGTGGGTCTTCCTAAACGACCTCCTCAGGGAAGGAGTGATGAAGGACAGGATTTGTCAGAGAGGGTCCCGCCTCCACGCTCTTCTTCCCCTGTGATTGGCTCTCCTCCAGTGAGAGCAGTGCCTATTGGAACCCCGCCCAAACAGCCAATGAGCCACACACTGAATCATCAGGTGAATAACAAACTGTTCTTTTCATTCTACACTGTTGATTCACTGATATCTTTCCTCCATCATTCCCCCATTTTCACTGTTGCTTTGTCTTTATAGAGGATGTATTTGATAGAGCACCTACCATAGTATTTCTTTTGATGCTACCACAATAAGTCAGAAATGTTCAAATGTACAGATGATTTTTACAGCAGTAATGTTCTATTTTGAAAATCATTATTTTATATAATATCTGTTTAAAGGATTTCAGCTCACTCAAAGTGTGTCAAGCAATTGCATTAGTTTTAGTAGTTACCATGCAGCAGCTTGTTGTGATATAACTTGACATGTAGTTAACTTGGTCTCTGTTAACCCCGTCCTTTGTCTGTGTGTAGATCCACCATCCCATGGCAGTTCATGTGAGAGCCCCAGTCCAGCACAGATACCCTCCTCCTTTCCCTGAGCGTCTGTCACCAAACACCCTCCTCAATATAGCTGTGAGTTTCTCCTCTCCTCCATCCTCCCCTTGGTTTGAAAGCTCTGGATGAACATTAAATTCAAGAACACCCTGGGGTTCCTTTTCATTTTATTGCACAGCACATATCAACAAATGAGTTTCTGTGATTTGAACATCGGGACTGTTAAATGTGCTGGTTGTGCCAGTGGTGTTGATTTCCAAAAGTGTTGAACTTCTCCTTTAAATTTAATGTATTTATTTTAAATGGGTCGAGTTGGGTTTGAAGTTTTAACTCCCTCTTTTTTAAATTAATCGGTAGATTTTCTTTCGTAGAACTCCCCGCTGTGTCGTGGTCCATTCCCTCCCGGAGTTGGTCCAGTCTTGTCTCAGATTCAACGGGCCCAGCTGCTCAACTCTCAGGTTGAACACACACACACACACACACACACACACACACACACACACACACACACACACACACACAGTCTTTTTGATCTTTCCCTCTTTCTTAGATACATATTACAGTTGTAGGTAATACCATGAGAATAAGAAACTAATGATTCCTCCTGAAGACTGTGCTTGCTGTACAAGTAATTGTATACACAATTACAACTCTTAAGAGCTGTAGTCAGATGAGAAGGATGCCATTATTTTGATCTCTTTGTTTTCAGAGATATTGTCAACTTTGCTTCTGAGAGGAGAAGTACTGACAGAGCAGCTCCCACATGTCAGCAATTCACTCCTAAATCACACCACATCTCTCACCACTGTGTTCTCTCTCTGTCTGTCTGTCTGTCTGTCTCTGTCTCCAGGTGGCTGGTTTCCCCCGTGGTGGTCCAGCACCTCCTTTGTTGCCAGGTGGTGGTGGTTTCAGGCCATTCTTCGGTGGCCCTCCACCTCCACACGCCCACCGAATGGGCCCGCCGCCCCCTCATGGTCCCCCCAATCACACGCCACCCATCCGGCACAACACCACCCACCTCCACCCCCAGCACCGTCGCTTGCTCACCCAGCGCATGCAGAACCGAGGAGGGTGAGGAAGTGTGTTTATGTCTGTGTGCAAACAGTACATACGGTATGAGTTATAATAGAGCTGCAGTGTCACACAGCACTGTGGCCAGGGATCACTAACAACGTGCAGACGTTTTCTTCAACACGTCTTTGAGCAGGTCAGGTACATAACATAGCGCTCAGAACAGTGTAGTTAAAAAAGGCAGCCTTTGTAGGGCTCTCTGTCTCAAAAAAACTACCTAACCACTCCAAAGTGAGTGTAAACCACCCAAAAGTCAAAATGTTGTCATTGATAGTACTGTTGCCTCTGTACTCAGCTGAAGTACTGTAAACTTGTTAAATCAAACACTCTGTAGAATAGGCAAGCATCCTGACGAAACGCACAATAAAATAAATTGGAAACTGTCCAACATGTCCTGATAGATTGCCACAGGTATGATGAGGAAGGCAGTGAATTAGTATCAAAAATAAATGATGGAAAACACAATATTACAGTGTTGAATCTGCTAGGAAAGAGATCATGGACAGAATGCAGTCTTCTAACTATTTACGAGTGACAGAAATAATAGAAAATTTAGTGTTTGGTTTTTTTTTTATGCCAGTCTGTTGCTACACTCCAGCCCAGTCAGTGGTAATAATGCACCAATAGACTGGATTGTCAACCACCATTATAATAAGTGAAAAAGGAGTCAACTTGTTGTGTTATGATTAAACTGCAGTTCACCATGTAACGCTTCATGTCCCTCTGAACAGAAACTCTCAGTCCTGTGTGTTTGACTCCTTTAGATGTTGGCTTCATTAGTCTAACACACTGCGGGACTGTTGCCCACCTGCTGCTAGTTAACACCTGGCTGACTTGCCTCCTGTCCACTTCAACACAGATTAGTTGTTAACAACATATCATTAACATTATCTGGGGGAAAAATACCCTGCGTCTCCCTCAATAAGGTTCACTGTATCCCTTTACATATTACCCTGTCATGTTTCTTCTTTGGTCTCTACTTGAGGAGTAACCAGCCAGTGATTGTAACAAGCACTGACACAGCACTGTGGAGAGAGAGATAACTCGGAGGCTTCACAGGGAAGATCTCTTTGCATCCCAAACACATTTTCCATCGTCCCCAGGATAACCGCTAGTTTTGATCCCTGTTTTGCCTTTCAGCTGTAAGACAGTCTCCCCATTCAAATGGCTGCTTAGAAGAGCATGTCATCTTTGTCTCCGTATCTCCCTGTAGGGACCGTGGCCGGACTGGAGGAGACCGGCGCAGCAGAGACCCCTACAGTAACCTGATGACCCAGAAAGAGAAGGAATGGGTAACCAAAATCCAGATGATGCAGCTGCAAAGTACCGACCCTTACCTGGATGACTACTACTATCAGGTTGGTTTTTGATGTTGCCTGTTAGCTGTGCTCATGCAAAATATCTGCCTTCTCGTGGTTGGCTTGCTTTGGTGGATGTTCATGTTCTTTGTTGACCTTAATCAGTCCAGATTGTGGTGTAGTAATAATCTTAGTGAGTTGAATGTAAACAGAACTGAAATTAACAATTATTTTCATGAAAGGTCATTTTTTGATTTGTTGTTTAGTCTTTAATATGTCAGAAATGATCAAAAATGCACAGCACTTTTTCCTCGAGACCAAAGCTTGTCCGGCCTATAGATTTTATTTACAATGACCTAAAATGTATTCATTCTGCAGTGTCAGACCAAGTTCTGTCATTTATTTGTTTTGTTTTTTCTAACAGCCTGTATGGTGGTGTATCAGAGGTTGTCTGAGGCTTTGCTTGAACCTAATGGTCAATTTTGAGGCCATGTAAGAAAAAAATCAATCCCTCAATTAATCAATTAGATTTTCGCGAGATGTCAAATGGACATCAATTGTGACAATCGATAATTCAAGTACAGTTGCTGCGTTCAGCTTCTCTTAGTTTAATCCCTCGGTTCAAAGTAAAACTGCTGTTTTTAGCTCAGGTGAGTCACTGGATAAAGGGTCGCAACGAAAATGACCTTGAAGTGCTAGTGTGGAACTCAAATCGTTTTAAAATATAGACACTAATGTAGACATACACTCAGATGTAAGGATATTTGTTTTTTCTGTTTCATGTTTCTGTTTCTCTGACGTGTGTGTGTGTGTGTGTGTGTGTGTGTGTGTGTGTGTAGAACTACTATGAAAAGATGGAAAAACGTCAGGAAAGAGAGCGAGACAGCAGCAAGAAGGAACATACCACCAAACTGATCACTCCACAAGTCGCCAAGGTTGAACACTCCTACAGACCAGGTAAACAATGAAATGCCTCAGAATATTATCTGCAGAGTACATGATCGCCTGCAGTACTGGAGATCTCTATTGATTATTGACACATCAATGTCGTTTGTCAACAGTTCAGTTTGCAGGCTCTCTGGGTAAGCTGACGGTGTCGAGCGTCAACAACCCCCGCAAGATGATTGATGCTGTGGTGACAAGTCGCACAGATGACGAGGTCTGTTGGCATGTTTCATCGTTTCATATTGAAACATGTTTCATGAATACACAACGTTCTCTTTATGTACGAAGTTGCAGCTGTGTCCTGTGAGACAAAGTAAGAAAAATCATATCATTGAACATAGCATGAGTTATACCTACCTTGGCATAACCATTACAGCATCAGGCAGTTACAACACGGTAGTGAATGCACTAAAAGAAAACACTCAAAGAGCCCTACGTGCTGATTTAAAGTCATGTTAGTCAGTTTGCCTGTCTGTCTGTCTGTCTGTCTACCTCTAGGAGAAACGGGAGAAGCAGGTTTGGAATAAACGACGACAGATCCTCTACACTGTGGAGAAGGTAGGAAGAGGACAACTCCAGTATAGAGAGGCAAAGTCCCTCTCCTCCTGGTTTCCCTCCTGGGACCTTATTTCAGAAAAATAATGTCTGGCTATTGATGGTGAGAGACAAATCATTTTTTGATCCATGGTGAACTGTGCTTGTCAAGACATTTTTAGAAGTCAAGAGTCAAGTCAAGTTCGTCGTAAAGATAGCAAAGTATCATTTAGTTTTGTGTAAAAGTGACTTGTGAACTCCATCGTCTCTCTCAACATACACCACCAACACTAACATGGCCTTCACCTCTGCATAGGAAAAGGATTTTAAAAAAGGGGGGAAAGGATGAAAAAAGGTGAAAATCTATCTGGCCATATTGACAACTGCAGTTATGTAAAAGTAAAGTTAGCCAGTTCTGTGAGCTGCTAATATACAGTACAGGACCAGCTCTACAGGTTTTCGGTCGTGGATTTTTCAGTGACTATAAAAAGTATTCAACCCCTTGGAGGTTTCCCCCTTTTATTGCTTTTACAGATGGCATCATGGTCAATATACAAAACAAAAATGTTACCAAAAAAAACCCTGTAGAAAAAAGATTTCCACAAACTAATGTCAATTAATTAAAAATACATACTGTTAAATAAGTGATTTCATAAGTATTCACCCCCTTTTAAAGTGACTGACCTAATTCAACAGAGGTCCTGCCAATCGGTGCTAGTAGTCTGTTAGTGAAATGGACATCAACCCTAACCCGCCATACAACTGTTGCCCGGGTTCTTCACCAGTCAAAGCTTTATGGGAGAGTGGCAAAGAGAAAGCCACTGTTGAGAAAAGCTCATTAAATCTCAACTTTAGTACCCAAAGGCTTGTGGGAGACGCCAAGTTCAACTGGAAGAAGGGTCTTTGGTCTGATGAGACCAAAATGGAGCTTTTTGGCCATCAGACTAGACACTCTGTTTGATGGACACCTAACACTGCACATCACCACAAACACATCATCCCCACAGTGAAGCACGGAGGCAGCATCATGCTGTGGGGATGCTTCTCGGCACCAGGCCCTGGAAGGCTAGTAAAGGTAGAGGATGAAATGAATGCAGCAACATATAGGGACATCCTGGAGGACAACCTGATTTAGTCTGCGAGATTTATTTTCCAGCAAGACAATGACCTGAAGCATGCAGCAAAAGCTACTTGAAAAGGGCTGTTGATGCCAGATCCCTGTACAACCTGACAGCTTGGCAGTTCAGACTCAGTGCTGTGATTGCAGCCAAAGTTGCATCTACTAAATACTGACTTGACCTGGGTGGATACTTAAGCAATCACTTATTTTAGCTTATATATTTTTGATTAATTGACATTGGATTTGCAGAAATGTTTTCACATTAAAGAGTTTCTTTTTTTGTAAATTTTTTGTTTTGTATATTTTTTGTATATTGCCCGTGATTCCAAGCAACACAAGCGGAAAACATCTGAGGGGGTGAATACTGTTTATAGGCACTGTAGGTTTTACAGAGTGCAGCTTTTGCACACCTTAAGGTACAGGACAACCTGATGATGGTCTTAATACCGAACGTTGTTGTCAATAAACTTGACTTTACTTAATTGCAAGTTACGTGGATAGTGGCGGGAGTCTTTTTCCTGATAGGCACTGTAGGTGAAATAAGACAGTGTCACTTACGCGACTGTGTGGCATGTAGTTTTTCTATTTATGTCTTGTACTCAAACAGTCTTATGAAAAACTGACTTTCTCTTTCTTTTTCCAATAAAAAGAAAATGTAAGTGCACAGTTCAATAATAACAGAAAACATGTCTCTCACCATTGAATATCATATATACTTTTTCTGAATTACGGTCCTATGGTGGTCCACTGGAAGAGGAGGCACATAGTCTTGCTGTTCAGACTGTAGGAAACTTCAATGTCTCTCCCTCTTTCCATTCCTGTCCTCCAGATGTACAGTTTGCTGCTGGAGGTTCAGGACTTTGAGAAACGTTTTGTCCATGCACCAGAGGAGGACAGGGAGGCTCTGCTGGAGCAGCATAAAACCAACACTGTGCAGCTGTGCAACTCTCTGCGTGAGAAGGAGTGGGACGACAGGTAGGAGGAAGGGCTAGAAAGAATGACTAAATATGAATTTATGAAATACAAGTCTTGCACTTAGTCCAGTACAACTTGTAAATCTGTACAGGGCTGCCTGTTGGACAGCAGTGTAAGAGATATTTAAGACACAAGAAACATCCATCCACACACACCAATTCTTTTTTCTCTTACTTTTCTAAAGAGTGAGTGATGAGCAATGTGTGATGATCATGTCGGTGAGGAAGGGCAAACGGCTCATTTCCAGGCTCCTCCCCTTCCTACCATCACCCCAGGCTGCCGCCGTTGTCATGGCGATTGCCCGCAACCTTCCCGCCCTGGCCAAGAAGGACAAGCAGGACCAGGTAACCATTTCAGGTTTCAATCAATTTGACACAAACATCTAGGCTATGCCGGTGAAAACTACTCGGGTCCTTGAAAGGTCCAGTGTGTAAGATGTTCTATTGGCATCTATTGGCAGAAATGAACAATATTCAGAATTATTTTTTAATTGATTTGTAATCACCTGAAACTAAGATGCGTTACCTTAGAATGAGCCCTTCAGTGATTTGGTTGCATTGGTTTGATGCAGCAGATTGTGAGCCATAGTTTCCCCCCAAGTAATCACACAGATACTTTGGCTATCACAGCTGTAGTGTCTCTGGGCTCATTAGGTGAAGCCGATAGGCTGGGTGGCATAGCAGTGGCAGAGCAGCCTGGTGGCGGCCCGCCCTGCAGACACATGATCAAGAAGTAAACCTAGAAGGTAGATACTTTTTTTCAGTGTAAATGCCAGGCAAGAAATTTTCATAGGACTTAAAAGTCCACTGTAGGTTCTCCTTTACATTTGGAAAGGGAGAGTCGAGGGGTGTTCAATTGGTTGCAATCTGCAATCGGCTCCATACCACTAAATCCTACACATTGCCTACCACCTGCCTGTGACCCTACACATTAACCAGCAGCTACCTTCATCCCTGTTGTTCAGGTGCTGTGCTGGCTAGTGGAGCCGGTTTCTGCAGTGATCCAGTCGCTCTCGAGCTCCGCCCTCACAGACTTGCTCCAGGAGCTTCAGGGCAATGAGGGCCAACTGGCCACAGTACTGCACAACAAGGTACACACACATTGCACACTGATATTAAACACAGTCACTCATTATCTTTAGAGCAAAGATGAGAGAGAGAGATGATCCTCTGGTCAGACTGATGTAATCGTCTTGCTGCAACATGCAGTCCAATGGTCAGATCACCTG
Source organism: Pagrus pagrus (assembly GCF_965226575.1). Taxonomy (NCBI): domain Eukaryota; kingdom Metazoa; phylum Chordata; class Actinopteri; order Spariformes; family Sparidae; genus Pagrus; species Pagrus pagrus. The sequence continues at coordinate 33,651,508 of NC_140186.1, forward strand.
ACTGCTTGTTAAACAGCTACGCTGTAGTACAGCAAACAGTGTGTGCACTGATGCCCGATCAATACTGCAGTCCAGTCTCAATACAACCCTGACTTGACAGCAGTATCTCTGGCAGGACCTGTTCTTTGCATGCACCACAAACATCAAACTTATAGTTACACTGATGATTACAGAACCTTAAAGGCTGATGATCTTCTATATTCTTGACAAATTCCATTAAAAGACCAAAAGCAACAATGAATTGATCCTACTAAGATACATCACATTTCTCTGTGCCATAGAGCTCCATTGTTGTCCAAAAACTAAACAAACTAAAACAGTGCTGCTGTAACTATGCAACTGAAAATAGTCCACAACAGATGCACAATTTCTACTTCTGTAAATAAATTACTGAGTCTTTTAAAAATAAAATTAAATATTTGTGACCAGTTTTTAAAGATTTCTATTTTCAGGAGGAGCCAGTGCGATATGAGCTGAGAGCCACAGACAGGAAGTCATGCGAGTTGTTGACCATAATAAAAATGTAGAACAAATTACAAACACACATTACACACATCTCTCTGTTTCTGTCTAGTTTGGTGTGACTCTGCTGTATCTGATCCTGAGTGAAGGAGAGAGGATGCAAAGCTCCGACCCCAACTGCCAGCTCATGGACGACAACCGATGGTAAGCTGTTTGTATGTCAGCGATGTCAACCACTTTCTCTCTACGCCTTGAGTTATTTTTTTTCTTCCTTCTCGTCTCCACTTGTGCTCTTGTCACTTCTTTAGATATGTTTTTTTTGTTTTCTTTCCACTTGTTATTTAATTAACCCACACTGACTCTCTCCCTGTCCAGGACTGAGTTGGTGTTTTCAGTGACGAGGGAATTGCTCAGCGTTCCCTCCTCATCCCTCTCTCCTCCCCTCTTCACCCCTCCGAACCTTCTCTCCCTCCTGTCACGTTATGTCGATCGGCAGAGGCTGGAGCTGTTGCAGGACAAGCTACAGTGAGTAACATCAACACACTGACACACACAGTGACGTGGTGTTTGGTGCCCTGCTTTGGTTGGACAATACAGCACAAAGAAAACAAGCTGCTGTGCTGAAATCAGCTTCACAGCCGTGTTTCTTTAAGTAATTTTGAAGTGATTTATTTGAGAAAGTTGTTATATATTTAGGTTAATCATAGACCCAGTCAGAGTAAACTGCTAGAGGAAAAATGTATCAGGAGCTGCTTGAATTGTTCTTTCATTGTTTTAGTAAGAGGAGCACAAGTGTGAGAGGAAAAACTAATAGTCTGTTGTTTGCCATTTCTCAGGATCTCTGCGCTGTCCAGGTAGAAGTTACAACAGACATCAACACAACCCTCTCCCCACTCGATGCAGACCTTTCTTTTTGTGTGATTGTGTGTGTGTATGTGTGTGTGCACGCATGTGCGTGCGCTCTTGAGGTGAATCCATGGTGGATGATTTTAATCCAGCAAAATCTCTAGTTACTTTTGTTTTTCTTCGTGTTTAGTCTGGTGTGTGTGTGTTTGTTTGTGTGTGTGTGCGCGCGTGTGTGTTTGTCAGTTTGTCAGTCTGAATGATAAAATGAAATCTGCATTTTTAAATATCTTGTTTACGATTACGCCTGTGATGAACCTTCAAATTAAAAAGTATTTCTATTATATAAAATGTGGCCTTGTGATGTCCTTGCCTTTTCTCTTTCAACTTCTCCAAATATCGCTGCTAGAACCAAAAAATTTGTACTCTTCTAACATTTTCAGACTCAAGATAACCAGTTTCACTATGTACTTGTATTACCCACAATGCAACTTGTAGCATCTAATGTATCCTCAAAAATCTAGCCTCATCTTTTGTGTGATGTGTGAAGTTGGTTCCCCTTTAAAACAAATGACATGGAAAACATAACTGGCTAACATTACTCTGTCAAGAGTTCATCAAGTTGACTGTGTTTGATCAATTCTAATGTCTAAAGGTTGTCAACCTTAAAAAATGCCATGGCTGGGATCACTGCTTTAATTAATGCATTAAATAACATACTGGGATGTCTTTACATAAGAGGTAACATTTATATTCTTCTAAATGACTATCATAAATGGATTTTATGGGGTGCCATCAAACTGACATTGTATTGATTATAATAGATACAATAGATAATATAAGCTTCCAGACAATGTGTGACTTTAGCATAAGGTAAAGCAGCAAACAATGAAGATCTGCTGCAGTGCTAGGATTCAATTTAGTAGCCTATACTTTAAATAGAAATCTTCCCCTGGCAAGGAATTTAAAACATCCCAGCCATTAACTGCTCTCCACACTTGTTGCTAGGTCATAGTATATCGACTAAAGAAACCGGGTTGGCACTCAATTTAATAAGCCATTTTGGAATGACATTTTATGTGTTGCCAAAACCCAATTAGATAATGAAAGAACCTTTAAAAATGAAGAAAAAATGAAGCGAATTAACAACAAATATTGTTGATTACTGATTAGTTAATAGAAAAAAATAGATAATGAAATATAATTAAAAAATCAAACGTACAGTTGTTGTCAAAAGTTTGCATACACTTGTAAAAAACATGTATATCATGGCAGTGATGGAGTTCTGTGATGGAATGAGTGAAACATACTACTTTGTCACAAAACTTATGGAGTTTGGTTCAATATTGAATTTACTATGGGTCTTCTGAAAATGTGAAAAAATCTGCAGGGTCAAAATATACATACAGTAACTTGAATAATCAATCTTGGTGATTGTAAAAATGTCTTTAACTTCTTCTGAGTGATTATGATTGATAACAGCTGGTGACGTTTCTGGGCCCATTTTAATAGGGCTTGTTTGATACACCCGTTAGACTCGGCCACAAACACTACAATGGGAAAGTCTGAAGATGGGTGCAGTTGGGTGTTCCAACAGGACAATGATCCCAAACACACATCGAAAGTGGTAAAGGAATGACTGAATCAGGCTAGAATTGAGGTTTTGGAATGGACTTCCCAAAGTCCTGACTTGAATCCTTTCATGTGGACTGTGCTGAAGAAACAAGTCTGTACCAGGAAGCAAGGTCAAGGGACGTTTAACCAAATATTAGAATTACTGTTGTATATCTTTGAGCCAGCAGATTTGTTCACATTTTCAGAAGACCTGTAATAAATGCATTATTGAACCAAACTTCATTAATGTTTTTTGTGACAAAGTAGTATTTCTGAATTACAAGCAAAAGTTTATCAGTCAGTAAGCATACTTAAGCCTTGTGGCTCGCTACTGCATGAAAATACCCAAGCATCCATGCATCCATCCATTTTATTATGCTAATCCAGGGTTGGGTCACATATTCCAGACGTCCCACTCCTCAGCAACACTTTCCAGCCCCTTCTGGGAGATACCAAGGTGTTCCCAGGCTGAATTAGATTTGTAGTGAGTGAGTTCTGGGTCGGCCCCAGGGTCTCCTCCTAGTTAGTCGTGCCGAGAAAACCTCCAAAGGGAGGCGCCCAATTAGGCCCTCTAATCAGATGCCCCAACCACCTCATCTTTTGGCACAATGGAGAAGTAGCTCTACTTCAGATGTCGGCGCTCCTCACTGTATCCCTAAGTCTGAGCCAAGAGACCATACAAAAGAAACTCATCTTGGTAACTTGTATCCGTGCTCTCATTCTTTTGGTCACTACCTACAGCTCATGACCATAGGTGAGGGTTGGAACGTAGATCGTAAATCAAAAGCTTTGCCTTCTGGCTGAGCTCCCTCTTCACCACGATGGTCTGGTGCCTGCAGTACTGCTCACATTGAACTAAACCGCCTGCCCATTTCACACTACACCTTCCCGTCACTTGTGAACAGGACCCCAAGGTACTTCAACTACTTTGCATGAAAATATGTTCGACCAACTTGTTGTACTAACTCTAGCTATTCTAAACAGTGAGTAGAATGTATCCCACAGTGATCATGCATTGTTCTATGAGGAGAACTAAATAACTAGCTTATGGTGACCACAGCACCCTAATAAATAATAACGACTTTATCAACATACCATTGGTGGGGGACTCAGACTCCAGTCCCAACTTTGAGGGTTTGAGACATGTATATCATTGATAAAATAGAGACTTGGCTTTGGACTTCATGACTTGAAAGTTGACCTAGACTTAAAACAGATGACTCTAAAGAATTTGAAGTTGCACTTAGTTGATTTTATGAAATGCTTGAAAACCTGGCAACTCATGAGGACACAGCAAACTGCAAGAGGTAGTTATCACTGAGGGGCTAGTCCAAAAATAAGAAAATTCTGTTCAGCAGCAGATAAAACTGTAGTTGTAGTGTATTTCTGTCTACTATAATAATCAGCAGCCCATCTTAAAATGTCCAACTTTACAGCAGAAACAAACATGTTTACAGCCTGGTACAAAAAAATGTTTTGGTCTCTGGACCTAATTTATCCCTTCATGACACCTGTCCAGGGGGGATGTATAGATGTCCAGAAGCAACAGCAATAATAACAGCTTCAAGTGTCAGCTAGCCACTAGGTGTGTGCTCAGCTTCACCCTAGCTAATTCTAGTCACTGAACTTGTTACCAGTCTTTGAAGAAAAGGTGCTGGTGGTTCCTTGGCTGATGAGCCACTCAGGAGAAGGTTGGGATTCCAATGTTGAACTGTGCTGTTCTTTCTGTGCAAGATCTGACGAAGACAGCAGATGGAGGAACCTGGTCGCTCCTTTCCTTTGCAGGGATAGCAGCTCGGTGCTAACTTGCTTGGTGTTCCCTCAGATTGTGTAGTTAGCTGGTAAGCTTTGTGTCACAGCTGCTGGTGTTAACTGATCTGGAATACTGACAGGACCTTGTGTTGCTGCAGTAAGGAGAAGTTCTTTGGGCCTGCTGGGTATGTAGCTTGCAGCTCTCAGCAGCTGTTAGGCCCAGAAGAATCCAGAAGTGAGAATCCAGACTTGAGGGCAGGCAGCCCTGTGGGGAGAGAGGTGGAGAAGCACTTGGAGAAGAGAGGGAACAAAGGAAGGAGCTCGACTTTTGACTATCTGGTCAGAGGGGGTCTGTCACCCCGACCAGTAGTAGCTCAAAGCTGAATTTGCACCTAGGTGTGTGGGGGATTCTGGGAAACTGAGTTCAGTTCAGAGCCCATTCGGAAATCCACAGTGAACGACTTCAACTGTGGGTCCCAACAGTACTGTGTGTTGGAGCACACTAAAACTTATGAGGAAAATCCAGAACATGTTTGGCCTGATTTATTCCTTCACACACACCCACGTCACTTACACTAAAGGTAGCCGTGGGGTTTAAACAGCAGATAATCTGGCCACAAAGTGAGGTGCTCAGGACAAAGGTGTTGTATTTAGACTCTGATTTTGTTATTGGTGTGTTTTGAGCGGAACACAAATTAAGTTGTTAAGAGTGTCATCTCCCATTCCCTAACGGAGCTAGGTGCGTCAGGACCTGGAGCATTCTTATTAAGCAGTGGCACTCCAGTGAAGGAAAGTTTTTGTTGGTCTATGGCACTGTCGCTATCTGCTGACTGCTTTCACTGCCTTCAGTGCACCTGACCACACCTCACTTTGAGACCAACACGCCGAGGGGTGCACAGATGGGCGCTAGGCGTGAATATGACAACTGCGTCGGCCTGAAACTAGAAATGACACTTGCGCTAAGCTGTGTGCCTAGATCTATTTAATAAGAGCTGTCAATAGAAAATACATGTTTATCAATATTTGTACTAAATGGTTGTTTCTTAGAGAAGAAATGTTTGAAATGTTGAAATGTTTTACATATTTTCAAGTTTCCAGACAATATGTGACTTGAGAATGAGGTGTGAGGTGGCCGTTAATGTTGAGTGCTCTATGCACTTGTTGTTAAGTAATGGTACATCAACTGAAGAAGAAGGGCTGCCACTCAACATAATCTTCTTTCTTCCAATAACTACCATCACAGAAGGTCAAGAATATGTGCAATCTAACACAGTTGTCTGTTTATTTGAATAGCACAAAGATATTCAAAATACTTTACAAAATATGTTAAGATCAATACAACTGAATAAATGGCAAGAAATGATAAACCAAACTTATTTAACTGAGAACATGTCCTTCACATGAAAGAACAGATTACACTGTTAGTACTGTTATTGATATGTAAACAGGTACAGTTAGTCTGCATTTAAACAATTAAGAGGAATACAACTGTAGCCATTCTCTTACTGCTAATAATGTCCTCTTCTCCATCGTTTTTATCTGCAGTTAATACATTTAAGTCTAACACTTCAATTCAATGTAGGTTATAAGTATATCGCTGAGTCTCTGCCTGTCTCCACGATGAGAACTATTCAAGGTTTTAACATTCCACCTTCATGTCCTCAGTTCTTGCCAGCAGCACCTTGATGACCTAAAGAGTCACAGTACAAAGTTATTTCAGATTTGCAGGGAAAGGTGGGAAAGTAGTAGCTTTTGTTAATGTTAATGTTGAAGCAACTCTAATGCAATCTTTAAAGTTATTCCAGGAGGTAGGACGATAAAAACCAAAAGGCTCATCTCCAAATTAAAAGGCCCTTTTTGTCAGAAAAGTCGATTTTTGAGTCTCATTCCCAACTCATCATCATCGCCACCCCAACGTGTCAGTATTTGACTAAATCAGCTTTTCTGACAAATAAGGAACTTTAGGATGCAACTCTTCGAACAACCAGAACCTGGACCTGGCCAGAAAACATAGCAGGCCTGAACGGTTCATACTAGATAAGCAGAGATGTTCTGTGGAGCAAGGACATGTAGGGCTGTAGACACATTTTTTAACTGGTTATTATGCACTGGTTTTGAATGTATCAGCCTGAATCAAAAAGTCTCTTCCTCTGGTAATATCTTTAAGATGATAAAAGGCAGTTTTTGTTAAGTTGGTGACGTGGTTCTGGAAATTACAGTCAGAATCAAGGATAACACCAAGATTTTCAACAAGTATGGTACTTTCCAGGGCGAGAGAGGCTAAATAAGGGCCCATAAAAAGAATTTAGATTTTTACCTTAGTTGTGTCTGTGATACATTAAACTAGTGATCTAACAGGACTTACAGTTGCAATCAAAATTATTCAACCCCCACTGCAAATGAGGTTATTGGCAAAATGTACAAACTAGCAGCTGTTTGCAATAAACAAATCAAACAAGAACAATTAAAATAGCTCAACACAACTAATAGTACAAGTGGATTCTCCACATTCAACACAAAATGCCACTTTTAATGACTACTGCAGTCTCAAAATTATTCAACCCCTTCACGACAAGCATCTTTAGTACTTAGTAGAGCACCCTTTTGCTGTTATGACCTGCTGCAAACATGATGCATAGCCAGACACCAGCTTCTGGCAGAGGAATCTTAGCCCATTACTCATGGGCAAAGGCCTTCAGTTCACCAATATTCTTGGGTTTGCGTGCTGCAACTTCTGCATCTTCCAGGATTTCTTATGAAACCAAGCCTTGGTGGACTTTTAGGTATGGTTGGGATCATTGTCCTGTTGGAAGGTCCAATGACGCCCAAGCTTCAGCTTCCTCACAGACAGCATGACATTTTCTCCCAGGATTTCCTGATATTTGATTGAATCCATCTTGCCCTCCACATGCTGCAGGTTTCCAGTGCCAGAGGAAGTGAAGCAGCCCCAGAGCATCACTGAGCCTCCGCCATGCTTCACTGTAGGCAGGGTGTTCTTTTCAGCGTATGCTTCATTCTTCCTCCTCCAGACACATCGCTGATCCATAGGCCCGAAAAGTTCCAGTTTTGTTTCATCGCTCCACAAAACAGAATCCCAAAACCTCTTTGGCTTATTTATATAGTTTTGAGCAAATTGGAGCAGACTTTTCTTGTGCTTTTGTGTCAGTAGTAGTGTACGTCTTGGAGTTCGGGCATGGAGCCCTTCAGCGTTTAGTATGCGCCTTACTGTGGAAACTGAAACCTCAGTGCCTGCTGCCACCAAGTCTTGCTGCAGGTCTTTTGCAGTCAGTCGAGGGCTTTTGACCACCTGCCTCCTCAGGACTCTGGTGGCAGCCATTGATAGCTTCCTCTTTCTGCCACGTCCAGATAGTGTAGCCACTGTTCCTTTAACTTTAAACTTGCAAACTATGCTTCCAACTGTATCTCTAAGAACATTCAGTGCCTTTGCTATCTTTTTGTATCCTTTTCCGTGTTTGTGCAAGGCAATGATCTCTTCTCTGATTGTTTGGACAATTCTCTTGACTCAGCCATATTTCTAACATGCAATGAAACGTCACCGTCAACAGTCCAGGTATTTGAGGTGTTCTATCTCAAGCACACCAGATGCAACTAATGAAGCCCTTGATTGGTTGCATCAGGTGTGCTTGAGGCCACAACTGATTTGCAAACGTGTGCTCTTATGAGGAATTCTTTTCGGGGGTTGAATATTTTTGAGACTGCAGTAGTCATTGAAAGTAGGACTTAGTGTTGAATTTTGATTGCAACTGTAGGTTTCCAGGGGACACTCATAGGTGTGTGTGTGTCATCAGCGTAATTATGATAGCATGTTACATTTCTGGATTATCCCACAACTTTCCGAGACATAAAATTCCCAAAATGTAGAATTTTGTTCCCTCTGCAGTATTTAACCTAGACTAATTGTTTAAGAGATAGAGTATTCGTGCATCTTGCTCACTAAGACCGAGGGCTGGTTAATGCCTCACCTGTGCAGACCAACTCGACAGCAGAGGAGGAAATCCACAGCTTGACAGATCCACATTCCAGCAGTGCAGACTCAGATCCATCACAGTCAGAGAAAAAACGCCACATGTATTCCTTTTTGAGAAGATTGATCTCTTTGGTTGAAACAGCTGAACCACAGCCCAGCTGTCTACACACCAGAGAAGCGTGCTTTAGGTCCCAGACTGTCGACTCAGCGCTCAGGTGTCTCCACCCGTCCCCAATCGACAGCAATAGTTTTCCGGCACAGGGCTCACTGTAGTCTTCTCTGAGCACTCCATCGTCCAACAACACCTCTTCAAAATCTAGCCAGGGATTAACAGGAAAAGCCCAGATAAGTTTACACAGTAGGAAGTCACATCTAACAGTTATCTACTGATATATTGTTGTGTTTTATAAAAAATGATCTATGCAGAAATTTTACAATATTCCATTTTCGTACCACTGAGAGTGAGTGAGAGGCTCTGGCTCTCAGAAGTGAAGTTATGATTGAAAACAAAGTTGTGATAAATGCAGCTGTAGTTCCCTTGGCGGGCCTTATCGAGACCACTATATGTGAAGTAGGCAGTGTGATTGACAGCCGGTTGGGTGTGGCTGTGGGTCTGGTTGGGGCCAGTGAAGATGAGGCTGAAGTAACCTCCGGGGTATTGTGGCCCCACAGAGCAGTTAATGGTGAAGCTGTGGCCCTTGAAGAGCTGCACCTCCTGCTCCTGGTCGTTAGAGTGGACATCCATAGAGAAAACAGCAATTTTTGGCCGAAGCAGGATTTCTGTTGGCAAGGATGAAGTGAAACCAGTGTATGTCTTAGTGTTAAAAGGTTATCTGAGGGGTGATCATAATAGCTTTGTGTCTTACATGAAACATGGGATGAGAACAGTAAACGTCATTAGAAATTGGAATTCGGCAATAACTGCCGTAAATGCTGTTTTATACTTGCAAACAAAACCCTTGAAGTGGACTGCTAACTCTTAATTGAGGCTATGTAGACTGGGATTTGTAAGACATTCTTTATGTTACAAAGGAGAAGTTGATGATGGACTTCCTTTTGTATTCTCTAGTCTGTCTCCTGACTCCCCAGAGCAACTTGCAACACTTGCCACATTCATCCATTCACACACACATCCATCCTGCTCATCAGGAGCGATACAAGGCTCTATGTCCAAAGCACCTCACTATATTTCAATACCCATACACACACACACACACATACTTGCACCCCAAAGGGACAGCCACTGGAAGCAGAGGGGGACTGATCCATGGAACATGGACGTACTGTTTGTTGTTTTGGCTGTTATTAGTAAATAAAATCAGCAGTCAGAGAGAGGTCTGGCTAGTTTTATAATCAGTGTGCTTTGGTTCACTGGCAAGTTTAGTTCTTTTTCTGTTGTTTTTTAATTTTTTCAGTCACAGGGCTGATCACCGCTGATGATGACAGATCAGGTGTATTGGTCAATATTTTCTTTAGGTTACAGTCTATGCAGAATATTTAGAATATTTTAGTAGGTTTTTAATTTAGTGTTTTGCAGGTTACATTTCCTCTTTAGCAGCCTTTTCATGCTTGGGCTGAAAGTGAGACCCACCCTGCCCCTGAGTTTTACCCAACCTGGGTAATTAACCTCAACAGAAATACATAAACAGTATCAGACTCTGTTTACACGGAGGGAAAACGCATATATTTTCATGCGGTTTGGCCTTTCATTTACACGAAAAGAGGTTTTATCATGGAAAAGGAGCATTTCTAAAAACTCCGGCCAAAGTGGAGATTTCTGAAAAAGCCGTTTTTGTGTTTGCTTGTGTACTGCGTCAAACAGAGTTTTAGGCACTCAAAAGGCACAGCATGCGACTAAAAATGCACCACGTCATGTGAGCGTCCTATGTTTACAGCTTGTTTGCTTACTGATCATGGATGCTGTTAAGGTAGTGCTCATTTTTACGTTTGTGCAAACGCTTTTGGCCTGTTTGCATTTGCAATCACAACTGCTCTACTATATCGAGGAGCAGAGGCGAAGAAGTGCACAGAGGACGCGCCATATTTACTATTTTGAAAGGAACAGGAAGTCCCTTGTGTTGTTCGTTGTTGGATTCTGATTGGCTTGCATGGCTTTATCCTTCTCGTTACACTGCCACCTTACAGGTTTGGCATAGTTATGATGGCGCTTGACGGCGTATTTATGCGGGTTCATGTAAACAAAAACTTTTTTGAAAACGATCTTGTGTGTATGAAGTTATTTTTGAAAACGGAGGGGGAGAAATATTTGTGTGCTATGTGTAAATGTGGTCTCAGTGTCAAAACTGCTGCTTTTGAACACGTTCTCTGTTAGATTCTCATCATCTAAATATAAATCTTAATATAGCCCACTAGTCCAATAGAGAAAGCCCTTTTATAGTATAAATGATTTTAAAGAATGTACAGTACGAGTTGCCTTTTAGCTATTGTGAATTCCTCACTGTGTGGACTATATTGTATATAATTAACTGCTTCTTCAGTTACGTACGTTGCTTACGTAAGTTACGCATTACAACTCCCAGAGAGTTCTATCTGACTTTGAAATATATCCATGGTGATGTTGTGGATGCATTTCTGGCGCGTAATGTGATCGAGTAATAAGCAGAAGAACGAATGAGAGTGATATGGCACTGCTTTAGCGAGCAGCCCTCTCTGTTGGCTAAATCAAGCACAACATGATTGAGACATTAACCGTGCTCTCTGGTCTTTTGTTTACCTCACAAAATATTACTTCACGGTCTGTTTTAATGGGACACTGTTAAAAACGGGGACGTCTGGTCACCTTACGCTAATTACACTGTATTGGGCTAGCTAGCTGTACAATGTCATATTTTGCCCATCCATATTATGTTTGTGGTCTATACTTAAAGGAGCAAAAAGCGAAATCATTTCACCGCTAGGTTTGCTGTTGAGCACTGCCTGTAGACCAAAACAAAGTGTGCCATTAGCCACACCTCCCTCTGCCTCTGCTCGACAATGACAAATGACAATGACAATATTTCCTTCTTAGCAACGACTTTTTAGCAAACCCCCAGCTGGATTGGAGGTTCAGTGATCAAGTTGTTAGAGCTGGTAGAAGCACTGCATAGCTGTGAGTTGCTCCAGTTGCCGATCGCAGCTGACTGCTATCGGCTGATTGGGCTAGAGCCATGGCCGGATCCTGGCTAGTGCTAGCACCGGGAGCTAATGCTAACGTTCCTACTCTTCTCCGTGAGTGAGACCGATGTTTCAGCCTGGTGTGACAGCCCGTGAGCCCCCCAGGTTGTCCGCCAGGCTAAATTTTACAATGCTAATTGAAATGTTAGCTGCCTGTCGGGCTACTCACCAAACACAACCGTAACGCCTGACCCATTGCTGAGGACCGAGCTGGTAACAACTCCAGCTCCGGACATTAACCCATGCTACATACTCATGCAATATAGCAGCAAGTGTGTAAAGTTACTGTAACACAGACAATGAAACAGACATTTGACTTTATGGTGTTACTTGCCTGTCAAGAAGAAGAAGAGCCAGCTCCGAGTCCGACTGTAGCCCCTTTAGCTCTCGTAGCTCCCTCCACCTCGGAAACGCCAGGCCAATGTTAATTCTGGTTTTATCCCTTTCTTTATCGGACAATTTCTTTGCCAATGACCGTTTTTTTTTTTTAGTCTGCTCCTGC